>NW_026889803.1:27115000-27517500 GCF_033153115.1 Saccostrea echinata
GTTCATTACTTCAAAGTCACTGCATAACCTCTACCCATGGGCAATCCATGGGTTATGAGCTCAACTGGGCCAAGGAAAGAGAAAATATGCTAAGACCTCCAGACAAGGATTTTTACACAGAGGTTTTTTTTTTTTTACCTAGACCTTTCATCTAGAAAATTGGTTCAAAGTCATTGCATACCTTCTACCCAAGGACAATCTTTTGGTAAAATTTTAGCCCAACTGGGTCAAGGGGAGAGGAAATATGCTCCAGACAAGGATTTTATACAGAGGTTTTTTGACCTTGAGCTTTGATCTAGAAAACTGGCTCAAGGTCACTGTACACCCTTTATTGGTGGGCACACTATGAGTGTAGTTTGAGCTTGACTGGACCAAGAAGAGAGAAAACATGCTCTGGACAAATGAAATCAGATGGATGTACAGACAGGCAGACTGATTACTATTGGGCACCTGCAAAGCAGGGTCCTAATAACTGGAATATAGTAATGTACCAACTACCTCT
Source organism: Saccostrea echinata (assembly GCF_033153115.1). Classification (NCBI taxonomy): domain Eukaryota; kingdom Metazoa; phylum Mollusca; class Bivalvia; order Ostreida; family Ostreidae; genus Saccostrea; species Saccostrea echinata. The sequence continues at coordinate 27,115,503 of NW_026889803.1, forward strand.
AAGATTTTAACAGAAGTCTGAAGGAGCAAGTTTGACAAAACATATTCATTTTAGCAAACATTACTTTCTTATACATGTATATCATTCTCCATAAACTTACCATGCTGTAGTTTACAGTTTTTGAGGAGGTCATTGAAGCCTTGGCACAGTGATATGTCTGGCTGAGTTTGAGTGCACTCGATGAACTGTTTGAGCTCAAACTGACAGGCTGGTGCCTGCTGAAACTGTTGGGGGTTTTCCTGGTAGCTCTGAGCTTGGGCGGGCTCACTGTGCCCTCCTCCTCCCATTGCCCCGGTCATTGCTGCTCCTAGGGTATGACCCTGAAGGCAAGCAGGTAAATGTAAAATTCACTCAGAAATACATCACTTAAATAAAAGTTCAACCCATCAATAGAAAAACTCATCCCTTGAAATGTCTGAAATTTTAGACTCAATTTACTGCTTTTAATAATGATATCAGTGGACCACAGTGCTCATCTGAGTTACTGTCTACATTTGTCAAATACATGTACACACAGGCTAGCTTTCCTCCAAATGTTGTCTTTTTTTTACCATATGATTCTTTACTCCATCTTATTTCCCCCTATTCAATTATCTCCCCTTGTAAGGGGGCATGGCCTTCCTGTTTTAAACAAACATGAATTATTTTCTGTTTTCACCCAAGGATACTCAATCACAGGTATGTTTGGTTCAAAATGATCCAGTGGGTCAGTAACATAGTCCAAATTGTGAGCAATTAACACATCATAGTCAGAAAGTATAGATTTCAGCATAAGTGTCCTGAAAGATATTTTCTACTTTGGATGAAGTAAAAATTGTGAGACTTAAATAATATATGACAGACAGATTTTCATCAGATTTCAGCAAGGTGCCCAGAAGAGGCCCAAATTCTAATTTGGGGCTTCTGGGGCCCCAGAATACTAGACCAATAAAACAACAGTGTTAGCTAGTGAGTACATCACAGTTATAATTATACTTACAACTGCTGATCCAACAGCTACACCTGCTGCTGTGGTAGCCATCTGTGCCATCAATCCAGGTTGCCGAGGCTGTGGTTGGGCAACCATTGGTGGAGGGGGAGGCGGGGCAGCACGAGCTGGGGGTCTAAAAGAGAGACAATGATTGGTTAACATTATCATGTATTACCAACACATCATCAGTTTAATGTTGTTTCTACACCTATAAGGTACAGATCCATTACATCACACTTGCTACAAAAGGTGAACAAATGTATGTTACTGTAATACCAGAGACATAAATAAGAGTAAGTTATTTGTGTCTCTGGTAATACACATCTCCAACTGGGAAACATGAATTATCAGAAAAAGTTTTTGTTTTCAATTAGGCTTGTTTATTCAAAATATTTTGGTAAATATTCCCACACATTGGATCTGACCCCCCCCCCCCTTCAGTCTGAAAACTTTCGGATATATTTGCTCAGGTTCTGCATAGGTAAAAATGTGATTTTACATTTATTTACTAAAATTAATTCTTAACCCTGGGGTTCTTGAATAACGTTTTACAATTAATTTATTATCAAACTTTATTGTGTAATAGATTATGGAACGTCCGAAGTACTGAATGCCATGTGCGTTTGTTTACATCTGTGAACTTACCCCGATTTTGCACCCATAAATCCACCGGAACCACCACTTGGTTTTGGGGAAGAAGCACGTCCTCTGCGTGGCATCTTTTGTCTTTTAAAAAATACTGATCTAAGCACTCTAAACGACTTTTCTACAATGTCAATACTTCGCAAATGTTTCTCCTTGAACTTACACAACGGAAGGAAGATGCAATCCCGAGGATTTATTCTAGCAATATCATTGGTCTTGGAAGCTTCGGCTATGTCCGTAAACGTTCGTTTTGGGCATAGGGTAATTGTAGTAATAATCATGGAACGCGGTACTATGAACAGAATATATGTGAAAAGCTGAATATGAATGCATGTGTTTCTAAACATTCAATAAATATTAAAGAAATTAAAAGGAAGCTATATTAATTTACCCAGAACGTATGAGGAAATGGTTACCAGCATATCCCAAATTAAGAACCTATACCATGCGCGGATCTAGAAGGGGTGGGAGGGTCCGGAAATTATTAAATTTCTATGTAAAAGGGACGAAAAATTTTTAATGACATTGGCTCCTCCTGGGAAACATGGACTCACCTTAAAATGGCAAGAATAGACATGCAAGAAGTAAGAAAATTTACTTAGGAATGCCCCCCTTTTGTTTTTAGAGAAATAGGTTATTCAAGTTTGACAAGCTGTTCAGTTTTTGTTTTGCTTGTCAAAAAATTTCCGAGTCTGACAGAGATGACCCAGAATTTTCTTGACAAGCAAAAAAAAAAAAAAAAAAACTAAAACAAAAACAAAAAACAAAAACAGCAACAACCCCCCCCCCCAAAAAAAATCCCCCAAACGTAATTTTTTCCCCAACATATGAAAAACCTACTTTGCGGGGGGTGGTGGAATATGCTCCACTTCACTCCTTAAGACCCCCCTCCCTCTAGATCCGCGCAGGGGGGTCCCTGGGTTCGATTCCCGGTCCAGCCTTATATTTTCTTTATGCATTACTCCTTTCCACTACAATTGATTACCGCTTACAAACTGCTAAAGAACTATATATGGTTTCCCTCATATTTTGCCCCCGTTGTAGTAAACATTTAAACGTCAATAAACCAAAATGAAATTGATATATTTTGAAAGAATAGAATTGATATTTTTCTTTTATTGTTATATTGATATATCAAATAAAGTTATATGCAGGGAATTAAGGTTTGCATTGCCTTAGTTTACAAGAAAATGTCAAGGTGGCATTTTTGACACCGCTAGCGGCGATTTTATAAATAAACTTTGCCTACCGACTCAGGAAACCCAGAAGTAAATTTGTTTTAAATTGTATAGCAGAAATGTCATATACTATTGTCCATAAGTAAACTTATATAAAATACCCAAACGCAATTCCCACATTATATTACTATAAAGTGACTTATAGGTCCAACGGACTGTGTGCAAATTAATTTTCATATATATTGTATAATAAATTCATGTATGCATAATGTCACCATAATAAACAATTACTTACATACTTACTTACTGTAGTGACCATTTTTTTTTCATAAAAAATAATCATTTTTCTTAAGACCTTGGTACTATTTTTTTTTTATAATAGTTTAATCGCTCAATACAATATGTTGTTGTTCTAAAAATGCTGCTTGCATCATATGATTAAAAAAGTTTTATGATGAAGTGAAAAAAAGAAGACGACCTCCGGAGTTCAACACCGTGGCTAGCCTCATGATATTTTGCAAATGGGGTGTGAAAGATTCTTCAAAGTTCTTCTAAGTTACATAATGTTTTACATTCTAATGAAGTTGAATTCGTCTGCTATTTGACATTACTTATTTGTGACACGATTGCGGTGTTTTTCTTTGAAGTTTGCTGTTCTGTATTAGCAATACAGAACGGAAATACAGTGGGCGGAGCTACTTCCGTTCTGTATTAGCTCTGTATACTGTCTTGTATTAGCCATCTGTTCTGTATCTAAAATACAGCACGGTCTAAAAATAAATCTGATTCAATTTATCAAAAGCACGTACAAATAGTAAATGCTGATTTTTTTCCTATCATAAATTTGAAGAAATATTTTCTTAGGAATGTAAAATGTCAAAATTTCTCAATCACTTTTAAAAAAATTATTCCACACAGAATCTACACGTTATTTCGATCCAAACGAAAAGGAAAAGTCGCAATTATGGAAAACATCCTATGTTGGAGAAATTCCTAAAAACCTGTTTGCTTTCCCTGCTTTTTTGTGTCCCCTTCAAAATAGTAAAGCCAATGGGTTCGCGGATGCAGCATACATAACGTGAAATTCGCACTCCCCCCCCCCCCATTTTCCACTCTTCTCGTGTAAACTCAAGTCTATTTTTCAGGATTATATTTTTTTTAATTTCATCTTAAATCCTTATCGCTGACTGTCGCACATCTCTTTCACTTCGTTTTTAATCAGTTAATACCGCATTTCAATAAGAAAATGAAAATCCGTAACATCAAAGTCCATCGAAAAACTGTCTGTATCGCCTGTGTGTGTATCTATAGTTAACTGAGGTTTTAAGACCCCTGAAATAAATTCGGATCAATCTCCATTTACAACAATGTTAAATCGTCCACCTTATCAATTAAGACTGACTTCGAGTCTGTTACGTCTACCCCGTTGTCAAAACTAATCTACGGAAGCGTATTAGGGCCGCAGCAGTATCTTTTATTAATTTGTTTTAACAAATTACTAATTTGTTATAACAGATTACTAATTTGTAATAACAGATTACTAATTTGTTATAACAGATTACTAATTTATTATAACAAATTACTAATTTGTTATAACAAATTATCAATTTGTTAAAACAAATTACTAATTTGTTATAACAGATTACTAATTTGTTATAACAGATTACTAATTTGATATAACAAATTATCAATTTGATATAACAAATTAATAATTTGTTATAACAAATTAATAATTTGTTATCACAAATTACTAATTTGTTATAACTAATTGGTAATTTGTTATAACAAATTAATAATTTTGATAAAGTGAAAGTGTATACAGATCTATGGAAGCCAGATGAGATCAGAAGTCTTTTTATAAGTTGGATTTGTGAAAATAATAAATGTACAAGCTCTGCAGCTACAGCTTTTGACCAATATGTTAATCTGGATTTACATCTTTTAGCATTTAGAGTTTTCACTGTCAAACATTATTGTTATAAAGATACAATGCATCAAATTCTTTGGTTCCTATTTACTTATTCTTAGGAGCTCTATTTGAATTTTGTCCTCCTACCCCACCAGGGCTCCGTCCTTGACTCCCATCTACCAGGTCATTGCATCCCCGTTCGTATGCTAGGAAAAAATATCTTATCAAAGACACGTTATTTGGAGAGGGAATTTTTCCCACCCTGAATCAACATGTTCATTATAATATTTTTTTTTCAATATGTCTTTTATTTTATTTCATTTTACCCACCCACCCCCCTCTCTCTCTCTCTCGATTCATTCTATACATGTACCAAATGATTTATGCCTACTGTTCAATCCAGTTTATGTATCATGAATAAAATATATTTTAAACTAAACCGCCGTTCCTAATGCATGAACCTGAATCTGCTCCTCTGGTGAACCTCCTTGGCCCCAGTTTATGCTGGGGGCAATAAAGGCAACATTGATAAAAAATGAATTTGTAGATAAATTATCATAGAAAAATTGATAAACACTCTGTTATAACCTTTTCTGAAAACGAAAATAAACAATATTCTTGAGTGGGTAGTACTTCGTAAAATTTGAATTTAGATACCTTGTGAAATTTTTTCATGTATGTATGTAATTTTTATAATCAAAATACGTGTCTTTTGGAAAAGCCCTCGAAGTCCCACTAAAGCCTTCATAACTTATTATTGGCTGAAAACTTTGACAGTTGTTTCTTCAAATTCATTTGTTATTTGTATCCTGGTTGTCTCATATAGGACTACTCATATATTTTACAAGAAATCGTTAAGCAATATAATTTGTTATAACAATACACACAAAATATTACACATGTGTAAAGAAGGAAAAAATAGGTCATCTCCCCTTTTGACCCCTGTGTTGACATTGAAAAAAGTGTTGAATTGAATGGACGACGTTGAAATCATATTTAATTGTCCGGAACTTCGAATTTTTCTCGAAGGATCCAACATTCTGTATTTCTTCTACATAAATCCCCGGGATGCAGCTATTCTTTTAATTGTCTAACAGAGAAATCTATTCCAAGGAACTGACTCAAAAAAACAACAAACAAACAACAACAAAACAAAACAAAAATTTAAAAAAAAAACCCTACAATTAAACAAAAATTAAAGTGCTTTAATCTAAGTTGCTAATTCATCTAAATCCACATTAACATATTGATCAAAAGCTCTCCAAAGCTTATGCTTTACGTTTTCATAAAACCGATTTAAAATAAGATTTCTGATCTGATCTGGCTTCCATAGATCTGTATTCACCTTCATATTTTGTAAAAAATAATAATTTTTTAAATCAAATTAGTAATTTGTTATAACAAATTACTAATTTGTTATAACAAATTACTAATTTGTTATAACAAATTACTAATTTGTTATAACAAATTAATAATTTGTTATATCAAATTATTAATTTGTTATAACAAATTACTAATCTGTTATAACAAATTACTAATTTGTTATAACAAATTACTAATTTGTTATATCAAATTGATAATTTGTTATATCAAATTAGTAATTTGTTATAACAAATTAGTAATCTGTTATAACAAATTAGTAATCTGTTATAACAAATTAATAATTTGTTATAACAAATTGATAATTTGTTATAACAAATTGATAATTTGTTATAACAAATTGATAATTTGTTATAACAAATTAGTAAGTTGTTATAACAAATTAGTAATTTGTTATAACAAATTAGTAATCTGTTTTAACAAATTGATAATTTGTTATAACAAATTGATAATTTGTTATAACAAATTAGTAATTTGTTATAACAAATTAATAATCTGTTATAACAAATTAGTAATCTGTTTTAACAAATTGATAATTTATTATAACAAATTGATAATTTATTATAACAAATTGATAATTTGTTATAACAAATTAGTAATTTGTTAAAACAAATTAATAAAAGATACTGCTGCTGCCCTATTACGCTTCCGTACTAATCTGACTAAATCTTACGTTGTCCGTGAAAAAATATATATACTGCGGACAGGTTCTGTATCGTAGATACAAATTGGGGTGGAAACTCGTGCTATGCACTCGTCCACCCCAAATTTGTATCTACGATACAGTACCTGTCTCGTTCTCTAAATAATACATAATGTACAAAGTCTTTCATTTAATTGAATATTTGACCATATATTTGTCTCAACTCCCAACTAGAAGATGGTGGTTTGAAGTTCTGATTTTAAATAGATTTTTTTAGTTAATTTAATTAAATGCTACGATTTTCAATTCCAAAATATTAGACATTTTTTTTTATAAATACATGTATGACAATTAAGCCTACAGACCTATGAAATGGGTAGAACCATGCACATTACCTTCATACATGTATCATATAGTATAAATATCATTTTGTGTTGTCGGCTTCTAAATTATTTTCAATTTAGTAAAAACCAATTGTCAGACGACTTTTCTTTCTTTCTTTCTTTTAATACATTGATTTCTGTTCAATCTTTTTGGAATGTGGCTTTTGGTGCGCGCATTCAATAAATGCGGCGTGACTCGAGATGTTAAAAAATACGTTTAAAGTACTCGAGTGATAAATTTTTAATTCAATTCAAAGGCTGAAATAATTTGATTTGAATAGAAATTAATTGTAAAAATAGTAATTTTAATTCTGTGAGAAAATAAGTGGATAAACCGTGCGATAGGTAGACAATTCACCAAGTTATTAAATTCACTGTTAAAAGCAACGGTTTCAAAAGTGTTGGGGGGGGGGGACCTCCCAAGACCCAAGAAATCTGACGAGCAAAAAAAAAAAAAAAAAAAAAAAAGAATTAGAAAAAAAAATTCTGAGTTCAAAAACCTGGAATTTCCCATTGCTCAACCTTACAGCAACAAAAAGTGTGTGTTGGGGGGGAAGGGGGGGGGGAGAGACCGGTATCTAAATTAAAATTTACTAAATTTACACAACAAGAATACTATATACTCAAAAACAAGAGGTACAAGGGCCTTAACGGTTATCTGGGTACAATACAATTTAGAGGATCCATAGAGTATAAAATAAACTGATAGATGAAGCTTTGTTGCCCAAAACAATAAGATGTAAGATGATCAGGCTCAAGAAAATAATAAGTCTAGTAACTATCTGCAACCACTTTTACCACTATTACCATTCACTCTTGATAAGTAATCACTGTAAATAACGTATTTGAAAGGTTAATAGAATAAGAGAATTATGCAAGAATTTTTATCGTACAATTCAAAAAGTACTTTCTTAGTTTTAATAATCAGGTAGACCTGTAAGTAATAGATTTAAATAAAAATGAGACAAAAATAACTTTATCTTATCTAACTACAAAAAGTACTTTCATAGTGTGAATGGCAAAGGGGAATAACTTCGCTCAGTAGAATACAAATTAAAATTTGTATTCTACTGAGCGAAGTTATTCCCTTCCTGAATATCTTGACAACCAAAAAAGGGGGAAATTAAATACCAAGATATTAAAATATTTCTGCCTATTTATAAATAGGATTTGGGAGATGGGATAAGGGTGTGGGTGTGGATGATGTTGAAAAATTTCTATTTCAAATGCTAGTATCTGGTACACTGTGATGTATCACAATCGTCACCTTGATTCAGTACTTTTAGTTCTTTAATTTTCCGAATCCGATCGAATTGATCATTGATCAATCTACTGGATAATTTATGTTACCGGAAAAAGTCTTCTGCTCACTTCCTGAAATTTAAAGGTAAAAAAAGAAGAAGTGTTTGTAAATGTTATACCTTTAAATCACTCAGTGCAATGACAATGGTCATAGACAGTTAAGCATAAATGAAAACATTCCATTTAAGGCTTTCAGCTTGTGTGTCATCCAACATTTCAATAAAGGTTGTTATCGCGTCCATGGTGACAGACCATTTCCCCCTTTGTATAAACTATCCACTTGCAAAATCAATGCTAATATAAAAGTAAAACCTGATCGTGTAATTATAGATGATAGACTGACTTTAAAAATCTCTTATGTCAATCACAGTCCTATTGAATTTTCTAACTCTATTTCTCTTTAAATACACCAATCATAAACTGAATGTCAAATGTGCCTGCATGCACCGTGTATTGAAAAATTTATATAGAGTGTTTTAGTAATAGGACTCTACTACTGCTAACCTGCTTACCAACTTGCCACCAATATGATAAATCTATGTGATAGGTTAGTATGACAGCATAGTGCCTGCATTTGATAATATATATTTTACATCTGTTTTGCAATGGATCAGGAGTTGGGTGAAAAAGATATTCCAAATGCCAAGGCGGTTAGAAGATGGCCAGTAGAATCGCAGGAGGAACCCATTTCAGTGATCAGGGAAGAGACAGAGGAGGAACTTAAAGCAGTGGATGACCATGCCAGACCCCTGACCAGTAAAGGTCGTTTACAGACACACTTTCCCCAGCAGAATCGTCCAACATCAAGTAAAAATAAATATCCTCGTCCAGGAAGCACTCGGTCACAGACTTCAAGTCGCCCAGGAACTGGTGGCTCCAGAAAGGTAAGGCCACTTTCTGAAGTGCCACTTGACAGACTTATGTAAACGTAAATACTCTTCAATGATGATTTATTGCATAATGATTTAAAAAAAAAAAAAAATTATCAGACCAGAGGATTTTGCCAATATTCGCAGGTTTTGTCATCCATCAGTGATGTGATGTCACATGCTAATGTCCTCTCAGTTAAAAGGAGTTCAAATCCCAGAACTGGAGCTAAATTAATTGTTAATTACTTATACATTAGCGGTAAATTTTAATAAGAGAAAAATCATTCTCATTCTCATAAATGTTCATTTATGGACATTAAGCCCCTCCCCCCCCCCCCCCCCCAAATGTTCAAAGTCCTTTTGTTCAGGTCAAGGTCATTAAAGGCAAAATTGGTTAGGTTTAAGGTTCATTATTATACTTCTACTGATTTTTCCCTATATAACATTAAATCGTTAGATGTGACTATTACTGACTAATTCCCTAGAAATCGTTAAGAATGGACTAATCCCCGTGTGTTAGTCAAGTGAGCTAATCCTGGCTTCGCCTCGGGAAATAGTAAATAGGAAATAGTAGATAGTCCTGGCCTTGGGGAACTGGAATCTTGCTAACTCCCTCAATGATATACTTTAACAGTATACTGACCCTCTGATGAAAGAGATAACTCTCACTGGGATAAATGACTATCCTTCCTTTATAAAATTGTCATTTTATAAAAATAAAAACATTTTTGTCAAATTTTGGCCCACAGGATATGCATAAATTGTGTGTACTTTTATTATAATTATTACATTTATCTACTTTTTTTTTGAAAATTATTAATTTGAAAGGAAAAATTTCATGAGTGAACAAAGGGACAATGACCCTTAATACCTTATATAAACATATGAAATTAAGAAATATTAGAGATTCATTATGAAGAAAGATCTTCATTTCAGTTTCTATCACTGATTGTATTGAGTGGGGGAGTGCTCATTGTCAAGTGAAAAAATAGAAAAGTTTGTGGAAGTGTTCTAAAATGAAAAGCAGATTTTTGTACTGTTATTTTAAGAAAATTTTATGAAATTTTCAAATTTCAACAGACTATAAAGACTCAAAACAAAAATCCCTGTTACCATAACCTGTAAAAGGTTGTCATATGTCAAGATCACTCCACGAATATAGGTTTTTGACCAGAGGGTGCATCTTGACATCAATAGACCAATGTCAGTTTACAAGGCCATAGCAACTTTGAAATAAAGTATTAATTAAGATACACTGCACATATCTTTAGCCATGAAGTATAATATTAGAATTGTATAACCAATAAAATGGTACAATTCAACAAATGATACAATTCTAGTTCTAAAAATCCTTCTTTTACGCATACTACATGGTTAGAAGTAGACTGAGTTTATAAATACACATAAGGATTAAAGTAAGAATTCACAGTAAACTCATCATGCAGGGCATAGCCAGATCGCTAAGTACATGTGACAGCCACTCACAGATAGGACTGATCAAGATATATACTTCAATTCCATTTCCAGATTATTTTTGAACTACTGCTAATAATATGAATTCTTAATCGATCGAAATTGACATTTCAGATAAACTGATAAGCAACTAATAATACATGTTCCGTACTGTTTATAAAAAAAACAAAGACATTTTTATTTTACCTCAAGAATTGCATTTTACAGAGAAACTATAATCCCATATTAATTCATAATTGATGAAATCTAAGATTAAAATGTTTTAAAACATTACACTTTCAGAATTTAAGAATCTACAGATTTAAGAGAGATATAGCATTAAAAATTACGGTAACAGATTGTTTTTATAGCATTTTGATCATGTGGTTCAGAAACTAGCCAGCTGTCTTTGGCAATTGGATCAATATTTAAAACCAATAGTTGTACACAAGTTATGTCCCTTTTATTGTAAGCTCACGCCAATAAGATTGGTGAATTTATTCAGAATGAATTTCATGTGCAAATATTTAATAATAGATAAGAAAAATCTGTGATATATACATGTATGATATATGTTGTTTTATGATATACTTTTTGGCATGTCAAGCAGTTTAAAGAGGAAATAAAAATCCCTATGCAAACATTCATATACAGTGATTGCTTCATGTTTTATGCTCATTCTGAGGTTTCTATTTGTCTTCCACTGCCTTTATTTACAAAGAGAATTAAATCATATTTATGCAATTTCATTTCATGTTCTGACAAATCTGTTTTTAATATTTGTGTAAACCCACAGGGGTATTTTGCTTTCCTTTCTTGTGCTTTGAAAATATGAAGTGTGAATTGAAATGCATCAAGTTTGATTGTATCGAGATTGGAATTTTACTTTCTAATTACAAACATCAGTGAAAGATGTCAAACAAAAAATGCAATATAATATGACATGATGTGTAATTAAAGGATTTATTTTCAGTATAAATCAATAACATAAAGCTAACAAATGAATTTAAGCAGAAATTGATTGAAGAGATTCATTATACATGTATGCATGGTCATGCAGTGCATCAATTTTATTTAAAATCTAAGGGGTAGTTTGTAGCTTACTGGGATCAAATGTTCAGAAATTAAAGCTAAAGATAGAGCTTCCTTGTTGCCCTTTCATATATAAAGGTTGACCTTGGGTCAAGGTGGAAATCATTTATGGGAGTAAGAAAATTTGAAATTTTTGTTCATTTCTATTAATCTTAGTAGTATTTGATCCTGTGGGGTGTAATTTTTGTGTTTGTCAAGATTCTGAAAGTCATACCTTACTCACTGGGATTTTTTTAGTTCACCTGAGCCGAAGGCTCAAGTGAGCTTTTCTGATTAAAATTTGTACTTTGTCTGTCGTTGTTGTAGTTGTTGTCATCTTTGTCATCATTGTAAACGTTTTAGCTCACCTGAGCTGAAGGCTCAAGTGAGCTTTTCTGATCAAAATTTATTTATATGGAAGCATCATCAAGTAGTGTAGATTCAAATTTGTTCAAATCATGACCCCTCAGGGGTAGGGGTGGGGCCACAATGGGTGATCAAATTTTTACATAGGGGTGGGGCCACAATGGGCAATAATAGTTTTACATAGGAATATAGGAATACATAGGAAAAATCTTTAAAAATCATCTTCTTAAGAAAAGCAGAGCCATGATTAGTCATATTTATATGGAAGCATCCTCAAGTAGTGTAGATTCAAGTTTGTTCAAATCATGATCACCAGGGCTAAGTTGGGGTCACAATGAGTGAACAAATTTTAACATGGAAATATATAGGAAAAATCTTTAAAAATCTCATTCTCAAGAACAGCAAAGCTATGATTGGTCATATTTATACTGAAGCATCCTCAAGTAGTGTAAATTCAAGTTTGTTCAAATCATGACTCAAGGGGTTGGGAGGGGCCACAATGGGCGATCAGATTTTTCAGTAGGTACATACATATGTAAAATCTTTAAAAATCCTCTTCTCAGGAAAAGGAAAGTGATTAGACATGTTTAAATGGAAGCATCCTCAGGTAGTTTACATTCAAGATTGTTCAAATCATGACCTCCAGGGGTAGGGAGGGGCCATAATTGTTGATCAAAGTTTAACATGAGAATACATAGGAGAAATTGTTAAAAATCTTCTTCTCAAGAATAGCAAATCCATGATTAGTTGTAATAATTCAGAAGCATCCTCAGGTAAGGTATATTCAAATTTGTTCAAATCATGTCCCCTGGGGGTAGGGCGGGGCCACAATAAAAGATCAAACATACAGAAGAAAGCATTGATTAGTCAAAGAAATATGAAAGCATCCTCAGCTAGTGTAGATTTAAGTGTGAATAAATCATGCCCCCCCCTTTCCATTGGGATGGGGGGTATTTGTAATCATTTATATATTTCAATCTTTTCAATACTAAACTGATTTCTGCTTTTTTCTAGCCAATGTGCTCAGGTGAGCAATGTGGCCCAAGGGCCTCTTGTTACAATTTCATCTTAATTTCATCTTCTTCTCCAGAACCACTGGGCCAATTTCAACCAAACTTGCCAAAAAATATCCTTGGGTAAAGGGAATTTATATTTGTTCAAATTAAGGGCCATGCCTTTTTCCAAGGGGAGATAATTATGAATAAGTGAAAAATTTATGGCATCTTTTAAAAATCTTTTTCTCAAGAACCACTGGGCGAGGAAAGATGAAACTTTGGTGGAAGCATCCTCAGGTAATGTTTATTCAAGTTTGTTCAGATCATGACCCCCAGGGGTAGGGTGGGGCCACAATGAGCTATCAAAGTTTTACATAGGAATACATAGAAAAAATCTTTAAAAATCTTCTTAGGAAAAGCAAAGCCATGCTTGGTCATATTTACATGGAAGCATCCTCAGGTAGTGTAGATTCAATTTTGTTCAAATCATGACCCCTCCCCCCCCCCCCCCTTTCTCAAAAGCAGGAAAGTCATGATGACTCGTATTAATATAGAAGCATCCTCAGGTAGTGTAGATTCATATTTTCTTCAAATAGGTAGGGACGTCACAACAGGGGATCAAATTTATACATAGAATTATATAGCAAAGATCATTAAAAATTGTTTTCTCAAGAACAGCAAAGCAAAGGTTAGTTATATTAATACAGAAGCATTCTCAGTTACCGTATATTCAACATTGTTCAAATCAATCAATGACCCTGGGGGTAGGGGAAGGGGGGGCACAATAGAAGAAAAAACTTACAGGAAAATAATCTTTAAAAATCTTCTAAAGTCATGGTTAGTCAAAGAAATATGGATCCTCAGTTAGTGTAGGTTCAAGTTTGAAAAATCATGCCCCTCCCCCTTTTAATAGGTTGGGACTACTTAATTTATATTTAAACTTTTCAATACTGAACTAATTTCTGCTTTTTCCTAGCCAAAGTGCTCAGGTGAGCAATGTGGTCCATGGGCCTCTTGTTTTTTTTTTTTTTTTTTTTTTTTTTTTACTTTTGAGAAATAAGTGCATAAATTTTAAGACAAAGTTCTCCAGAATAATGACAGAGAGTAACTCTAACTTTTTAGGTACTTGTGAAATTTGAGATACCGGTATTATATTTTGTTCAAAAGAAAAATTAAGGACATACGCAATGTACCTTACCTACTGATAATTTTTCAAGATATCCTTAATTTAAAATTATATTACAATTAGATGATCGCAGACAAAAAATCAACATGCATTACCAGGGGTTTTGAATAGATATAAAGTGATGAAAAATTGTGTATTATTCAAAGAAAAATACACAAAAAATACTAAACTTATATTCTAGATATTTTTTCATCCAAAGTTGTTTAAGAAAAGGTGTGCAGCACCATATATAGACATTAAAAAGAGTAGCAAATAGGCCCTTCAAGTATTGGAACTCTTCAGCTCCAGGGAAAAAGACAATAAAGTTCAAATTACATTGCGTACGTCCTTAAAATATCTGAATAGAACCCCCCCCCCCCCCCCCCCCCCCCGATATAGGGAAAAAAAAAACAACATATTAGTAATAACTTGAAAATGATCACTTAGATAAGTAATTCTTGAAAATGATCATTTAAATATTAAAAGAAAATATTAGGCAAAAGTTTTCTATTGAGTGTATATAATTCTGCTAAAGTGCTTAAGTGAGGTACTTTTTCGGAGTCCAGTATAGGTCGATCAGATTGCCTGCATTGTTGTTCTTTTAAGTTCTCTGATTTATGAAGATAATACTTCACAGTTGGTCTCATATTTAAAGATAATGTTGAGAAGAAAATTGTTCTCATTTTATTTTATTTACTCTCAAGCAATTGAACTGAAAATTTAAAAGCATACATATGTTTTATTTTATTTTTTTAAATGGCCATGATATATACAATAACTTATTTGTTAATAAATGCATTCATTCCGATCCATGTAAAAGTGAACTTACATGTAATTTAGTGATTTAAAATGCAGAAGTAATGAAATAATTGATAATGACTTGTTATTTTTTGAGATAATCTGTTGGTTGTTTGGTTGGCTGGCACTCAACCTTCGTCAAAACTTTTTTAAGCTGATAAGGATTAAGGATTAACACATTCGGGTATATTGATTCTGACTTACACATTTTAAACTTGATTTATTTTTTGTGTAGGCTTGTCATGAAGCAAATGTCATAAGTATTGGTATTCAATATTGTGCATTTTTGGATTGCCAAGTAGAATTGTATAGAAAGCCAATAAGGAACGTCCATAATTCACCTGAAGTGACACTTCGCAAAGATGTTGGAAATTAAATCTATAATTTGTTTTCATTTGTAATTGGAATTTAAACAAAACAGGGGTATATATATACCTAGCTGAGTTGGATCTGTTGTGGATACACCTATAATCAGTCTAGTCAAGCACAGATTTGGAGAGATCCCTGGAATTTTATCAGGGTCTGTTCTAGGGGATTAAGACGTACTCAGTCAGACTATTTATATTTTTATGCGGATAAAAGAGTTTTCATGTCGGAGAAAAGAAAACTTCGATCAGTGACCTGTCAGACATGAAAATTAATTGGATAGGTGAAGTAGGACACTGAAGGAGACATAATTTGTGTTGTGACAGTTATATAATTTTTGGAGATGGATTGGATGTTGACGCGATGTGAGGAGGAGGATGAGGAGGGGTTCAGTGGAAACGAGGCAGATTCTGAGGATGAGGGTTATAATGATGAAATTGCGGATCCAGAACATCTGCTGATTAACATGGTTAGTAGTAGCCCTTTAGTCCCCCTTTCAAAAACAAAGTGACTAATGTTTTCAATGTCGTTTTTTTTTATAAGTGGTACAATTCCAAAAGTTTGTTGTTTGATTTGGGCTGAGAACACTTTTAAGGAGTTCTGCTAAGAACTAGGCAACTAACAACACTCTGTTGAAAAGGTTGGTTGCATTATATCTTGTTTGCAGCAAATTTCCAATACAAGATTTGCAGGTTAGCAACAGCATAGAGTTTTCCACAACTTTGTCAAAAAAAAACACTGAGTGGCTATATTGAAATTAAGCACACTTTTATGTTCTAATGTTATGCAATTCATTAAAGTGCCATTGCTTTGTATGGTTCCAGTATATTTGACAGTCCATCAAAGAAATGTGTTTTATTGACATTTATATGCTTATAATGGCAGCATTGGGAGAATTATTAATTTTTTCTCATGATTTCAAAGATGACTGGCTTAATTTAGAAACTAAATTAGCCTTTAATAATTATTGCAGCGACTCATATATGGGTTAGAGGCTGGCCTTCTGAAAATTCTTACAAGTTCTTCCATACTTTGGATGGTAATTTAGATTGTTTCTTTGCTTACTTTGTTTTAGGTGTAAATTAAAGTAAGCATGTGATCCAATATTGGCGATTTGCATGGAGATGTTTTAAAAGTTTAGTGTTTAAGATTTCTTAGTGTCTTACTTTTCAGAAAGTTGTGTTGGAGGTCTCTTTTTCCTAATTTACATTGACTTGTCCAATGCCCATTGTGTTCAGTAAAGTTATGTTGTTTTGCGTAATATGTTAAATCATGTTACATGCTCAGTTTGGATTATACCATTTTCTGACCCCAACCTTGAACAAGACAAACAGACAGACTAATTTTAAAAAAGAGGATTTTGCTTTTTAAGTGTCGTGATATGGATATAGAGAAATTTTTGTTCAACTTAGTTATTAAAAAAAAATACCTTTTGTGTAGATGATGCTGATGATGTCCTTTAAGTAGATGTCATCATTTAGGTGGCCTTAGATGCAAATTATCAATTGATGAAAAATTATCAAACAAGGAAAATTTGCAACACTGCATATAAGTCTCAGTAGGTCATGGACTATGTCATCTTTATAAGATCAGGATATGAAAAAGGATGTATATGGATGTCTTATGGAACACTTGATCATTTTAGCAATTATTAGGCAAGCATATATAGAGGGAATTTACACATTGTAAAGGTCACTTATCTTGTAGCACTTAAATGCCCTGAAGTAGGAATTTGCACACAAGAAATGTAAATAATGAATTGCCAATTTATTAAATTCATTAAAATGTGGAAATTTAGTCAGATACTGCAAGATTTTATAAAATTGTATTTGATTCTTTAACCGATATTTTTCTTTGTTTGCTGTCATATTTTTTTTAATTTAGGGATTACAGATATAATTTGTTTTTGTATAGACATGTCTGACTTTTCCTGATATGAAATGGCAGACATCTTTTATCAAACAAAGAAGAAATCCGGGTAGAGCTGTCAATTTCAATTTAATGATTTGTAATTTCAGAGTGGGGTGTTTAAAGGACACTTTTATCAGTAATATTAGCCTTACTTTATCACAACTAATTCACCTGGAAATTTCAATTCTGTGACGTAACTGTACTTTAGATTTTTGGGAGATATTGTTTGCTATAAATCTTGTTTTAATTCTATCTTTCGTACACCTCTGACAACAATTCTTATTATTATTCCTATTTTCTAAAGACTAGAGTAGAAAGTCACAAATTATTTTTATAAATATTTTAAGTTTGGTTGATGTTGTCAAAGCAAATTTATTGGGAGAATAATTAAAACATGCACATTAATAGTCAAAAGGATTCTGCGGAACTAAGCATCGCAAGAAACAGATCCTCCATCATTGATTACATTAGTGCAATAATTAACAGTGTTTTTAATGTGTCCCTTTCACTTCATGATCAGTCTATAACTATTAATCTAAAGGAAAAATAATGTGTTACTGAAACCTCACATTATTCTAGTCCACACAGTACATATTTCAGCTATTTCATGCATGGTTTCTAAAAATAACGTGTTCATATTTTATGAATCATTAACTCTTTTCTGATTGAGTCTGATTTTTTTTTTTTAACCAAAAGTACCAATAGAATTTATCCGAGATTCATATTCATTTGCAAAAAAATTGTTTAATTATGTGAATATACACAAAGTTCCCAGGGTATGATGTTCAAGTTTGACAGCAAAGTATTTAAAGACCATCATTCTGTAAAATGATATATCTTCAACAAGTTCTTGGAAGTAATACCTTGTTCAAATGACTGATTGGATTGTTTCAATGACCAAGAAAACACTTGAGACTGGTTGTGCTGGGAGACAGTGTGTCTCAACTGAGGAGAGACCTGTATTACTTTCCGTGACATACCCCAAGTGTCTTAATATACAAACCAAAGCTCTGAACTTATCTGCTTAAAATGACAAACTACATTAAACATCAATGAGACATCACATAAGGCAATTTTGAGCTTCAGTAGAACCCTGGACCACGAAAAAAATAATTTCAATGGAAGCCCTACCTGGATATTGCTAAGTTATATCCATCTTGTCGTTTTGCCTTAAGACATTTGGACAGGGAAAGGATGGGAATTGATTTTTTTCTGCACTGCTTTTTAGTTAACTGAAAGACTACCTAGTGAATTAAAGTGCAATAAAGTTACTTAATGTTACCGTTTCCAAGGATACACTAACAAAGTGTTGATGTCTGGATACATATAAAATTCTAGTCCCTTACAAGACGCTGTCACATCGCAAAATCTTAAGGAAATAAATGGATATCTCAACTTGTTGTGGGTTAAGATCATTAAATGGACTTAGAGCATTTTAAATTATTTAAAGTGAAATGGATTATGAGCATTTATGAGATTCTTTTATTTCTGAGTTTTTGGTGTTTTTCTCTGGGAATATAAATCGAAAACCAGAAAGGAAAAGCAAGACAATTGGACTTGTACTGGTGCTAATGATATAACTAATGACCTTACAAATTTTCGCTGTGAAGAAACATATGCCAAATAACTTTTTAAAAAATTATTTCATGTTAGAATTCAGCAATTAATTTGCACGGAATGATTCACCTTCATCGGCCAATTGTAGACCGCCTAATTGTTAAACCACCCCCTGTGTTCTGTCGCCATAGCAACAGAAAACCAAAGGTAATGTTTTACACAGAAATCAAAGGTAAGCTTTTTCCACAAGCAAATTAAAATAGTATACACACAATTATGATACATGTAAAGCTGACAGAGAGACACTATTACAGAAACATCTCATACAGGCAATTAGAAGTACCATGTAGAGCTCTCAAACAAGTAAAGGTACTGTGCTTTGAGGATTGCCACACAGACAAGCAAAGGTAAAGGTGTAACAAGTAAAGCTAGCATTGTCACATAGACAAGCAAAGGAAAAGTATATCACACATCACAAGTAAAGGTAGCACTGACACATGGACAACTGAAAGTAAGATGTTACACACACAAGTAAAAATAGGACAATCACATTGGGTACTCAAGGTCAAGGTATCACACATACAAAGTAAAGGTAGAGATGTCACAGGGACAATTAAAGGTTAAGCTATCACACATAAAAACAGGAAGGACTGTTACCTGGACAGTCAAAGATAGAGTTATCACACACAAAAGGAAAGGTAGGACAACCAAAGGTAAAGCTATCACACACACCAGTAAAGGTAGGACTGTCACATGGACAACCAAAGGTAAAGTTATCACACACACCAGTAAAGGTAGGACTATCACATGGACAACCAAAGGTAAAGCTATCACACACACCAGTAAAGGTAGGACTGTCACATGGACAACCAAAGGTAAAGCTATCACACACACCGTAAATGTGGGACTGTCACATGGACAACCAAATGTAAAGCTATCACACACACCGTAAATGTGGGACTGTCACATGGACAACCAAATGTAAAGCTATCACACACACCGTAAAGGTAGGACTGTCACATGGACAACCAAATGTAAAGCTATCACACACACTGTAAAGGTAGGACTGTCACATGGACAACCAAATGTAAAGCTATCACACACACTGTAAAGGTAGGACTGTCACATGGACAACCAAATGTAAAGCTATCACACACACTGTAAAGATAGGACTGTCACACGGACAACCAAATGTAAAGCTATCACACACACTGTAAAGGTAGGACTGTCACATGGACAATCAAAGGTAAAGCTATCACACACACATACACACACACACACCAGTAAATGTAGCATTTTTACATGGACAACTGATAGGACGGTTACATAGACAATCTGAGGTAAATCTGTCAGTGACAACTAAAGGTAATAAATGTCAAACAGAGCTGACAACTCAAAGTGCAGCTGTCACAGTCAAACTATTACACAAACAACTAATTTAAAAGTGGATTTTATATAGA
Organism: Saccostrea echinata; assembly: GCF_033153115.1. NCBI lineage: Eukaryota > Metazoa > Mollusca > Bivalvia > Ostreida > Ostreidae > Saccostrea > Saccostrea echinata. Next base: position 27,135,923 of record NW_026889803.1, read on the forward strand.
GCAGAACTGTCTTAGGGACAAAAGTGGACAACTGAAAGAGGAACAACCTCAGATATAATCAGAGGAAGGAATTCTAGTTGTGGGGAAATTCAGAAGAAAGATATTAAGCTTTTTTTAGACATTTTTTTTTTTTTGCTCTTTGAACATCCATTTTCAAATACTGGTATACCCATTTTAAAGGAATAAATTGCCAAGAAGAAAAAATCACCAAAATCAAATCACATTAACAAATACATTTGTATTTACATTTTTATCAATGAATTTTGATGACAGGAAGTGTTTTTTTAATAAAGAAATTTTCATGGCATTTTATTATCAAATTAAAGTTTCTTTGCTTAGGATTTAATGTTTTGTTGAAAGTTATTACCAGCAATATTGGTTATTAAATGGAATTCCTGTGTGATTGTACTGATAATTGATTTTTTTAAGTCCATGCAGCTTGTATATTGTACTCTTCACTGAATTTGTTTCTGAAAATGTTTAAATTTGCTTGGGAGGGGCATCAACAGAGGGGAAGTCATAGAAGATACTTCACATTAATAAAACGAAAAAGGCTTTTATACCATTGTTGTCCCTCTGAGTGCATTTTAAACGATTCCCCAATAGTTTGTAAATGTTATATTAAACAGGTTCAAATAAAGTTTTTTTGGGTATGTGGATATTTACATTGTTCGATGATCAATTTGTTGTGTTTGTACGGGGGTTTTGGTGGTGACAGCTTCCCCATGGCTTACACAGGCAGGATTTGATCAATGTTTTTTAGTGTGGATTATTTCCTGTGTCTTTAAGACCTCTGAGCTACACTGCTCAAAAGTTTTTTTATGCCTCTTTTTCACTGTAGGGTATCCAGGGACCAGCTTGATTATAAACACTATTTCTATTTGATAATGCTGGCACTGAAATTTTAGATGTATCCAACAAAGAAATGTGCTAAGAGGGAACTACTAGTTCTTAGGGAGACTGTTCTTTGCAAATTGCATTGATCGACAAGGATTTTTTTTTTCAACTGTTTGCTCAAGGAACACTATATTTTGTACTTAAAGGATCTATATTTTATCAAAAGAGTAAACACTTGAATTTTTATTTATTGCCTGTTGAAATTTGACTGCAAATGAGGTGTTTGGAAAAGGAAATATGGATTTTCTGTTGGAGAATTGCTCGATCAGCTGTGGAAAGAAGTTTTTGAGGGTCCATTTTCTTGAGCTTCCAGGGCTTTAAAAAGAGGATTTTCTGTTTTCACATAAAGTTTTCCAAAGTATATGTTAGGCAAATCAAGTTTGAAAGTGCACATAAAAATATTTTCTATAGCTGGATACACAAAAAAGGCTGATTGAAATTGAAAGAAAAAACTTTTATATGTGAAATTCTAGAATTGATTTGAACAGGTCTGCTGATTTTGAATTTGGCCAAACAAAAAACATTAAATCATTCTAAAGTTAATTTCTACCAGAAAAATAATTTAAAAATTGATATTTGATATCTATTCAAAATTTTTTTTTTTGCCTTAATTCTTTGAAATGACACCAGTTTTATTCACATTTGGAAAGCAATGTAGAAATGCCATTGTGTTTCATTGTGTGAAATATTTGAGTGGGATGCTTTAAACTGATAATACAGTCAGTGCCTGGAGTGGATTATCAGAGTATCATACTCAATAAGGACAAGTTAGGGTGATAAAACAGTGATTGTCTCTACACCTGAGACTTTGATTACAAACTGGTTGCTGTTAATATACAGGTGTATAGATCATTGTGTCTTAATTCAACAATGCTGTACCCATGATGGGAAAATGATGGACATTCTTCGGATCAATTTGATTTTCAGCTTGATTAGGGTACTACTGTGATTAATATTTGATTTAGTGGCAGAATTGATAAATACTGGATTATTTAACTTGTCAGATTCTACAAACTGTCAAGGCTAATTTGTTCAGTATTGATAGCACAATGGATAGTAAACTACGAATGTCAATCTATCGCATGTCCACTCATCCAGTTATTAATCCAAGAGGTGTGGCTTGCAGCAAAAAGGTAACATAAATTTGACATAATTTCATTATGTTAAAATTTACTGTATTTTGTCAAAAGTATATTTTCAAGAAGAATTGTCCAATTTTGGACATAATATTATGGAGGTATTAGCAGCTGCACTGGGAATAAGGCAACTTAGCCCACTTTGTCAAAGTTTGGGTCACAATTTTTTATAGTTGTCATGCCTGTCTTAATTGTCAACAACAAATCAATTTTTACACACTTATAAATTCATTTCTGGAATATTTTCTATAATTAAAGCTTTTGTTTTCTAAATCTAAATTTGAAATTTGGACATGAAAACCCTGTAGTATAAATACGTTTTCTTGGTTTAACTTTCTGAGTTTTTTGTACCCTACAGTTGAGTGGATTATTTAGTCACAGTCTCTACTGATAACAATGATTTGGGCTTTATCTTCGTGCATGCTTTTGCATATAAAAAATTTCACTCCCATATATCGCCCAGATGAAAAAGTCTGACATCTGTGTAAATATAAAGTTTTAAATCGAAAAGACTCTTCATTGAGTCTGATGATAAATTTGTAGCACCTGAGATTTTGAATAAAGAGATATTTTGTTTCTTTTATGACTGGACATAGGACTACTTTAACATGAAGTCATCACTTCTCTAGAGGAATATAGGTATCTACACAGGTGGCTGTTTAAAACTTGAGTATATAAAGGAACTAAAATCTGCCAGTATTGATACCCTCAGAGTATATTGAAATTTGTAGAATCAACTGACACTTCAACATGAGAAAAAGGAGAAAAGAATTTTCTTAACTTAAAATAGAAGAGAAGAGCTTTTTGAAGTACACTTAAACATAATTATGTCTCCACTACATCAAAATTCATGGTTCATCTTGTCAATCTGAGTTGATGGTACTTATTTTTAATGTCATCTTGCACATACCAATATCGTAAGTGCAGGTTAAAGCTTAAATATTCTGTCCCAAACAAAATCTTTTTTCTCCCCCCCCCCCCCCTTTCATAAAAAAAATTCTCAACAAACAGTTGCTGCTTTGGTAAAGCTAAATACCTTATCGGAAAATATTTAAAGATATAGAAAAGCTGTGGTGCACAAGGACCCTCTATACACTTTAGGCAAAATGCTTTACATCAAGAAAATTTTATTGTATGAAGTTGTAAATATTGAGCTCATCCAATTCATTTTCAACATAGGGTCAATCTTGCATTTACTCCCCGAAAAAAAATGTTAAGACAAAGGTCATGGATTGATTGATTTATTGTTTGTTGTTTTATGTCCTGTTCGAGAATTTTTGACTCATATAGAGACGTCACCATATAGGTTCTTTATAGTGCCAACACCTACCGTGACACAGAGCCTCTTTTTGTAAGGTCTAGCTCATCTGAAGGACCCACAACTTTCACTTCAAAGTGCCTAGCGCTCGGCGAAGGAACAGTTTTTAGCTATTTTTTATCAACTTCGGTCAGTTGCAGCCATGATTCGAACACACGACCTTAAGATCACGACTGAGCTACCGTGACGGCCAAAGATAATGAAAGTATTGATGAACAGAAATCACTATTGTTCCCTTATGTGAGGAAAATGCATGCAAATAAAGCATTCAGTTGATTTATTTTTGCCTATTACATTGTAAAATCTTAATAATGCTTGAATTGATAAATTGAGTAAAACACTGTAAATTTCATTTTCTTCTAGTTTAAATCTAGGGGCAAATTACTCTAACTACATAAAAATACCACCGAATCAGAACTTTTTAGTGTGCAGTGTAGAGAGGGTTCTTAAAAGAACAAGAAGAAGAGGGATTTTTGAAGGAAGACATAATAATGGGATCATTTTTAAGAGAGAGAAAGAGAGAGAGTTGTGTGAAAAAAAGAATTCAAGTTTGTGTGTGTTTTAGAGTAATGTTATGATAGTTTGTGGCTGGCTTCTGAAAAATCATTGCTGAAGGCAGTGTGTTGGCAACAACTGAGAGAAAATTTTAACATTGATATATAGTCATGAAATATTCTGAATTTTTTTTTTTTAAAAACAACTGGTTTAAGTTCAAACATTATTAAAGGACCTTACTCTACTTTTTGTGCAAATGAAGAACAGACTTCTCAACTAAGCATGATTTAAAGTTGGTGTTGCAGATTTATATTGAAAATTTGCTTTCATTTATGTGGTTCTCTGAATATTACATGGTTAACTTTATTTAATATTAACCTTTAATAACAGTTCAAACTATCACTATTGATTATATAGTCGATTGTATGCTACCTATTCAATTTGATAATTGATGGTATTTTTGGTCCAATTTTGCAACATTAGACAATGTGCCACTTTAAATGGAAGTCCCCAAGGGATTTTATCATATGAAAGTATTCCCACTACCCCATTGCTATAAAATCTTCTTTTCATACCACCACATGAAATAAATATTTTAAACTTGTGAAAATAGGAAGACATAAAATATCAAGTTAAAGGATTGATTAACTTTTATCATTACAGACAGTGAGTCGAGCCAGCAGTAGAAAGTCCCGTCCAGAGAGTAGTGGATCCCGCCTGGAAAAACCTAGACCTGGCTCAGACAATAGTGACAGTGATGAGGAAATCCCAACGAGGCCCCCCCTCCAACCTGAGATTGACTTCACTACGGTCGATATCAGTGATGAGAAAGCCTTTGACACTGATCTGGAGGACAAAGGTATGATGGGTAATGTTATAAAAAGGTGAACTCATTCCGATGAAAATTATAACACCATGCTATATTTCCATTTTAATGGAAATATTTCTGTATTCATGTGTTAATTTTTCATGGCTCTTATGAAGCAGTTGAAAAAGTTGCATTGAATTTTATCTTTGCTTCACTATTCCTTGAGTCACAGTTCCATTCAATCTTGAGATTTTTACACATTGGTGATGGATTTTATCTAATAAACTGCTTGTCATGTTTTGATGTTAAAATTTTTTATGACAAAGAACTTTAATACAAAATGTTTTATAAATTGTAGTGAAATGTAAAATTAAATGTTCATTTACATTTATTACATGTTGATATTCCAAAAATTTTTACACTGAAGTCATTAATAAGTATAGAAATCATTCTCATGTTCAATGGATGCTTAATAGTTACTGCTGATAATCTTACCGGTATATCAATTTTATTTTTAAAAAAACACTACCATGGGATCAATTGTCTTATGAATAAAAATTCCCACCTTTACATTATTTTCAAGAAAAGAAAATAACCTTATCAACAGAATTGCCAAGCAATTAAAGGGATTGCAATAATTATATAAAATGTCTCAAAACATTAAAAAAAAAAAGCTTATACGGCGGAGCCTCATTAATCCAGACACTTCAACTTCCAGACGAAATTTGTGAGGAACAATTTATAATTACATACACCAAGTTTCATTAATTTGGACAATCCATTAATCCAGACAATTTGCTTTGGAACACAAGTGTCAGGATTAACGAGGCGCAATTTTCGCATCTATGAAATCTTTTATCACTGATATTTATGAACTGAGTGAAGTGTTTCTCAAACTGATTCTCATTTTTCTGTCCCTTGCATGCTTTCGTTAGGAGCAGGCTCTACTCCCGGAGTTTCTATAGACCTGGTTGCAGACTTCCAGTATCTGAGAACAGCTTATGCTATAGATACAAACCTCAAGTTTAGCGATAATCTATTTGCAGCTCTTAGTAGGTTTAAATAGTCTTCTTGTGTGATATTTTAGACTAAATTTTTGTGCATGTGTGTATGTAGATCTGGCATTTTTTAGACTAGTTGTTGACATGATGTTCTGTGTTTTCCCGTCAGTGTTTATCTTGTTGTAGGAAATATATTTCCTGGATATTGTGTCAGTATTACCAAGGGGTAATATATAGAAGCACAGTTTAAAATTTAAAAAAAAGATTCAAATAGGGAAAGGATATTCACTAATATAGTCTAAGATTGCAAAAAAACGAAAATTTGTGTTGCATGGTTATATGAAAACTACTTCATAAGAAAATAAACTATGAAGTTTAGAGTACATGTATAAATTAACAAATGTATAATTATCTAAAATTGCACATAATAGCAGAAAGGTATATGCATTGGGATATGATGAGCTTACTGCTTGCAAGTAGTAATTAATAATCTCGTTTGTCATTATTGAAAGTGAGGACAAAACCACTCAAAATTGAGCTCACCAATTGTTCTATTCAATTTTGATATCCAGACCTATTTTGTATATATCTATACGTATAGATGAAGAGGAATATAGTTTGACAGAGCTCCTATTCCTATACAGAACCAACAGTGGTAATAACATATTTATAGTTGGTGAAGGTCAAGGACTTTTCACTAATCTGAGGTCAAGGTCAAATCATTTGGAGGAATTTGGTGCAATGACTTTGATGAAGGATAATAACTAATTAGGTGTACATGGTTTATATCATAGCTTATTTTGACATTGTTAGCTTGAAAGAATATTGCACTAACTGGATTTGGTCATTGGTGTATTATTTATTACATTAGCTGGATCTAAGACATTTATAATGTTGCCTAACAGCCTTGGTGATGTAAAAAGACATTGATTTATATGTGGTTCTTAATTAAACATCATATTGATGTAGGTCTAAGTAGTGCACTGATTTTCAATTAAGGTGTGCAGCTGCATAGCTTTAATCAATGGTGTGTGTAAAAACAGCCTGTAGCTATCATTTGTTGCTTCTTAATATTTAATATGTTGCATCCTGCTTTTTGTCAGTTTGTTGTTAGACAATTACAAGTTTCCAGCGCAATTTAGATATATAAATTTTTTTGTAATGAATGCTTTTTTTCTGAATAAATGGTGATTTATAGGCTAATTTTACTCATTTCTTCTTTATTAAAATACTGTATTGATTCATGAAATATTTTAGAAGTTTTCAAATATTTAAGATTCATTTATAATTGGTGAAATTTTATTTATGGATTCTACTTTGCCCTTGAAAAAAAAAAGAAAGAATTATCCTGTCACACTTCTACTGATTGTTTAATTCCTTATGTGTGTGTTACAGAGACCACCACTGCCTATGATCCTACAGGAAGGACGGCCTATATAGAAGGATGTAAAAAAGCAGGTGTTGTTCCTGCATCCTACTTCCTACGTCACATGAATGATCCCCACCTCAGCATGAAGCACCATGGTCTGGGGTCACAGGGAATGAGGGCCATTGCAATGTCCCTAGTGGTATGCTGATTATGTCCTTCATGGTTTCATCAATTTTCATGGGGATTTGTAGTTTTGACAAAAGATATGTACGATTTCATTGATATGTGGTATCATGGATAGCTACCTCATCCTTTTCTCTAATAAGTTAAATTTGTAGTTTGTGATCACCTATTTTTGTGGTTTGGATCATCCATGAAAGTTGGTGTTCAACAAAAAAATATGAAATCACAGTGATAATATGGGTAACTGGAGGGTGCATATCTGCAGAATTATCAAATCAGAATAAACAATTTGTACACAAAGCCTTATTCTGGTATATTTAAAAGATACAACAAGTAAAGTAAACAAATTTTTTGTTAATTTTTTTTCCCCTCAAAAGGACTTTGTCAGAGCTAGGTCGTTGATGATAAATTTTAACAGATTTTCATTGGAAGACTGGTCATTAAGAAAATACTCTTATATTGTACATGTCTTTGTCAGAACATATAACAGCAGTTTTATTTAGTTTTTTTTTCATGTATTTTGTAGTCCAATACCAGTGTTTTGACCCTTGACCTCAGTGATAATTGGTTGGGGCAACATGGAGGCCATGCTGTATGTGAGATGCTCAGGGATAACTGTTTTATTACACATTTAGTAAGTACATGCAGAATAATGACAATATGCTAACATTCTTGCTTTTGCCTCTGCCAACAGAGTTTGAAGATTGTCTGTCTGTCTGTCTTTTTGTTCATCTGCCACATACATTGAATAAAAATCACTTTGCTGTAAATGTGAATTCATTATAGGCATGTTTGCTATAAGAGTGTTTTACTGCACTCATTTACTTAGGGCAAAATTGATTGACCATCATATTAACGTTATCAAAAAGCAAAACAGGTTGTTTCTATATAATTTAAAACTACAAAATTTTTGCCAAATACCATAACTCTGTCCTTATATCAGTTTTTGTTGAAAATTTTGAACAACTGAATTGAATCCATTTAAAATCCAATTGATTTTAGTCACTGATTCATTGATTTACAAGAATTCTTATTATTTTCTGTAGGATTTATCTGAAAATAAGCTTGGCCTTCAGAGTGCAGAATCTCTTTCTCAAGTACTACAGCAAAACTCAACTCTAACCCACGTCACTCTGTCTGGTGAGTAATTATAAGTACTGAATCAGAATCTCTATTACAAGTACTAGAACAAAACTCAACTCTAACCCACGTCACTCTGTCTGGTAAGTAACAAAGTACTGAATCAGAATCTCTATCACAAGTACTACAACTCAACTCTAACCCATGTCACTCTGTCTGGTGAGTAATGAAGTACTGAATCAGAATGTCTATCACAAGTACTACAACAAAACTCAACTCTAAACCAAGTCACTCTGTCTGGTGAGTAACGAAGTACTGAATCCGGGCACTCTATAATTCTCTAAGTTACTGATTAAATGAATCAGGGGAGGTCTTCAATTCTATGACATACTGAAGTAGGGACAGTCTATAATTCTTCACATTTGTACACACTAAGGTACAAAGATTCCTTAGAAAGTAACACCTAGATGATATATTTATTTTATTGATTATTGAGAGCTTTTTATGAAGTTGGACTTTCTTGTCAGTGTTATTTCTCACAGTATGAATACTTTTAGGTCAATATGTCACATAATTAGTAGACTCTAGATGATTGATTACTTTGAACATGTTCATAGTGTTGGTAATTCTTTGTTTAGGTAACGATTTTGATGACAAGGCAGCCATTCACTTTTCCGATGCAATAATGGTAAGGCAATGGATAAAACTTAACAATAAAAAAATAAATGAATAAAATGAAAATTAACAAAATATTTTTAAAAAGTAGGGGGTAAACCTGGTCCCTGATTAGACATAAAAACCAAAATACAGAACTATAGTATGTGAAATGTAGGATCCATAATGGTGAATGGTTCATAAATGATTCACAACATACATAAAGGCTACAGAAACAATTTTTCAAATAAACTTCCATGTCAAATTTTAGATTATTAGACCTTTGAAAACTACTGTTTTCCTTTATATTTCACAGAACTCAACAAAACTAGAGTATTTGAATCTAAGCCATAATTTATTTGGGGAGAACGCAGGGGTCATCTTAGGTCCTGCCATTGCTGACAACAGCTCACTCAAAGAACTTGATCTCAGTTGGAACTCCATACGCAGGAAAGGAGCTGTTGCAATAGCTCACGGCTTAAAGGTATGTTTTTAACTGCACATTTTTATGTTTTTTTAAGTCCCCCTTAGAAGAAGGGAGGGCATATTGCTTTGCTGCTGTCTGTCAGTTGGTCGGTCCACCAACAGTTTCCATCCATTTTCTTCACAGAGGTTGCACATTATACTGAAAGGATATTTGGTATACAGATTTATCATAAGAATATCTGGGTCAAGTTCTGTTTTGGGTACGATCGAGCAATTTTTGACAGAGTTATGCCCTTTGGACTTAGAAAAATTCCAATTATTTGCAGTTTCAGTTCATTTTCTTCGCAGAGGTTGCACACACTGAAATGAAATTTGGTATACAGATTTATCATAAAAATATATAGGGCAAGTTATGTTTTGGATATGATCAAGCAATTTTTGGCATAGTTATGCACCTTTGGATTTAGAAAAATTTCCAATTATTTGGGGTTGGGGGGGTGGGGGGCATAAGTGTTTCACAAACATCTCTTGTTTACAATGATATGCCGTAGGTATAAAGTGTTTGCCTCCTTAGTTCCTCTGTACCATTATTTCAGACTATGTTTCTTGCCAAATTCTTACAGGGAGGCTATGTTGCATTAAAATGAATGTCAAATCTGATTCTGAGTATTTTTTCTTGATTTTTTTCTCTCACCAGAATAATGTGTATATGAAGAAGATAAACTTGTCCTGGAATGGCTTTGGATTGGAGGGAGCCATTGCTCTGGGTGATTGCTTAAAGGGGAATCAAGTTTTAGAGGAAGTGGATTTAACGTAAGAAAGATGAATTAAAATGGCTCCTCTAAAGGGAAACAACTCTTTATCAAATGCTCAACATGGAACAAAAGTACTAGTAAAAACATGTAAATAAATATATATGCATATGTAATGTAACAATTTTTTTCTCCAGAAATAACAGAATTACCTCAGAAGGAGCTGTTCTGATAGGAAAAGGTGTATCTGCAAATGAAACATTGACCACATTAAGAGTAAGTTTATCCACTTTTCAGGGACATGATGATCTATAGAACTGCATTAAAATTGGCATATAAACAGTCGTTACTTGCATGTATACTTGTATTACATCTAAGAGGGACCAGTAGATTTACATACATATCATCATATTATATGTACCGTATCCTTATTAGGGGTGTGATAATATGGCTGAAGTGCATAGCAATATACTGTCTGTATCACAATACATAACACAATAACCCGTACGAAACAGTCCGGGCGGCTTAGACACGGCTCAGGCACGGATTCCGTTTCCAGAAACCCGTGCTTATAGCATTCCTGCTCCTATGTAAAATATGTATGGAAAACCGTGCCTAAAAGTGGTCGAGGCACGGACACGGCACGGGATATTGGCCGAATTATTAAAATTAGATCACATGGTTTTACAAAATCCGTGTCAGAAAGCCGTGCTAGTTTCCATATATAGACTCACGGATTCTGTAAACCCGTGTCCGAAACCCGTGTCCTTTTCCATATATGGAGACACAGATTTTTGGAAACCCGTGTCAAAAAAGCCGTGTGATATACCATATATGGAGTCACGGGATCTGTGCATTTGTCTAGATCTAGGTCAGGGCCTTTAGAGAATCTCCTGATGTAACTGTGGATGCCAAAATGGTGACTGAAACCAAACTTCACAATGCTTTACATTATTATTATGCTTAGTTTTAGAATTTTAAAAGTTAAAAATCTTATATGAATGTGTCCATTTACTTTCTGTTAAGTGTTAAAGATTTACTTTATCAGTTACAATCCATGCTAGCTTTTAATTAAGAATTTAATGATAATGTACAATTCAATTGTAATTCTATATAATCTGAGTTTGCACAATCTGAAAAAGAATTTAATTCAAATAAAACTTTCTGTAGCACAGTGATGACACATAAAATGTATAAGGATTAATTAGTGAAAGTCCAACTAAAGTCATTCAAATAAATGAAGACTATTTCATCAGGTTCATTGTCAACATTGCAAATTGAAAAATTGACTTATTTATTCTATATTACACTTACTGCATTTAGTTCAAAAGTGATGAAATCATCCCAGACTGACATAAATACAATTCCAACTGACATCTATTAGTTAAATATCCTTTAACTAGAGTAAAAAAGACACATTCTTAGCTCATGACCATGAATCCCTCCAATTCAATATTCAAATAAAGGAAGTTATGATTGAGCATGCTCAGTAAAAAGCTGTGAGATATGAATAAATACTTTGAAGCAAAACCCGCTTGAGTTAAAAACCATCTCCCTGGGACACAGATTCCGTGCCTCCACATGGGTTTCTGTAACCGAGGATTCCTCACTTTCAGACTCAGAATCCGTGTCCGTGTCTTGGACATGCAGAACCCGTACGGCTTTTTAAAAACCCGTGCGGGTTCCGTGCCTTAGCCGTGCCCAAGCCGTGCCTATTCCGCCTCGAACTTTCGTACGGGAAAACACCTTTCATAATTTTATATGAAGTCCCTCTTTTATGAAATGGGAAGCTATCTTTCACAATGTGTAAGGATAAATAATTTAAATTGTTATAATATGTATGCAGGTATAAGTATTTTGCACCGAAATATATGATACAATTTTGGGGTATTGCGGCATACTGGTAAATTGTTTCACCCCTACTGTATATTTTGAAATTTTTTTCTCAAAAGCATAAATTAGTCAGCTATTTTTAATATTAATCAAAGGGTTCTCTAATATTAGAGTGTTAAAATGTTTGAAATATTAAGTCAGGTTTTTCCATTTGTAGATGGGTAGAAATCCAATGCAGACAGCAGGCTGTTATGGAATTTGTGCAGCCATTCTCAGAAATCCAAACTGTGGACTAAGAGAAATTGATTTTAAGGTAATTCCCCCCCCCCCTCTCCTTATATGTACAGTGTATACATAATTTATACATTTATGCACACATGTATGTATATTATGTACCTTTCAGTAGCTAGGCAAAATGCAGGTATATATAAGGGAATGTTTTTAAAATGAGCCATATTATGTACATGTGTTTGCTATGAAAAAAACTTAACATAAATTTGAAATATAACCTTGTATATGCTTTTAAAGGAACTGCTAAAAGTTTGGATTGTTACTTAATTATCAAAAGTGAAATACATGTATATTGTTTGTTTTTTTTTTTTGATATTGGGCTACATGTACAAAGCAGGAATATTGAATCATTTCTCATATCAGTTTCTATCTGTATTTATTATAGGATATTCTTGTGAATAAGGACTTTGATGATATTTTCAAACAAGTTCAAGAGCAGATTCCTGATATCAAGATGAGGCATGGCGGTATGGAACCACCTAAGAAGCCACGAGCCAGGATCCACCCTATGGTGAAACTGACCAACTACATTGAAAAGAACAATCTTCGTTTAGTGGACTTCTTTAATAAATTCGACAAAGACGGAAGCATGAGTGTTACTTATGAAGAGTTTCAGCAAGGGATTGAGGTTAGTAAGATCATCAGTTAACAGTAACATTTTCTGGGGGGAAAAAATAGATTTTTTTTAAAATTTTAAACAATTAAAAATTATTTACAGTTTTGAGAACACAAATATTTTCTGATTGATTATTTTCTTTAAATCTTTCCCATTTTTTACACTCATCAGTGTGCAAAGGCTGCTTTACAAAAACTTGTGAAATCTGAAACATTCAAGGTAAAATTTATGTGGATTTACATGTACATGTTTATTAAGGTGGTAAAATGTACCAGTTTGATAATGGAGTTCACTTTTAATCCATCATTAACACCAGTAATATTGTGTTTGACAAAGTGTACGTGTATCACTTAATTGTTTTCTTCTTTTTTTTAAAGTGAAATCCATAATCCATTTCACCACTCTCTTTTGAGAAATGAAGCATATGTCACATATTTAATTTGAATGAATGTGGTTATGGGGCTTGTGTATAGTACTGGATATAAATCAATATATAATTTATATCTACATCTAATAAAACTTAATCTGTGCTAATAATAAATAATTAATGATAGAATGAGTAATACTCAGTGGTAATGGCCTGTTAATCCTTAATGTAGAGTTGAAATTTACATAAGGGTCAATAAATACCCTGAAATATTTATTTGGACAGGTATATATACATACATGTACATAATAATCTATAGAGTCTAAATATTATCATTAATCAGGTTTAAAACAACTGGCAGCTTTTGTGTAAACTTGTTTACCAAATTTTGACTCAGAACATTTGAGAATTGATCATGCAAACAATTTAAGTTCAAAGGGGGGGGGGGGGGTATACATGTATAGTGATGGTGGTATCTGTTAGTCTGTTAGACTTGGAGGTAGCCATCCACAACTCCTCTTACACCACCAAATGTAATTTAATGAAACTTTCACAAAATTTTTATTACAAAGTGGCATTGTGCATCTCACATGTTACATTTCGACACATATTTGGGGTTTCTTTAATATTTGAGGTATACCCATCTCTTATCTACAACTCTTCCCATACCACTGAACAAGATTTAATGAAACTTTTACAGAATCCTTGTCACATATAGTGCCATTGTGCACCTCCTATTTTACATTTTGATAGGACAGATATTTAGGGTATCCTGTAGCAAAACATGGACTTTGCCATTAAGCTCATTAAAGGGGGTACCCATTTTGTTAATGCAACTTCTCCTACACCCCTGAATGAAATTCAATGGAACTTTCACAGAATCTCATTTTCATACTGCCAAGAAAATTCACTTTGCCATTATATATACTCATATGGGAGTGGAGGGGGGAGGAGGGCGGCGTATCATTTTGTGAGCTCAGTGCTTACAGGACCTCTAGTTTAAAAGTCTTCTTTTGCATGTTGACTGAGTTGCCCAATTCATCCCAAAACATTACTAATTTTCCAATTTTAATGACTCTGGCCCCATACCTAAACGTAATGTGGCCCCATACCTAAAAGTAATGTGAAAGCCCCATATGCATATATAACAATTATATATAATCTTTACTATATACATATACCCATTGTATTTTTTTATTTTTAATTCTCAAACTTTGTGATTTACAAATGTAATGTTGTGTTCACTATTATAATATACATTACTTGTAATTCTTCATTAAGAATCATTTGGAGGTGATGTATTATCTTTAATTATTTTTTTTTTGTTACTTAGTTAAAATATATAGTTTTCAGCTACATGTACATCACTGTTTATATATTAATCAGATCAGATCTAATGTTTAATCTTGTTTCACTTTTACCCTTTGTTTTCTTGATGTTTCTGACAGGACACAGGAATAAAGCTTTCTCAGGAGGAGGTCCAAATCTTACTGAATGAACTGGACAGTGATGGGGATGGAGAAATCAATTTCAGGTAATAAACTCGCAGAACATTATCCATTTGTTCAAACAACTAGTCCACACTAGACATGTTATACCATAAATTCTGTCAGTTTTGATGTCTGTGCTTGAAAAATTCTGAGTCTATTATTTTTTTTGGGGGGGGGGGGGTGGGGGTGGGGTGGGGTGGGGGGTTCTTTTGCTGACTGAAATGCAATTTTTCCATAGTTATGACATTTTTCCCAATTAGAAGATGAAGACAAAACAGAAATCCAAGCATTTTCAGTAAATTATATGGGGGCATTTTTTTAGACCAATCATTGCTGAGGATGAAAGTTTTTCAAGGAAATTTAACATATGATGATTTATTGATATCATAGTTATTTCTTTTAGAAGATGTTCAATCGTCCTTAAATGTTTGACCAGTTGGTCAACAAGAAATACTGGTAAATGTTTACCAGTTAACAACAACTAAATTTTTACCACTTAAACAGCTTGTTTGACAGCAATGTTTCAAATGCACTTCCCCCCATTTTCTTTCATGTAAAGGTAAATTTAAAAGCAGTATTTTGATTGCCATAGCATCAGCCAAATGACAAGTGAATAAAAAAGAAAATTCATGTGATATAAAACAGTTTGCCCCCCAGCTCATCTATGTGAATATCATCGAAAATATAATTTGTGTTATGGTTACAGTGAGATGGTGAGTGGACACACCGGGTTTCAGGAGAGTCAACAAGAGAACGTGAATGTGATACTGACAGCAACACAAGCACGACCAGTAACAACGTAACAAAGGGAAGTGGGACAGAACGAGGACCTGAAAATCAGTTACGGCTTAACTTATAAACCCTTATAAACATGTCAAAGCAGGAGAGGAGATACATGACTTCTTCATAATGTCTTTGTTGGCATCGGCATACTTCCAAGTTTCAAAACATTATGTGACTGTGATAAACTTCAAACTTCCGTCCATTTATTGAGATTGAGCTATTTTTAGAACTTCTAAGGATTCAGTGAATGACATTTTTTAAGACTGAAATTCCCTACAAAATATTTTTCTTTGTTATTCAAATATTTTTTTTTTTTTTGCTTAGACTACAAATTGTTTATAATTTATGAATCAAAATTGAGATGGATATACATTAAAATACATGAAATTTTCAAACAATATCACATTATTTTTTACTTTACATGTAATATTTCATGTGTTACCATAGAATATCTTACAACTTGAAGTTAATTTAAAAGTAAATTGCTTTGCCTTTTTTTTTATCTGCAGTATTTATTATTATTATTTTTTTGGGGGGGGGGGGTGTTCTTAAAAAGCTATTTTTCTTCTTGTTTTCAATGGCCTTATTTGTTAAAGATAGTACTGAAAATGGTTTCTATCAATACATATTGTTTCACAATGTGCTCTAGCTTGGTCAATGTTATATGTTTTATCATTACATAGCTTTTGAAGAGATCTTGTCAAATTATAGTCAAATGTGACAGACTCCGTAAGTTCACACAGTGAAAAGAATATCTGCACAGTATTGTATGTGTACTTATTTTGCCTAAGAATTTAAATGCAAATGTCAGTCACGGTCCATTTGAAGAATTCCTATCAGGATTTACAATATAAACTTGTCCAGAATTAAATTTTGACATGATTATAAATAAGTGCACTAATGAAGGCACCAAATGTGAAAAAAAAATATCAATCTGTGTACATGTAATACAGGTATGCTTGTTACATTGATGAAAACAAAACTCACATGTACAGTACCTGTATATTCATTTTATTTTAAAGCTCAATACTTGTATGATAAAATTATGGCCTTATCAAAGGTACACATTTGTAGCATTGAAAGTGTGTATTTAAACTCGGTTTTACTGCAATAAATGATGCAATATTATAATTGCTTTTTCTTTTAAGCATAAAACAACATTGTAAAAATGTTAACTTTTACAGTATCTGTTTTAATTGACTCAAGTCCTGAGAATATGTGACAGAATTGGAGGTCAGTAGTCTTGTAAGTTACTTTCCACTGTCATAACATCTCATCCCCTTCTTCAATGTCCTTCAGGCTCATGACCTCTAACTGACCTTTACCTTTAGTGTCAGTGCGGACAAGATCATCGATTTCTCGAAAACAACCAGGGTCAACTAAAATTACCTGAAATGGAAAAACAGAAAGGCACTGTCATTGTAGATTCAATTACTGAATCATTGATCAATTGACTTGAAGGAAACACATAAAAGTCTTTAGAAAAACTATCAATTTTTCAAGACTAATACTCTTCTTTGTGAATTGAACATGATGCTCTTTCAGTTTGAAGATTTTTTTAACAAAGTGATAAAATGCAGAAGCAATAAAGCTGTTAATATCACATGACATTCTTGAATAAGAAGTCTCTGACAAGACTTAATTAACTCTACTGGTTATACTTATAACAAAGGAAGAGAAATGCAGCGCTTGGCCTTATAGAATAATGGATCCTTGGTTTAGTTTTGTTATTGCAACTGGGCTAAAACTGAAGAAGAAGCCTTTTGAAAGAATTTCACAGAAATTTCTATGAAAAGTAACCAT
This sequence comes from Saccostrea echinata, assembly GCF_033153115.1. Classification (NCBI taxonomy): domain Eukaryota; kingdom Metazoa; phylum Mollusca; class Bivalvia; order Ostreida; family Ostreidae; genus Saccostrea; species Saccostrea echinata. Next base: position 27,153,225 of record NW_026889803.1, read on the forward strand.
GGCAATTCCATTTATCCAAATTAAAAAATACATTTTATTGAAATTTTATTGAAATTGGACTGAAACTGTTGGGATTAGCATTTTCAAAGACATTCATAGAAAATGCTATTTTTAGTAACCATGGCTAAACCATTCACTAAAATCAAAAACTGAATTATGCATCTTAGTGTAGTTTACTGTGTACCAAGTTTCACTGGATTTGGACCAAAACTGGGGGAGGAGTAGCATTTTGAAAGAGTTTCAACAGATATGTCTATTTTTAGCAATTAACACCATTCACTTAAATCAAAAACCAATATAAAGAATTATGTATCTTAGTGCAGTCTACTTGTGTAAAAAGTTTTTGTGAAATCAGACCAAAACTATAAGAAAAATAGCATTTGAAAAGAAATTCATAGAAATTTCTACAATTTAATTAGTACCATTCAGCAACACATTGAAATCAAAAACCAAAATTTAGAATTATGTTTCTTAGTTTAGCTTGTGTGAAAATTTTTATTGGAATTAGACCAAAAATGTAGGAGAAGTAGGGTTTTGAAAGAAATTTTTATTAAATCATGGATCACTGTTCAATGAACACATGCATAGAATTATGTATCTTAGTGTAATCTACTTGTTTAGCTAGTTTTATTAAAATCAGACCAAAACTGTAGGAGGCGTGGCATTTTGAAAAATTGTTTAAAGACAGGCAGACAGATGGATGGAAAAATGGTGAATTTCTTAGGAATGCATTAGCTCTTCTGATTAAAAATATACTGGTACTGCTTGCTTTATCTGTGAAACTTTATGTTACAGTTTATCCAGTGTACCGGTACATTGATGACAAGTCAAAATCATGAAACATCAGAAGGTGAAAATATAATTTATATCTCTTCTCTAGGAAATGTTGATTAAATACAGTAATTCTCATCATCTTAATCTATGGGAAAAAATTCTGAGATACTTCATTGTATTCAACTATTCATATACATAAGACATATCTATGGTATTCACAATACTGATACTTAAGTTCATCTGTACATGGTATAATGTTTATTCTCTCATTAACTTAAACAAAATGACATCAAGTAGTGACTAGATTTACTCTGTAATACAGCAATCATAATTGCTCGTGCTTACATTTAAATATAATGATATGATCTCCAACTTAGACACTGGGAGATTTTAAAGGAATACAGTATAAAATTTAAAAGAATGGTATTTCAGATGTTTCCTATTTCATGTGAAGAGTGTACTCACCATTTCAAGGTCAGGAGAAAAATCTTCTTCTTCCACTCTGGTAGCAAGTTTCTTTAATTTTTCTTTAACCTTTTTGCCTTCTTTTCCTGTTGAATTTTTCAATGATGCTTTAATCAATTTCTTGAACAAAATGCTTTTTGCAGAAATATCATGCAAACTGTAGAAACTTTCAAATTCTGCTGACCAAATAAATATCACAAAAGAATTCTAAATGTTTCAGATATTGGTGTAGTCTATGAACTGTGTAAAGGATATTTTAAGGGGGATAACTCTATTAACATCTTTGACGTACATATTGTATTAACAGAGTGATTTTGAAAAGCAGTTCTGGTCTGAGAGAATTATCTGTGCTCTGAGTTAATTTAGAAATCATTTTGCCAGTAATAATGATATTTCTGTCAGGTTGGTTCGACTTCTCTGCGACTTTGTGACATACATATGGCTCAAAAGAAACTCTTTTTTTATTGAAGTATCTATGAACACATCCTCACAAAGTCAGGGGTCCTGAGTAAACATGTTGCCGTTGGACCCCTAAAAAATTTCATTTGATATCTTCGGGCTTGCTTCTCTCATTGAGAAGCATCAATCAAATTGAAGGAGACAGACAATGTAAACAGAAAGGAATCAGTTGACACCTTAAATGCACATGTTATGCACTGTTTATCACCGAAAGGCTTAATGTGACTGGTTGAGAGATAAGAAAAACAATCCAGATTTGTAATTTTCTCAAAAGACATTGCTTCAGTCAGCCCGCAAGATATTGAATGAAATTTGTTAGGGGTACAACGGCAACGTGTTGACTTAGGTCCCATGATATTGTGAGAATGCTATGAACAAAGCCTCTCAACAATTTACCAACCAGAATTTCTAACTAGAAACTTTGCTATTGCAAGCAATGAGGAATGTCATCCAAAACTGACCTTCCTCCATTCCGATGCCAACAGAGGCCATTTTGAATTATGCATGCACAACTACACTGAGTGATTACTTTAAAGTTTTATTACTCTTAAGTTTCATTAAAATTGTCCAAACCATCTGTGAAAACTCATGCGGAAAAAATTACATAGAACTGTAACAGTAAATTGTATGTCCCATCCCCCATCTCTAACTGGAGTGACATAATTACCTGGTACTGTTATCCTAAGCCTCATCATGGCTCTCTGAATATCAATGGTCTGTGTCTCCTTTAACTGTTTTATAACTTCTAGGGCCTGTCCAACAAGAACAATTTCTCATGAAATTATCACAAACAAAATTTACATGCTAATTTATTTTTTCAGTTTATGAAGTACAGTTACCTGCTGCTTGGTGCTTTTATTTGGTTTTACTGAAAAATGAAGGTCTTTCATGGCCTTTTCAATCAGAGTCACAGTATAGGGGCGATTTGTTTTCGGGTTTACACATTTGTCAGATACTGTTGTTGCAATGTCTCTAAACATAGATTCAAGCTGAGCATGGCGTTCTTTTTCAGACACCTGCAGTTCACCCTTTTTCAAAATCTGCAAAAGATAATTCATCATACAAGAAGAAGTCTTTGATGAGATTGTAGGTCAACTGGTCTAAACTGAAATACTTTGATACACATGTGCTTTTAAAAATTAACTTCAATTTTAAAAAGTTTTTAGTACCTATGGCAACTCTTCTTAATTAAAAAATGTAATTTAATTGATATAATCTACATTTGTATTATGTTTCATTTATTTTTTTTTTTTTTACAAAAAACAAAGGAGGAAAATATATTCTTATGATTCTGACTGATAATTCTATTTTAGTTACCATGGCAACACAATTCACAAAACTGGAAATTGATACTTGTACTCTGTGTTCTATCATATTTCATTCAAATCGGTCAAAAACTGTCAGAAGAGTGAATTTTGAAATAACACTATAGATAATTCTTGTTTTGCATTTATGGAAACATTGACTTTGTTCATCACAATTATTCATCAATGAAGAGAATTAGGTATCTTAATGTACTCTACATTTGTAACAAATTCATTAAAATTGGGCAAAAACTGTGGGTAAATTGGAATAGCATTCTCAATTTTTTTTGGACAAAGAAAAAGATGTACAGACAATGAACATTTTACCATTAAAGTATAAATTCTTTGTGTCTCTAAGGAGTGAAGTTAATAATAAAGATAAAATGTCAAAAAAGTTTAAAAAATGAAAGTTTGACATAAAGTTGTAATAGGGATTGAGATCACTAATTCTCATTATTGTAATTATGTGTGCTGATGTAACATACATTTACACATAAAATGTAATGTCATTATTACTGGTAATGATTACAATTTTTGTGTGATGCTTTTACCTGTAAACAAATCTCTGACTGATTATCTGTACCAAATACTTTCTTCAGGTCATCATTCTTTGCTACCTCCCCTTTGGAAACATTGACAAAAACTGTGTGTGTCTGAAGGACCTCATCAATGTCAGTTTCTCTTAATTAAAAAAAGACAAGCACATTCTAATAAAAATCTGTTGTATATGTATAAAAAAAAAGTAAAATTGGAATTGGAGGAAATAAATCTGACATATTATTAATTTCCAGAATGTTTTGTCACAAAATCCACATTTGTTTTAAGATTTGATTTTGGTTTTAATATAAATGTGGTGGTCAGATGGGTTTGATCACCGGTGGCCAGATAGCTCAGTTGGTAGAGCACCAGACTGGAGATTCAGGGGGCCCGGGTTCAAATCCCAGTCTGGTCCATCACATTTTCTCCTCTCCCATTACATAACAAAACTTCCCTTAATATTTGAGAATGATCTAAAACATTAGTTAATAAAATAATTGCCTAAATTTTCAAATTCAAAGCCTTGACTGGTAAACTATTGATATAAACTATAATTAACATTTGTTATCTGTGGTTTAGACTTGCTAACCAAAACTTACAAGTAATGTAACAATATTAACAAATAAACCATTTTCTACATTTGTAAATAATAGATTGCACTTTTAAATACAGTTATGTGAAACTTAGATTAAAACAATTCAAAAGAACTATAGTGTAGAGAGTAGAGATGTTTCATATTTTCATATTTTCTAGTAATAATGTTTTTAAAGAATTTAGGCCTCAAAAAATATACATACAAACTTAGTTTATCAAAATGAAATGTATAATTTTGTTCTGTTTATTTCTGTGGATTTGACATGCTGTATGCACTTGAAAGTTAATGTTATTTTGAGAAATGTTTAAAAGAAAATTTTAAAACATATAGGTATGTCACGGCTGACTGGCAAAGGAATTGCTTCAACTGATACTGTCATTTTAACTGATCACGAGACAAGAGAATGCAGAAGCATTTAAGATAACAATCACTGTGACAGTAAAGTGAGCACTGCCTTGTACATATATTTTAACATACACTGTCACTTGTTTCAGTAATAATTCTTTTAACCCATAGGATAATAATAACTATGGCACGCCAAATTCACAAAAATGAGCTAATCATAGTTTCACAGTTGATAAACTAGGTTTATCGACTGTAAACTATAGTTTACAGACCGTAAACCATAGATAACGATGATAATCTATATTTCACATATGTAAACTATAGTTTACACGATAATCTATGTTTCACAAGCGTAAACTATAATTAACACGGAAGACAATCATTTGCTACTGCAAAATATAGTTTATCTGATAAATATAGTTTCACGATTTGTAAACTATGATTTACAACTCTAAACTATACTTAACAAATGTAAATTATAGTTTAGGCTTTGTAAAGTATACTTTACAGACATACAAAGCGCAAAATTCACAAAAATGTGATAAACATAGTTTTACACTTGAGAAACACAGTTTAGGAACAGAATCTCTTATTTTGTATCGGAGATGCACAATTTTCTGTGAAACTAGATTTCACGACTCTAAACCATAGTTTACGATCAAAACTATAGTTAACAATAGTTTTTTTTTTGTAAATTATAGATCGGCTAATCCTAGTTACAGCATTATAAGATTTTGCTATGTAATGACAATTGTTGTTAAATATATATGCATGTATATTTCTTGTTGGCGTTATAAGTAAATGTTCTATTATTTTAAAGCAAATCTAGTTGGAAATAAAAAGAAAAATGACTGGAAAATTATTGATTAAAATTTTATTTTTTTGATTTAAAAGAGAAAAATAGAGACCGAAATGTGTGATCTGTCATTAATAAAATACATGTATATCTTATATTCATCTGTAAATAAAGACATAACACAGTACATGTAACATTGCAGGCGCGGAATTTATTTTTCAACAACCGAATTTTCTTCATACATAAATAAAAGTGGCCTTTCACGGAACAAACACAACAAATATTTGGGACTTCTCTCTCATTCTCTCTCTCTTAAATTCAAAAGAGGACGTTGAAACCCCCACAACCCTATCTATATCCACCACTGCAATTCCTCTCTTTCAGTTTCTTTGTTTTGGTGATGAGATGTGGTGGGAAAATGCTTGGCACATTGTAAAACGCGCTTCACCCTCCTCTGCTTGAGCAAAAATCTCGTAATATTCTGTCTTTTAAAAAATTAAAATTTTATCATATTTTTAAAAATTTCCCCATAGGAAATGTATGTATACACGACATTTTAAAACAAATACAATTAATCCTGTTTAAATAGAGAAAGTAATATTGATTATATATAACTCGGTCTTTGCTTTAGATAATGCCCAACACGTGTCCTTATCTCCGCACTGATAAAACATATACCCCATTATTGCTTCTCACGATTGGTGCCGCGAAATTTCGAACTGAAAACTATCGTTAACAGTTAACAGGTGTTTAGATTCATAAACTATATTTGACAACTCTTAACTATAGTTTACGAGTGTGAATCATAGTTTATTACGATAAACTATGATTGGCAAATGTGAATCATAGTTTAGCTCTCAAAACTATAGTTTACGATCGATAAGTATAGTTTACGTCTGTTAAATATAGTTTGTGAGTATAAATGACAGTTAACTATAGTTTACAACCGAAATCTATGGTTAACGAATGTAAAACATAGTTTATCTGATAAATATAGTTTCACTATTTGTGAAACTATGATTAACAACTCTTAACTATAGTTCACGATTGTAAATTATAGTTTACAGATGTGAATCTATGTTTATCAACAAAATCTATAGTTAACGTTTAATTACAGACAGATAAACTTAGATTAGCATTCGTAAACTATAGTTAACAACCGTTAAATATAATTTTACAGATGAAAACTATAGTTAACGAATCGTTAACTATAGTTCACGGTTTGTAAACTATAGTTTACAGTCGATAAACCTAGTTTATCAACTGTGAAACTAAGTTTCGCTAATTTTTGTGAAATTGGCGTGCCATAAATAACACAGCATACACATTAGGGTTTATGATTAAAATAATTATGTAAAACTCATTTTAACTTAATTATCCATGAAATAAAAAAAAAAAACTAGCTTTAAAACACAGAAATATTCATTTGATAAATTGCACAACAACCTTACACTTTGTTTCTCCAGGAAACAACCTTATTTGGATAACATGCTATTTCAAATCGTTTGCCTCCTTTCTTAAGTCTAACCACTGCTACATTTGTTAGTCTCTTTTGTCCTGTTGGCTGAAAATATGCCATTATTCTTTAATCAAGCATAACACCATTTAACACGCAAGATACTGTATGGGCCACAATCACATTGTGATTGTCAACTTGTTTGGGAAATCACCGGAAGTTTAAAATGTTGGACCTTTCTTGCCTCCTTCAAGTAAGAGCTCCAGTGATGAAGATAACACCCCCGCAGACGTCTCTTGTGTGTACATCGGAAATAAACTAGATAAAGTTTGACTGAAAGGATGTGCGTGAATATATGTTCATTTTAAGATGGTCTTCCAACTATGGAGGAAGAAAAAGCTGAATCAAAACCTCCAGTATCAACTCAAGAAATTCTTCGGGTAAGATAAACAAACCTCGTGCAAAGACGTACACTGTACTTTGTAAAATTGGTTGTATTTTGATATTTGAATCGATTGCTAGTATTCGAATCTTCAGCATCTTCACAGGTATACAAGACTAAAATCTCTCCTTGCAGTTATGGTGGTCAGGCAGACTCGTTTGCTTCAAGCAATGCTTGTGATCAAATATATATCTAAGCCATTTACTTAGCTATTTAGCAAGTTGGGACCAATCACCCAAATGGAATTTAATAGCCTGTTTGGGAAATAATGACCCGAATGGAATATAAGCCATCTTGTTTATGCATGGCCGTAGGAACCGGGGGAGGGGGGGGGTGCTAGGTGATGGTGAGGCAGTTTTGCCCACATGCATTGTCCAGATAGCTGGGTAGAACACTTGTCAGGGGTTTGTGTTCACCCATAGTTTTGTTCTTTTTCCCTTCCTGTTACACAGTCAAAAGTTTCATTTGTAGAGATCATGAAAGTTTGTTAACCAGGTTACCATATAGCTTAATTCCATTGTTATCTTAGCAAAGCACCTGTCTAAAGTTCTGGGAACTAGAATTTATTCCTGATCTGCCTCACACTGTTCCTTTTTTGCTTTCCTCATGTTCTTGTTAATAAATACTGATCATCTAAACTGATGCAAAAACACAGATGCACATCATATAATACAACAAAACATCCTCCTCAAGCATCTGCAATATTAGTTTGTCCCGGGTTTCACTCAAGCATCTACAATATTTGTCCCGAGTTTCATTTCTTATTCCAAAACACAGGCATTTCTTTCTGTAATAAAAGGTTACCCCCATAGTATACTAATAACATATCTTGTTGTTATTTATAATACTAGGTGATAAAATTTTATCACAGAGACAAGTGCCTGTTCTCCAGCAGATACTTTTCCAGTTTTTGGGACATATACAGTGACTGAATACATCATGATTTCCACAAGGCGTTTTACCATGGAAGCCCAATTTGGTTAAATTGTAATGACACTTGGTACACAAGTAGACTACACATAATGCTCTTTAACAGTTTTTGTTTTTGATGAACTGTGTTGCCATGGCTACTAAAATAATATTTTTTTGCCAAGAGTAAATCAAAGTATAATTAACAAATGATTTTTACTTAACAGCTGTAGAAATTGAGAGAAATTGACTTGACAAAGTGAAACAAGCATAAGTATTCCATTAAACTATGACTATTATGGATATTTGAAAAAATAATAAAAAAAAAAGAGAAAGGGTTGACTGACAGCTTTTGGCATGAAGATATTGACTTTTATTTAGTGATTGCTCACAATATGAAGGCAGTTATGACATATTTTTTAATTTACAGTTGTCAGATTTGGAAATTTCTCTGGAGTATGTGACTTGGACTCGTGTTGCCTTGACAACAGATAAATGGATGGCCGTGAGACACAACACTAAGGGGGAAACATCTCAGGTGAGTTTGATCATACATCAACCTAATACAGAGACTTTTTGACTCTGTTGATGAATATGTCTGAGATTTATACTTAGCAATGATTGGTAGATTTGGTAATAGCAATTAGATGTATATGCAGTAAAAACTTGTCTAATCTGGATGTTGTGTATCCGAAATTTTGCCAATATGATAGAAATTCTTAGTCGCTTTCATTAAAATTCAATTGTTTAAAATGTTGTCTAATCCAGACTGATATCTATTTAATCAGGCCAATTTCTATCGAACCAGTAATATCTGGTTAAGACAAGTTTTACTGTGTATTGGAAATCCTTAGACTGTTGAAGTTATGAAGATAAGCTCACTGAGTGTGTTTTTCCAAACAGTTCATTTGCATTTTTTTGATGTGACATAAATTTATGTAAATAATAGATCAAATAGATTCAACTGAATTGATGCATGAATAAGAGGTAAAACTGCATTATTATACCCTCACTCCGAAGGAGAGGGGGGTATACTGCTTTACCCTTGTGTGTCTGTCTGTCTGTCTGTGTGTCTGTCTGTCTGTCCGTAACAAATTTTGGTCCCAGTTTTCTCAGCAACTACTCATTGCAGATGCTTGAAATTTTAGCACAATCTTTGTTTAGGCATGCCATATTGTTGGATTCATTTTTGTACTAATCCGATGTCAACTCCCTGTTTATCTGTGCATCTGTCAGTACCGCACATAACAAACTTTGGTCGCAGTTTTCTCAGCAACTACTCATTGCAGGTGCTTGAAATTTTAACACACTGTTTGTTTAGGCATGCCATATGGCGGGATTCATTTTTGTATGAATCCGATGTCAACTTCCTGTTTATCCATGTGTCTGTCCGTACCATACATAACAAATTTTGGTCATAGTTTTCTCAGCAACTACTCATCGCAGATGCTTGAAATTTTAGCACAATCTTTGTTTAGGCATGCCATATGTTGGGATTCATTTTTTACAAATCCAATGTCAATTTCCTGATTATCACTGTGTTTGTCCATAACGGAACTTTTGTATTCACATCAGAGCGGGGGTATTATTAGTGAGCATTGGCTCACAGACTTCTTGTTAGTCATTCTTTTGATTAAAAAAAAATCTAGGTACATAGGAAGACATTTCAATAGCACATGTTTTGTAATATTTCTATTTGAAGCAGGGTTCTTAGCATGAAAATGAAATTAAGCATTTTAACATACCGGTATATGAAAATTGTCAGTTTTTATTTTTGGACAGATGACAGCTGTTTCTGTTAAGTAAAACTTTAGGTATGTTTTAATAGGTTTCTAAATGTGGTTTAAACAGAAAATAGAGTACATTATTTATTGACATAAAAATGATAAACACAATAGGGAAATTCAGTTTGTCTTACCCACTACTATTTCACACATTACATCCTGTTTTTAAGGGAGTTGTTTTATTGAATGTTTTGTGAGTAAAGTACTTATTATAATACTACATTGTATTAGTAATAGCAAGTAGATGTAAATACAGTAAAACCTGTCAAATCTGGATATTGAGTATTCCTAAATCTTGTCTATTATAAAGAACAAGGTTCACTTAGGGCCTTTTTTGGCCCTGTGAATTTCAGAAAAACTGAAACTGCTTGGTTTTAGTCGACATTGCATGAAATATCATTTAGACCTTTGGTGACTGCGTATCTATCAAAAATGATGTAATTTTCTGGCTAGCCAATGCATTATGATGTCATGAAATGCATTATTTTCCTCATATCCTGAAAAATTCTACAAAAACAGCCAATTTTTAAAGGTATTTTTCAATATTTGATATAGAGCGCAACCTCTGATCTAAAATATGCAACTATTAAATGATAGAACTATTTCTGAGGATTACAAAGCATGCTTTATTTTTTAGATCAGAGGGTGCGCTCATATTATTTCTCTTCTGTGAAAGTACTCAAATATACTTGTTTTCCTTAAAATTCAAGAACACAGCAATTCCATGAAGCCTGTTTTCCAAGACCTTGGCTTTAAGGAGAAAATTTTTAATAGGAAATGAAAGCACTAAGTCTCTACTTTATCTTGATGTTAAAAATGGAACATAAAGTGTTAGTCAATAAATTGGTATATCTACAGGGCCATTTTATGCATAAAGTGAACCTAGCTCTTTTTAGTACCTTTCAATAAAATTCTACTCTCTCTCTCTCTCTCCCTCTCTCTCTCTATCTCTGAATCCATCTGTGGAAGTTATAACATTGAATATATATTCAAAGCAAATACACATGTATATTTTTTTTAGTCAAAAAGCTATGTGTCTCTTTTGTGACTGAGTTAGTGATCTTTGGTATTTTTCAGTTTTGGTCAGCCCATGTAAATGTTGATTGCTAAATTGACATCTAGGATGTCAGTCTTACTAAAGACTCTGCTAGAAACTTGATTCTTTAATATCTCTCTTTAAATATTTAAATAATATTTAAAGTATATAATAATATTTAAAGTATATAATAATATAATAATATTTAAATAATATCTTTCTTTATCTGTCCGCAATTTGATTATTTAAAAAAAAAACAAAAAAAAAAACAAACTTGAAACGTTCTTGCCAGAGGTATAGCATTACAGTCAAAAGTTTCATTTTACAGATATTACTTAGTAGATGCCTTGCATCCCAGTGGTCTAGGCCCCTATCATGTCTAGTAGACCTGTATTACTGTCAATTGCGAAAGTGACAAGAGAGCTTTGATTTCACTATATAATTTAAGAATATTTGATTTTGATATGTGTATAAAAAAAATTGTGTGTCATTATTACATCATTTTACATTGTGATTTATTATCATTCAGTTGACTATTTTAAACCCATTGGATGGCAGCATCAAATATTCTGAACCAATTAAAGCAGACTCTGTGCAAGTGAACCCATCTCAGCCAATCATAGCAGTTAAATGTGAGTGTTGATCAGTTCTTTGATATTTTTGAAACATTTTGATTCAAGTTGAAATACATTCTGATTTTAAGTTATAGTACATTCTAATTACTGTTAAAGTACCGGTACTTGTATGTATTTAACTTACCCTATGGAGAGAATTTTATTTTACAATTTGCATACCTGTATGAAATGAAATTAAATTCAAATGACAAGCAATGACCATATACCAAAGTACTTCAAAGATGTAGAAATGTGAAAGAGGACATATTTCTTTTCCTGTATCCATAGAAAAACAAAATACTGTCAAACCTCTTTATCTTGAACTCGATCGGACCTAGAAAAAAAAAGTCAAGATATCTGATGATTTGATATATTGAGGTTAAAATGCATAAAGAAAGAGTGGTTAGGACTTTTAACTCATTTCGAAATATCCATGGTAACTGAGATATCCAAGTTCAAGATAATGAAGTTCAAATGTATATATAAGGCCGAAGTTTTTATTTTTTTGGGTTTACGATTTTCTGTCTCAAAAAAATGCATTGGGTGGTCGAAAAATAAAAATAAAAATAATTTAGGATTCAACAATTTCATTTTAAAATACCAGCAATGTTTATTTTAATAAAAATAATACACATCAATACACGTAGTACTTTTAAGTTTTATTGTCTAGATCACATAACTCTTTTATTTAATTTTAATTCATTTCTAACTTTAGACTGAATGTCATTTTCATTTAGTTCTGATTTTTGTTTGTCAATCAGTGCTTGGTTCATGATGTTCAACTTCTTTATATGCTCTTCAGTGATATGAGATGTGTTATAAACCTCAGTACCCCCACAAACTAAAAATATGGATCCAAATTTAAGTTTAATTTAGATTGAAGAAAAATACAATTTAATTGTTTAACAATATTAAAAGTAATTGACATTGAAATAAAGGTTATAATAATTTGATCATGCATGGATTTATCTCCCTATTTTGGGAAATGCCATTTTTGGGGAATGGGTAAACAAATTATTGTCTATTTGATGAAATTGGAAAAAAAATTTAAAATGTTGCTAAATCATGTATTCAGGGGTAATTCATTTAACATTTCAGCATGAACTCTAATTTGGGCAACCAAACGACAATTAAATATGATCCATCTTCATCATACAAGATCAATTATGAATAATAGACTAATAAAAGTAAAATGGACTTCAATGAGTATAAAGTATTTATAAAACTTATGGTAGTACATGTACATGTGTGTATGAGATTTCAATTTAGGTCATTATAGTGAATCTGTTTCTGGAGATTATAAACCTCCTGCAAAAATTATACTAAGTACACATTTTCTAAAAGTCCTCTTTTAATATGTATTAATGCATTGAAAATATATTTTTCTATCTGAAATAAGTCCTTACCATTCACTCGCAGATCAATTGAGTAGGTGGAAATAACTTAATAAATCTATATAATTACACAATATCATCATTTTTAGAAAAACGGAGGAAATTCGGATTAAAAGTTGGCGATGTTTTTACAGTGTTTTTAAACATGTGTTATGACTGTAGCTTTAATAAATGAGTTAAATAGATGAAAATTAAAGACAATCTGACAATTTTACTTTGTTTTTTTCCAAGAAAATTAAAAATAAAAGCATTGTTCAGTGTTCATCAACTGGGAAAAATACTGCCAAATTGGGAAAAACTGAACTCATTTTCAATTGGGAATGGGGCCGAATTTCGGCCCCTGAGAAGGCACTGATAAATCCCTGTTATCTATAGGTGTATGTCTGTTAGGTCGATCAGGGTTGGGCATACACTTCTCAATATTACTGTATGAATTTAGCCAATTGAGACATTGCAATTGGAGAAAGGGATCATGCATCCAAGATTTTATTCACTTTTCCATGCAGAAAAAGTTCTTTAAGTGTGTGTCATTGCTTTCAGTGAGGAATTACCTTGTTACATGACAGAACCGCCATTTTTGGTTTGCACATGTGTTTATTTACGGTCACCTAAATGTTTGTAAAGTTCTATATAATTTATAAACGCTTATTTGACTAAGATGCATTCTAAAATTTAAAACCCACCAGCTCAGCTGAGAAAAATCCGGAAAAATATGTCGGAAAAAGACATTATTTTTATTTTCATGATTGGTGAAAATTAGGGTCGGCGGAATCGTAAACCAAGTGAAAAAAAAAACTTTGGCCTAAGTATACTGAATTTTTTTCAGGAAACATTTGGCTGTCATTTTATAATGATTGTATTGTGTACACTACAGGTGGACAGAGACTGGAGGTCTATAACTTTGAGACTAATGCTATGATTAGTAAATCAAGGGTTCATGAACCCATAGCCTTCTGGACATGGTTGAACTCTGACATCATCGCTATGGTAACTGAGAGTTTTATATACCATTGGGACCTATGGCAAGGTACATTTACATGTAATTTGATGATCTAAGACATATGTATTGCATGTATAAATTGAATTACTTTTGCAAGACCCCAGGGCCATGAGGGGCTATGCTATATTGCATGTCTATGGTTTAATTTATGTTAGAAATCTTTACCTCATGAGTAAGAAATCTACAACTTCTTAATAAAATCCTTTGTTCCTACTTTGTATAATTATTGAGTCATCTGCTTTTCAATTCATTTGTTTGAAAGAACTGATGAAAAACTACTTTGTGTAAAAAAAAAAAAAGCTTCAATATTCAAATTACAGTTTATAATTAATGAGAACATTACTTTTCAGATGACAATCCACCTGTGAAAATGTTTATGAGACACAATCGTTTGACATTCAGTGAAATCATCAGTTATAAAGCAGATTCCAGTCTGAAGTGGTTAGCAATCACAGGCTTGATACCAGAGGTAAACCATTTCAGCAGCATTTCTCGTCAAAATGGATAATTTACTCCACGAAGCAGGTTTACTATGGTTAACGTCTCTGTGTCACAAAGTCCAAAATATCTTACAAAGAATATGAACCTCTATCTGGATACAGTCCACTAATACATTTCCCATAGGTGACAATCATACTTGCCAACCTCCAACATGTAAAAATCTGGTCATGACCAGATTTGGAAAGTAAAAAATCTGGTCATAGCACGTAACGACATTCACGACACATTTAGTACCATGATCAAATTAATATATATGTATATATAAGTATTTGTGTATTGAAATTATTTTTTTAAAGGCTTTAATTACAATGATAAAATATTTAATATATATTGATTAAATTTACATGTTAAAAGAGCATTGAAGGTTTCATTATTCAGTATTGACCTGAATTAAGTGTGCAATTTTTTTTTAAAGGAAAGTCTTTTCAGAATCTGCATTGCTGATTTGAAGTACATGGAAAGTTTGTGCTAAATTTGAAAGTATTCTCATTTTGGTTTTTGAAGTTATTTTTTCTTAACCCGAATTAATTTAATTAACAAGTGCTATTAAATGTACAGTTATGCCTACACTATCTTCGAACACTTTATTTCATCTAATGAAAGTTGTTTTCCAAGGTTCCTTGATATGTACATAAATATCGTTTCTCATTTTCTTGGTTCAATTTGTTCCTGCTGGCCCTGATAACGATCTCTTTCTATCAGAAGCCATTTTAAATTGACTTCAAACTTTGTTTTGTCAAAACAACTCTCACGTAATTGTTTACGCCTGCACTGAAAATTTACTTGTACACGGCCCTACTGAACATAGCCATCAGCATTGTTTATGGGTTGTAACTGGAAGTTAAAAGTGCAACCTAATTTACGAACTAAATCCGGAAATCGGGAGATTTTCGGGTTGTTTGGCAAAAATCGGGTGAAAAGCATGACCCGCCGGGTCATAAAAAATAATCGGGTTAAGGGTAGAAAAATCGGGTGTAACCCGACGAAATCGGGTGAGTTGGCAACTATGGTGACAATGTTGACATTTTTTCACACAGCTTCTCCCCTTACGAGGGCTGTTCGATAAATTATGTCCTCGGTGCTCGGAAAGAAACAAAAAGCGCTTTTCAATGATTTTTTCTTAATGATTTCCCTTAAATATGCTTCTTTATTTGAAACACATGTCTGTAACATAATTATTCAATTCCTAATTAGGGCCCCGCAAGGATTTGCGGGTGCCCTATAGTAATCACTCTGTCTGTCTGTCCGTCCGTCTGTCTGTCTGTCTGTCTGTCTGTCCGTCTGTCATTCTTCCGTCCACAAATTTTCTGTTTTTTTGTAATAACTTTTTTTAGGGTTGACCAATTAAGTTCAAATTTGGTATGTTGGTTGAATAGGCAGTAAGACATATTTTGATGCTAAGTTTGGTTCTCTATGTCGTCCGGTTTGGAGCTGGGGTGGTGGGGTATATTCCTTAACTTTATATAAGAGTGAATGGGCAAAGAGAGATAACTGCTGAGAATGTTCCTATTGTAAACTTTGAAAAGCTGCAATGGGTCTCTTGGGATTAATTAACTTTCCTCTTGAAGAAAATCCAAAGCATTTATCTTTATCTGCCACATTGAGATTAATTAACATCTCTGTCTGCAAATGAAGTTTGTTTTGAAGTTAAGGTCAATTCTGAAAGATGGTTACATTCTCTGAAATGTGGATTTAAATGATGTTCATACTTTATTTTGTTAAAATACACAATGAGTTACGATTTTATTGAATTCTAAAAACAACATATAGATAAAGATATTGTTTTTATTATTATTTTCTTTTTTCTTTTTTTTTCTTTTTTCTGCCTTATGTAAATTCAAGAATACTAATTATTTTAACAGGTATTCAGATAATAACCTCATTCTATCATTGCTGAAAAAGTTCTTATTGTAAACTTAGAAGAAAAGGTTGAGAGAGCAGTATAAGTAATCCTGTGGGTTTGATTATCTTGCTGGTTTGCAGAATATTTTAGAGGGTTATCTTCTGTCACTTTAAGATTAATTAACACCTTTGTCTGCAACTGATATTTGTTTTGAAGTTAAGGTCAAGCCTGGGTGATATTTGCATTCACTGAAGGCTGGCATTTTAGAACACACATGCTTCATTCTTCTTTAAATATAGATTTAATTGAGTTATTATAGATATGACATTTTTTACCGCCTTATGTAAAGACAAGAATACTATTTAAAGGTTGTTGGATATTTAGCAGTTGCTATTGCTTATTCTTCTTTATATTTTAAATTTTTGTAATCAAGTAAAATTCTCATCCCCTAATCTGCACCCTTATATTTCTAACCCTCGGCGGGGCCCTTCCTGACTGGTCAGATTTCTAGTTATCTGTTAGAATTTCAGACAAACGTGGATAACTACAATTTCTGATTTTTAACTATTTTGATATTGTTACACGCTGTCGTTTTCACTCATTTGTCAAAACATAGGGTGACCATTGAGTACAAAGTCTTTTTACTGTCAAATTTTTCTTTAAAACAGTGTGAACTACCCCCAAAATTATGCCTATTAAATTTGCTATGCGTCTTAAAGTCAATTTAAACATCATCAATGATAATTTGTTGAATGTTGACAAATATTACATTGGTTTTGTAAGTCCTTGTTGCCAAGGACGGTATCCATTTTGTATGCCCATTTTATCATTTTTGATCATTGAAATGATCAACCTGCTCAAGTGTCTATAAAACAAACATTGGTTGCTGTAAATATCACATATTTCAGTTAATATTTCTTTTGCATTCTTAACAAGTTTTACAGAAGCTTTACAAGAAGCGTATAACTTCACTCTTGTTAACCAATTCTTTACCATTCATTTTTAATGCAGTGTCTCGAATAGCCCTTGTTTTCCAGCTTCTCACAATGAAACTATATGATTAAATGTGGTCACATAAATGGCTATCAATTTATTTAAGATTCAATCATGAGAGAAAGCCAATGTTAATGTAAAATATTTTCTATGTTGTACGTTATAGAGTTCAGGACATAATTTATTGAACAGCCCTCGTATTTTCACTGAAGGATGGGGCACCCCTCAAATGAGAGCTCGTCCAATTCTCTCTAACTGGTTAAAATTTCAAGGTGGCATATCATAATTATTTTCAGGAAAATTGGACATATTTGCAAAAACGTCTGAAAATGAAAGTAAAAGTGGAGAATTTACAGAATGTATACAGGTGTATACCCATTTTAAATTAGTGAAAAGGTGCAGCACGGGAGCATAAATATATATGCAGGTGTATGTAAATGCATGATCATCAGGGCTAAATTTACAATTTTATATCAATAAATACTGTCAAATCACTAATTTTCATGGGGGTTTTATTTTCATTGTTTTTGAGGTGTGAAGAGACCCACAAATTCATGTCCTCCATGAAGTGTGAAAATTGTAATCAAGACAACGCCACACTTCTTCAACCATGAAACAAAATCCCCACAAACTAGTATTTTTTCCCCAATCAGGAAAATTTGACCCCATGAAAATAAATGACTTTACAGAAGTTTTATTAGCTCACCTGAGCTGAAAGCTCAAGTGAGCTTTTCTGATCACCCGTTGTCCATCGTCCGTCTGCCCGTCTGTCCTTCCTTCTGTACTTTCCACATTTTCAACTTCTTCTCAAGAACCACTGTGCCAATTTTAACCAAACTTGGTACAAAGCATCCTCGGGTGAAGGGGAGTTTAAATTATTAAAATGAAGGGCCAAGCATCCTTTCAAGGGGAGATAATCAAGAAAAGACAAAAATAGGGTGGGGTCATTAAAAAGTCTTCTTCTCAAGAACCACTGGGCCAGAAAAGCTGAAACTTAAGTGGAAGCATCCTTGAGTAGTATAGATTCTAAATTGTTCAAATCATGACCCCCAGGGGTAGGGCGGGGCCACAACAGGGAATCCAAAATTTACATTGAAATATGTAGAAAAAATCTTTAAAAATCTTCTTCTCAAGAACCACTGGTCCAGAAAAGCTGAAACTTAAGTGGAAGCATCCTGAGGTAGTGTAGATTCTAAATTGTTCAAATCATGACCCCATGGGTAGGGCCGGGCCACAATAGGGGATCTAAGTTTTACATTGAAATATGTAGAAAAAATCTTTAAAAACCTTCCATTCAAGAACCACTGGGCCAGAAAAGCGGAAACTTTAGTGAAGGCATTCTAGGGTAGTGTAGATTCTAAATTGTTCAAATCATGACCCCCGGGGGTAGGGCGGGGCCACAATAGTGAATCCAAGTTTTACATTGAAATATGTAGTAAAAATCTTTAAAAATGTTCTTCTCAAGAACCACAGGGCCAGAAAAGCTGAAACTTATATGGAAGCATTCTGGGGTAGTGTTGATTCTAAATTGTTCAAATTATGACCCCCGAGGGGTAGGGCAAGCCACAATAGGGAATCCAAGTTTTGCATTGAAATATGTAGAAAAAAAATCTCTAGAATTCTTCTTATCAAGAACCACTGGGCCAGAAAAGCTGAAACTTAAGTGGAAGCATCCTGGGGTAGTGTAGATTCTAAATTGTTCAAACCATGACCCCTGGGGTAGGGCGGGGCCACAATAAGTACTACGAGGGGGTAGGGAATCAGGTGAAAAACAGCAAGGCCAAAGTTACTCAGGTGAGTGTTGTGGCCCATGGGCCTCTTGTTTTCATTACTGGTTTTAATGTCTTGAACAACTTTGCTTGATTTTTCAGGATGAGAAGATAACAGGAACTACACAGTTATACAGTGTGGATGAAGACATCACACAGTGTATTGGTGCTCATGTTGTATGCTTCAGTAGTTATCAGTTCTCAGACAATTTATCTCCCTCTACAATCTTCTGTGTAGGCTCCCGAGATGCACAGGATCATGGAAAGGTACAAAATTATCCATTACTTTTATAATGGTTGAATATATTTAAATATATCTAAAACTTTCAAAGATTATTCCAGCACAAAAGAAAGTTAATGAAATCGTGCTTGCAATGATCACAGATTATTTTCAAGGGGTTGTGTTGTTTAATGATAAACATGTAGATTTGAGTTTCTATGCTACTTGCAGCTAAACAGTTTATTTCTCAGAACAATTCTTTTTACAGAAAGAATACATGATTGACTTGAATCTTTTTGTGACATTTTTTTTACTTTGTAGGTTCATGTGATAGAGCTGGGCCCATACAAACCTGGTAACTTTGCTCCAAAAAATAGCTATGACCACATACAGTTTCTTGATGATGTAGACCGATATGATTTCCCTGTGTCTCTTCATGTAAATGTTTTATTTATCTATTCATTCATTGATTATAGAGCATTTTAAATATGAGTATTTATGAACTGATTATTTAGCTTTGATCTTCCCAAATGATTAACTTTAAATATGCTGTTTTAGGTTTCACCAGAAAATGGATTGCTGTTCTTGATCACTAAGTATGGTTATTTGTACCTCTGTGATCTGGAGAGCTCTGTGTGTTTGTGTTCCACCAGAATTTCCACCAGTATCATTTTTTGTTCCACTTTAAACTCCACCACACAGGGAATCCTGGGAGTCACACGTGATGGTCAGGTGAGAAATCAAACTTGAATTTTTAATTAATTGAATTTTTTAGGTGAACATAAAAGGATTTTTGTTAGAAAAAATTATTATACCTCTACTGATTTTTCCATATATAGAATTAGATCATTAAATGTGAATGATTCCCTAGAAATCGCTGTGAATGGACTAATCCCTGTTTTGCCATGCGTAAGTCAAGTGAACTAATCCCTGCTTTGAAATTGATATTGGTATCAATGTGAATGGACTAATCCCCGTTTTGCTGTGCGTTAGTCAAGTGAACTAATCCCTGCTTTGAAATTAGTATCAGTATTATAAAACAATTTTAAAATTGTATATCATTGAGGGAGTTTGCAAGATTCCAGTTCCCCTCGACTAGGACTATTTCCCTTAGCTTTGCCTTGGGAAATAGTCTTGGTCTTGGGGTATTGGAATCTTACTAACTCTCTCAGTGTTATATACTTTAATGGTATACTGTTCAGGGGGAAATAACCTATGTTGACAAATATAGTATTTTGCAATATTCATTTTTTTTAACTTCAAGCTATCTGTTTAGCAAAAATATTAATTGTCATTCAACTCAATCATTGAAGGATGCAATGATACCTGATTCATTTGGACTAACTTTGTCAAATTAGCATAAATACTAAGTTTATATAAAAACTAAGTTTATTGTTCAGTAAAATTCAGTTATAGCAAAGTCCTTGGGACCTATGAATTTTATTTCACTTTATCTGTAATTTGTTTTATCTGTGTAATGAATTTGTCAAAATATATATGCGAATTTGCAAGATGCATTTTCCATCAAGTATGACTTCAATATTTTTAGGTAAGTATTAAAAACAAGACATATCTTTGAGAACTGAAATTTTCTGTGGAATTAAATTTCAAATATAAATACTGATGAAAAATAATGCCCATTGAATATTTGAAATTTTGAGATCTTAAGGAATTTGCTATGAAAGATGTAAAATTCATTTTTTTTCACCTCTATTTGACACAAAATTAATTCCATAAATCCATTAATTTGTTTTATCAGAGTTCGTTAAAACCATAAAATTTTACAGCAATGCTGGGGATCCCCAAAAAACTTTGCCATATCTATAAATACAATGTACTCCATATCTGTGTTTGTACTGAAGAAGTTTTACTGTACACATACCAGTTTAATTACCAGAGGAAAACTTGTTTTAGAATTATTTTACTAAATTTTTATATATTATAATATTTTTTGTTTTCTCCTCACTCTTCGCAGAATTTGTTTAATCAAGGTCTCAATAAATAGGAGTTTCATTATTTCTATTCATTGTAGGTAATTAGTGTGGATGTTGATAAGGATGACCTCGTAACCTATGTCAGAGGTCGCGCCAAGACTGCAAATCAGGCAGACAGGTTAGAGAAGGCAATAACCCAGTTATAAAAGGTGCTATAAATACCGTCTACAGCCTCTTAGTCAGTCTACAGGGCATTACAAAAAGTCACAACTTTGTGTAAATGATTTGTTTTACGTACCTAAAATATTTTGATATTTAAATCATTTTATATAGATTTTATTCATCTGTTATTATAATTGTGTTACAATTTGTTGTTGTTAATGTGTGTTGAGTGAAGGAGATACTCTACAAATATGTGTAGGAATAACCTGTAAACAATGTACATTATGACTATCATACCTCACATTGCTTTTTTATGTGTACCGGTATTTATTACTTCTCTTATTTAAGACCGCGGAACATTAACTGGCAAAATTGGAAATATGCAGCTTACGTCATTTTCATCTGTTACAGTCAAAACATTTAATGATAGACAATGAAATGGGCGGGTATAATTCGGCACGGACGTCTGCGAAAACATCGGATTGAAATTGCAATTTGAAATTCATTTTCAATCCACCTCAGCTACGCTAGAGCGCACGGTGTTACTGATTGACACAGAAGACAAATAATTTGAAATATATATAAATCAGAATTTTCTATCCCATGTTTTTAAAGAAATATAAAGGGACAAATATTTGATTTCTGTTTGGTATGTGTGTGTTTGGTGGTTGGGCGGTTGGAGAGGGGGGGGGGGCTGAACGATCTTGGAAATGAATAAGAACGTTTTATTTTAGTTTGGACAATTTAACCCCTCCCTGTTTTTGTTTGTCAAACATTTTTCAGAGAAGAAAAAAATAAAAGCTCTTGTCGTCCTAGAAATTAATATATTCTTCCTATGAAGGCATGATCTGACTCGACAATTTTTGACACCCCCCCCCCCCCCTTTCTAGAATCAAATGGCCATCCCCTGAAAAAATAATCTCTGTATTCTAGGACTTTGACGTGTCCTTAAAATTATAGGCTAAAAAACTCATATAAATATGAATTTCAAACAATATGTATTTGGGAATTGAATTTATTTGTCTTTTGAATCATACATTCACACTTTAGGTTTGAAAACAGCTCAGATGGATTGAAATTGAATTTCATATTTTTTTCAGTGAAGAACAAAATAAATAATGTCTTTTGTCATCCTAGAAATATTTAATATATTCTTTCATGTGAGACATAACCATAAATAATCTGATTCGACAAAATTTGCCAGCCCCCCCCCCCCCCCCCAACTTCTAGAATCAAATGGTCTTCAACTAAAAGAATATACATAAAGCTATATCTCCTATAACTTTTGTTTGTCCTCAAAATAAAAAATTGTTATACATTAATTTCAAACTATACGTTTTTGGGAACTGGAATTATTTGTTGTTTCGATCACACATAACTTTGCGAAAAGTAGCTCAGGTGGATTGAAAATGAATTTCAAATTGCAATTTCAATCCAATGTTTTCGCAGACGTCCATGCCGAATTGTACCCGCCCATTTCATTGTCTATCATCAAGTGTTTGACTGCGACAGATGGAAATGACGTAAGCTGCATATTTCCAATTTTGCCAGTTAATGTTCCGCGGTCTTAACATACATGTACACTGTCTTTACAACTCGGCTTTAACATACAAAACAATGAAGAGTATATATGTTGTAGAAAAAAAAAAAGTTACTTGAATCCTACATTATTTTTGAATAGCCTCTACAAATGTTTTGCTCACATTTATTATCCTTTGTATATGTATGACTTTGAGTATTGTTTTCCTTCTTGTATTGATATACATGTAAATGAAGACTTAGAATCGAATCAATTTAAATTGAGGTCAGGTTTTATTATTGTCACATTCACGTGTGCTAGTGTTTATAATGTGTTCTATAGAGACATCCTTTTTGCCATGAATGTTAAATAATCAGTTTAACAAACCTCAGATAGGTTTATAGCCAATTTGTTTTAATACCCCACCATGACAATCTGTATCTACATGGGGGCCATACATATCACATACAATATTGCAGTAGCATATTTTTGAGTGCAAAACCATTTTAATATGTGATGCTTGCAATTGATAAATCTTTATACTTTTTTTTGCTTTAGGGTATGTTATGTGTTTTAGTTATTATCTAAGTAAATCATATGCTGTTAAGTGTTCACCTTAAGAATCTCTACATTGTAAAATTTGTCTCTTTTACATGTCATTTTTTGTTGTTTTATTTATATATGTATAGTTTATCTTACATGTTAATAATCTAGTCTTTCATATAGAGTGCTTCCATTACTGTTGTCTCTTTAATCTTTATGTATTTGTACTTAATTAGCATAAATCTATCTGTCTCATTCTTTGTGCTGTCTTGAATTTGATCCAAACAAAGAACCATGTTCAGTAAATGCTACTTTTGGCCCTTTTTTTAATATCATTTATTCTTTCTTCTCTACTGCTTTTATTCATTTGTTAAGAAATTCAGTTATAAAGAATTAACAAGTAGTTATTTATATATATATATATATATATATATATATATATATATATATATATATATATATATATATATATATATATATATATATATATATATTGACATTATATTCTATGTGAATATTCACCTCCTTTAAATTGTATTTTTGAGGGGGAAAAAATTACTTCATTTTTCACACTTGTCCTTTCTTGCCTATAAAGAATAATCTATGAAAGACAAGTCATCGGTAGGTAAATGACCTAAAGGAAAATTAAACTACTAAAATCATGTTTGGACTAAGTGCAAGGACAGACACACACATATACACACCCTTACACACATACATTACAACTTCATTACTTTATAAAAACGCCTGTTTTTTATGATTTGTCATATTTTTCAAACATTTTTTTTTTAAATGCAATGTATACACATTACATGATTGAGGGGTGAAATGTAGCTCTTGCTATATTCATGTATTATATAAATTTTCCCCAAAAATACAGAATAATATTCATCAATATCTACAAATAATATCCATTTTTTTCTTCTAACATTTATTTAGATTTAGAAGAATTAGTCTATACTCTTATATAATTTTATCAGCTTTACATTTTGTTAGGTAGCTATTATTTTATGAACCTATTTAACATTTAAGCTATGATAAACATAACAAAAGGGTATAGTGCAATAAAGATTGGTTAATATGATATTCTTATAGAAAGTGTAAGTAGAACTGTTTATTTTCAATGTACAGGAGGTTATGTTCACATTAATCTATGAAAATATTCTATGGATTTTTTGTTCACCTGAGCTGAAAGTTCAAGTAAGCCTTTCTGATCACATTTTGTCCAACATCCGTCTACTTCTATCAGTAAACTTCTTAATATTTTTGGCTTAGTCTCTAGAACCACTGGGCCAATTTCAACCAAACTTGCCACAAAGCA
The DNA here is from genome assembly GCF_033153115.1 of Saccostrea echinata. Taxonomy (NCBI): domain Eukaryota; kingdom Metazoa; phylum Mollusca; class Bivalvia; order Ostreida; family Ostreidae; genus Saccostrea; species Saccostrea echinata. Next base: position 27,177,940 of record NW_026889803.1, read on the forward strand.
TCTTTGGGTGAATGGGATTCAATTTTGTTCAAGTGGAAGGCCATCTTTTAAGGAATTGATGAAAATATGGTGTTATCTTTTAAAAATCTTCTCGAGAACCACTGGGCCAGAAAAGATGAAACCTAAGAGAGCTTCCTGACATAGTGTAGATTCAAGTTTTTTCAAATAATTGCACCTGGGTGAAAGGTGGGGCCACAATAAGGGATCAAAGTTTTACCTGGAAATTATAGGAACAGTCATTTATAAATCTTCTGCTGAAGAAAAGCAGGGTCATGATGAGTAACATTCAAATAAAGCATCCTGATGAGGTAGTGTATATTCATGTTTATTCAAATCATGGCCCCTGAGGTAGGGTGGGTTACAATAGGAGAAAAAAGTTTTACATGGTAATGCATGTATACAGAAAAAATTGAATCTTTTGAAAAACAACAGTCAGAATAAGTTATATTAATATAAGAGCATCCTTAGGTAGTGCATATTTTTGACTTCATGACCATTTGAGTTTGACCTACTTTTGAAAAAATAACCTTGGTCATAACTTTTGAACGGTTGGTGCTAGGGCTTTCCTATTTCACCTGTGTATTCCCTGTGACAAGACCTTTCTTTTGGTACCAATAACTGTTAATATCATGACCTTGACCTTGGCATTTCACCTATCATTTAAAAAATCTTTAACCTTAGCAGGAACTTCTAAATGGTTAGTGCAAGGACTTTCACACTTTATATTTGTATTGTGACAAGACTTATCTTTGGGTACCAACAGTTCTTACCTCTTGACTACTTTTGAAAAACTTTAACCTTGGCCATGAATTGCCATATGGGGACATCAGTGTTTTACAAACACATCTTGTTTTATTCAAATTGTGGACCCTTGGGTTAGGGTGAGTCTAAATGGGAGATCATAATTAACATAATGCTAATCTTCTACAGAACAGCAAGGCCATATTAGTCATATTGATATTAAAGCAGCCTGATGGTATGTGGATTCAAGCTGGTCAAATAACCCCTTGTGGCTAGCTAAGAGCTACAATGTGGAGTCATTGGAATTAATAAAGAAAAAAATCTTCCTCTGAAGAACAGCAGTGCCAAGGTGACTCAGGTGAGCTTTGTGGCCCATGGACCTCTTGTTTTCTTAAATACATTTATCTAAAAAGGGTATTGGGTATAATACAATGCATTTACTGAGTAACAAGATTCCAATTACATGTAGATGTACAGAGTTTCTTGAAATGTTCAAAATGTTATTATTATAAAAACAAATTTAAAAACTATAGTCAAGATGATAAGCATTGAAGAATATGGAATTGGTTCACAGAGATACATTATTACATGTAAATGCATTAAGGAAATTACCGTTTCATACTGTAATCAGGAATGTTGGAAATGTTTTTTTTTTAGAAAATGTAGACTTTCCAAGTCATTTTCATTACACTGAATAAATAGTGAAACATTTTGTCACGTTGTTTGTTCACAAAACATGTCATGGTGCATGTACACTAATGTGACATGGTATGAAAGGGAATCATCTCTTTAATTACATAAAGTTTTTAGAATATACATGTATTTTGGGAATGGGAATTTTGAATTGATACTTAGCATACCGGATTAGTGATTTTTTTTTTTGTACAACTTTGTAAAAATGTAGAAATACATGTAGTTGTAAAACATATACACCATTCCTCCAATCTGTATTTAAATTGTATTGACCTTTGACCCAGTGATCATATTTCTAGGATCAAGTTGGAAATCCAGCCATTGAAATCTGATGACTGAGATGCACTGAGTTTTTAATATATTGATTTTATATTTAATCTGTGAATTAACTTTGGACTTCACACACCAGCTAACGACATGCATTCTTTTGGTACAAAGAGCCTTTAAGTTAATAGGAGTTAGCGACAGATCATGGACAATCTGGTAAAATTTGTTACATTACTAGGAAAACGCATTCTCTTTTTATTAGTCCAGAAAATTCATCTTCTTTCAACATTAAAATCTAGATGTGTACTGTTATTCAATTGGTACTGAGCCAGGTAAATGCATGACCTAAAGATGAATGATCTCTTATAATAGGATATAACAGATCACCAACACTTCGTGAGAATGCAGCAGTGTATTTATTTTGTTGACCGGTTTCGACCAGAGATGGTCGTCATCAGAACAATCAAGCATGTAAATTTATCTATTGAAGTAAAATATGCGGATGACGTTGCTATAAACAAAATAAAATGTAGACTGTTTTGTACATATATGCGGACATGCTTAACAACGGTATTTTATACAAGATGTAATCCGTTTACGTTGTCTCTAAGGCTTTTTCTGACTTAAGATTTAGTAAGTAAATTAAATAATTGTTTTTATGATTAATAAAATAGTCCATAAAATCTGTGGATCGTTATTCTTCTGTTTTGTCATCCTTGTAGCAGTTCAGGCTGTTTCAGTATAAACGCGCGACGTTACAATGACGTCTACAAGGATGACAAAACAGAAGAATAACGATCCACAGATTTTATGGACTATTTTATTAATCATAAAAACAATTATTTAATTTACTTACTAAATCTTAAGTCAGAAAAAGCCTTAGAGACAACGTAAACGGATTACATCTTGTATAAAATACCGTTGTTAAGCATGTCCGCATATGTACAAAACAGTCCACATTTTATTTTGTTTTTAGCAACGTCATCCGCATATTTTACTTCAATAGATAAATTTACATGCTTGATTGTTCTGATGACGACCGTCTCTGGTCGAAACCGGTCAACAAAATAAATATACTGCTGCATTCTCACGAAGTGTTGGTGATCTGTTTTATATCTTTAAGCTTACAACTTTAGGTACAGACCCTATTGAATACCTTTCGGTATCCACACGCGAGAATCTTCCACTATTTTAACTTCAAGGTGTTGGTCTCCAGTTTTTCTTTGTTTTGTATCTTATAATAGGAGTCGAAGCTAACTGAAGTTTTATGTCCGTGGCATTCTGAGGGCAGAGGTTTCCATTAGTTCATAATCATCAAATTGACATCTGTAGGCAACACTTTATATGCCCATGTTCTATAAAGGGTACAATAAAAAATTCTTTTTGATAATCCCTTATATTGCATTGTGCATATCAGCACTTGCTATCTGGCCCCAGGATCATGAAGCATCTTAAGTTTAAGTCATAATCTTCAGAGTATAATGAAATTATTTAGAAGAACAAGTCTAAAATGAAACTGCCATTTAACCTTGCATATTAAACTGCTGTTGTCTGGAAATTAAGAAATTTGGTTCACAAGTAATACATGTACATATATATATATATATATATATATATTTTTTACAGATGATTGAAATCTCAAGTCCAAGTCAAGATCCTGGGGCCTGGTCATTTATTCTTGATGCTCTTATTTATCATTATGCAGCCATAATAAATTTCACCTTTGACACATAAATCTTCAGTATACCAAATTAAAATATATATACATGTATTTTATTAACATATTCTAAGACACATACAATAATACAAACATGGACAGACTCTGTAAATCACTTTTGTAATATGAACTGTTCTATGAATTCATTTTGTTCATTTTCTTCTTTCTGTAAAGCATCATACTGTATTCGTAATCTGAAAATATATAAAAAAAAAAAGTTCTTTTTAGTACCGGTAGTTTCATTACTATTATGCAAGCAATTATCACACTCCAGATTGTTTGTCTTGGGGTCGGACACTCCCTGAGTAAGGCTTGTAAAATACCACAACCAACAACAGTGTCATACACAGGTATTTTAACACTGCCAACAAAATTGTGACAAAGTTTTCTGTGGTCAAACAGTGTCAATATTTCATAAGACAACTGTTTCCACAACTGTGATCCCATCCTAGCCGCAGGAGTGTGCACTTCAACAAATCAAAATCTACACAGTTTAGGAATGCATATATTTACTTGACTAATCTTAGCCTTCTTGTTCTCAAGGAGGAGAAGAATTCTTAAAACTCCCAGAATACTCTTTCTGAAGTGTTAAACCCTATTATTTCCTAGCTATAGAAGTGTAGCCCTCTGGGACTGAAAATTTGGACAGACAAACTTCAGTCCCTCATTGTTGCCCCCAGGAGTCATGACCTGACTCAAACAAACTGTTATCTGCATTTCATTTATCAAATATATTCTGGTTATTCTGAAGAAAGTTTCAAGAATTTTTCTATTCATTCCTCTGCAAAATTGTAAATCCTTAATTCGGCTAAACCCTAGCTCTGTGGGTTATTACTTGCATTTAAAATAAAATGATTGAATGTTAAATAAACAAGTTTCATACAGGTTTTGTCTTTTCTACATTAGTTTCTTAGAGTGATATGGTCCATAACTTTGCTTATTCTTGATGATCTTACTTAAAAATCTGGTTCAAATTTGCTTTAATTACCCAAGAAAATTATTTCGACAAATGTTTCAATATATGTGCATTACAAAAGCATGTTGTTAAGCAGAATTTCAAAAGTATTTAGTATCAAAAGATCTAGAACTTCCACACATGATTCAGTTTCAAAGAATAGGTAAAACTTGCTAGATGACCATATTTGTGTCATGTAAAACCTGTTTTCAATCTTGAATGAATATATCGGTATTTTAACTTAGATACCAAAAAAAAAAAAATTATCTCTAACACAATGGATTTGCATGTTTGAAGTCCAAACCACTTTTTCTTCATGCATTTTAACCTCAATATTTCATATCTCCCTGATATCACAAAGTTTTTTTCTTGGCCACATCGAGTTTGAGATGATGAGGTTTGACCGTATTTCTGTGACTGGCATTGTTCTCTTTCCTTATATGACAAAGGTTTATGAAACAGCCTTAAGAAGTCACCAAGGTGATTTTAATTAACCTAACTTCCCCTTTTTAGATTTTAATTTTTTGAAATTTTCAGAACCACAGTAACTTTGGATAAGAACAAAAAAATTCATCTGTCTATGAAGCATTTATGCTAAGTTATGAACTATATCATTTTAAGCATGTTGACAAAAAGATTTTCAAATAAAGTGTCTATTTTCACTATTTCTCAGTTAAATTCCCTTTAAACTTATATTCCCTTTACCCAAGAATGTTTTATATCAATTAATTTTGCTGCATTGGTGTAGAACTTTAGAAGATGAGGAAAATGTGAAAGTTTTTGCTTATACCTATATAATTGAAAAAGACAAATGAGCACTTACAAAAAAGATCAGAAAGGTTCATTTGGGGCTCTGACTCGGAACATAAATGAGTGACATACCTCTCTAACTGCATTTTCTTTTCAGTTATAAGTGCTTGTAATTGTTGTTGTTGTGCTTCTCGTTGCTTCGCAATAGACTTGAGTAAATTTCTGGATCCAAGAGCCTATATAAAAATTTACTTTGGATTAAATACAATGTATATAAGTAGATTCATATAACTATTCTACATGTACTGATTAATATTTTGTACTATTTACATGTACATTCATATACCATTATATTTCTTTGCAAGCCTCTTTTTTTTTTTTAAATATAATTTTACTGTTGACTCATTAATAACATAAAAAAAACATTCATGCATAATTCTGAGTTGTTAAAAGTTTTATTTTAAGACTGTCAAAAATTTTGATAGACAAGTAAAGTTCAAGAATTCCTCCTTCCAAACAAAGGTCAGTCTAGATACTTTTTGATTTTATACAAGTTCAAATTACTCGGTCATCTCAGGGCTCAACATTAAGGCATGGCCGACCGACTCAAGACAAGTAAAAGTTTGGTATGGTCCAGTTTATTTTGCATCAATGTAGCCCAACTGGTTGTGTAAAAAACTCTTTAAGTTCAAATGAAGCAAAACTATTATTTAACGATTTCTAGACAGTTGATCAATCATGTTTTCTTGTTTTGATGATGTGAAGGTTTCACTTTAACTTTTTGATTCCATTGAAAAATAAAATAATTTTGAAAAGATTCATTTTGGAAAACTACTTGTTTTATAGTTCTATAATACATGTAGTTTAATGACTGCAAGAATAATTTTTTACTATATTATTAGTATGCATATCAATATTTTGATCATCTTACCGCCTTTCATTTTACCATAAAGGCTTTACTCTACTGAGAATTTTCCTTCCTGCTGGATCAATTTCTTGATGTGCAGTATATGTTTTAATTAAAGTAGGTCTAGAACTAAATTGAGTTGAGATACGATACATCTCCCTTTATGATATTTTTCTTGAATTCAATAAAAAAAATTATTTGGCAATATATTTTTTTTGCACCCCCCCCCCCCCAAAAAAAAAACATTGATTGGTTTACATTGACGAAGTTGTTCTTTGACTATGGTTTTGTTCATGTCATTAGTTTAGTAAAGTCATTCAATAATCCACAGAAATTAGGTCTGATCTAATGAAGTTGAGGTCAGGCCTACAAAATTTTCAGGTCTACAAGTCTGACTTTAAAAGTTAATGTTGAACCCTGCATCTGGTCTGAGAATCCAAGAAATTCATTGCTCCAAGCATTTTGTTTTTATTGGTCTTGCTGACAGTTGTGGACATTCCACAAAACTCTGATGATCCTTCAAAATGTATCTTTGGCCAATTTGTAAATCTTAATTAATATATCAATTAGTTATTACAATACTTTTTTCATACTATGAGCTAGGAGTATTACTTTATACCCAGCATACCCTCTGTTACTAATAATTGTTACAAGAGATATCTATAGGCGACCAAGATTAAGGTCTTGCAGTGGGCAAAAAGGAAGAAAATGGCTGAGTCTTCTCATAAAAATATATATCAAGGCCTTTGAAAAAAACTTTCACTCTTTATACTCCCTTATCATGCTTATGGAAATGCAACTGTCAGACATATGATGATGTGATATCACATTCAACTTGATATGCCTCAGGCCAAAAAAAATTAATCAATAGTTTCTCAGGCACCGCTGCATCAGGTCAAACACTGCCGCATTGATCAATTTTATTGACATATTGAAAAGGGAAATAACTCAATTTTCTATTTTTTCAAGTTGAAAAAGAAAATTGAGTTCTTCCCCTTTTCATATATGCTAATAGATAGACGTTTTTATTAGTTTCTTGTTAATACAGTACTTTATGAATTAACTTTGTTTGGAATAACATTATTTAAAGTTGAATGCATATTATAATTAATGAGAGAACAAAAAAAGTAAGAATCAGTTGATATCATCATTTTGTTAAACGACTAACATGAAAAAAGGTATAACACCTGCTTCCAAAAAAAAGAAAAAAGAAAAAAAGAACCTGCCTGCCGCATTGAATTTTGAAATTTTTGGCCTGAGAAACTATTAATTAATTTTTTATGGCCTCATCCTTCCAATGTTACATGCATTATAGAGAGGTGGATCTCAGTTTAAAATGTATATAGGTTGTTTATGAGTATTCACTTCAATAAATAATCTTTGTTTGTCCGAATGGTCACTTCAAAATATTAATCAATACAGTACAATAAATATGAGTCAACAATGCTTTTACCTTCATCTTCTCTTTTTCAACTTCCTTGGAAACATTGTCAACTACTTCAATGAATGATCCCACTATCTTTTGAAAATCCCCTATTTCTGAAAATGGAGATAACTAAATTGTTATAATGGCATGTAACACACTACATCGTCTAAACCCAATTCATTTAAGCTTTGTTTCTTTAATGAATATTTCGAGCACATCGCCGATACACACACAAGTCATATAGTCCCCCCAGTCACTTCTCTGTTTATTTCTTTTTATTATGAGTTTGGCATAAAGTTTATTTACATTTTCAATGTCTTTTATGATATACTGCATTTGAGAAAAAATGTTTGTAAATATACTAACTATCAACAAATTCTTTGCATTCTTCTTTCAGTTCTACTGTTTGTTGGGCTACGTCTGGTTCCAAAACTCTTATTTTGTTTAATTCATCAAAATGAAGGCCTGCTCTTGCAAGTGCTTCGTCTGCCATCTTTCAACAAAAAGGAATGTCAAGGGAAAATCAGTGTCATTTGTAAGCATGCTTCAAATATCACCCAATTTCCCATTATAAATCACATTGAAGATTATGATTATTTCTAATTAGTTTCGGATTTAAGCCTTTTTTTAATTGAAGAAAATAAATCTTCAATTTTGGTCAATTTCCATGCATAAAGATATATACTGTCTATAATTTAGTTGTATTATTGATAATATTTTGGTTTTAAGCATTCAAAGACTCTTCCAATAAAATTTACGAAACTAAATATTACGCCCAAGTATGACGTCAAACAATCTAATTATAAATATTGTTAAAAATAGATTTGTACATATTTGAGTTCGTATATATACGATTTTCATGTAGATATAAAGATTTTTCAGAGGGGCAATATATTCCGTTTTGGACCAGCCCTCATTGCAATTCTCTTAGATGATGTCTGGCGAAACCAAAACAGTGATAAAAGGAAACTCCTCCAAATATGTAAAACTAAATGTTGGAGGGTCCCTTCATTACACCACAATTGGGACGTTAACCAAACAAGATACGATGTTGAGGGCTATGTTTAGTGGTAGAATGGAGGTCTTAACAGATTCTGAAGGTAGGGTTACCATGCTTAAATCTCAACAGTGGCTGATCCATACGTGATCATTTAGGCCTTATATATAGATCTGAATATTTTACCTGCTTTGGCATTGCATAAACTCCTGTTCATTGTTTTGAGAAAGAAGATAATTTGACATGGAGACCCAGATTAAGTCAGCTGCAGTACTAAGTTATCTCGTAACTTGATGACTGCCACATTCATAACTTTTACCTGTTCCTGATACTATTCGTGTTCCTAGCATCAAATGTATTTTATAGAAAAGGAGAAATGTGGTCAGATTTAATAATCTGGTGTAATGGTTTAGGCTATGGATATCTTCCTGGGTAGTTCAGTTGGTAGAGCTCCTGATTAGTGATGCAGGGGTCCGGGGTTCAACTCCAGCCATACATCTCCTCCTTTCCTATTAATAATTTGGTGCTATTGACCACCCCTGGACTTCCAGCAGAAAGTTCTACGAGGAGCAAATAAGAACTTGCATTGTGTTTTGGTAGGAAGGAGGAATGAAATGGTTTGGGCTGTGGATATTGGCCTGGGTAGCTCAGTTGGTAGAGCACCTGACTAGTGATGCAGGCATCCCAAGTTCAATTCCTGGTCCATACATTTCCTCCTTTTCTCTAATTCTGTTGCACTTGGTTCCATTAGGTAGATGCCTAACTCTTAAGAAAAATTAACTGATTAGCTTACCATACCAGGGGCTGTGGGTTCAAACCATGCTTCACATGTTGCAAGTACATGTTAATGTATTGTCTATGTATGTCTAAGTTTCGCTAATAGTATTACTTGATTTCTACATTTTGTATTGAAAAGACTGTAAAGTGTTTCAGAATTGTTTAAATCATGTTTCCACATTTAATTGGGATTTATGCACAAAGACTTGTGTTCATTTACAGGTTGGATCTTGATAGACAGGAATGGTAGACAATTTGGACAGATTCTAAACTTTCTTCGAGATGGCTCAATACCTCTTCCAGAGACAAGACGAGAACTGCAGGAACTTCTACAAGAGGCTAAGTATTACTTGGTGCAGGACCTGGTCAATCTTGTGGAGGCAGCCCTGAAGAATCTTGACAAAGGAGTAGAACCAGTGTGTAAAGTCCCTCTGATTACGTCAAGTCGAGAGGAGCAGCACCTCATATCATCTACACAGACGGTATTTACATATCTGTACAGCTGATTTAATGTTTAACAAAACATTTCCTGATTCTTCAGCAGTGTATAGAAAGTCAGCATAATATTCAAATTAGAAATATATAGCTGTGTTAAAAATCTTCTATATCATACACTAGTCAATATTTTAAAAAAAAAGTTTAAAAATGTGAACATTTTTATTAAACAAAGATTTTCATCATGCTCCTATGCCTGTTTAAATCTTATGAAAATCAGCTCTTGCATTGTTTCAATCCAATTACAGTATTGATGAGATGTCCAATTTTGTTCAGCTTTCATAACCTACATTAATTTTTCGATGTTTTTCTCTTCAGCCTGTGGTAAAGTTGATCTGCAATCGTCACAACAACAAGTATTCTTACACAAGGTAATGGTAGTATATACAAATTTATTGCAGTTATATTTTCTGAAGAGGGTAATTTTTATTAATAAGCATTTTAGCATTTTTCTAAGTAAGCCTTGATTTCATTAAAATGTAAAACATTATACCAGTAATTGGTATGTGAAATTTAAAGCAATTGACCCAAAATTGAAATTTCCACATGTATGTAATAGGGTCTTCATTACTGTACTGAAAAGTTTTGTAATTATTTTTTTTTTTTAATTTTAGCAACTCCGATGACAATTTATTGAAAAATCTGGAGTTATTTGACAAGTTGTCTCTGAGGTTCAACAGAAGAGTCCTCTTCATTAAAGATGTGATTGGAAGCAATGAGATTTGCTGTTGGTCATTTTTTGGGCATGGATCCAAGATTTCAGAGGTGTGCTGCACATCCATTGTTTATGGAACAGATAAGAAACACACAAAGGTAAGGTCATAAAGGTGCAATATTTGTTTTCTTATTGTAAAGATAGCTGCTCTTCATTTTGTTATAATACTGTTAATACTTGTATCTCTTTTTAAGAACATATTAATGTAAGTTGGAATATGGATGGGTGGGGGGTGGGAGGTGGGAGTCTGGGCATTATTGACAATAAAAAAAGGTATATGATACATGTATCACCTGTTGTGTTGGCTGTAATTTACGTATAAATTGGAATTAGTTTTAATACATGTACATACTTCATACATACCTGTACTTTTTAGTTCTTTTGATGGCGATTACACATACTTAGAAAAAAGGGGGAGAGGGGGGCTTTAAAAAGACCCAACTAAAAATTATAACTTTCTTGGCATTCATCTGTTGAATCATATTTAGATTTCCCAACTTTATAAGTTATATACACACTTTGGTTCATATGTCAAAAAGCACAAAGGTGACACCACAGTGATATTAATGCGTAAAAAAATAAATACATAAAAGAAGTGGTAAATAAATGTCAAATGATTAAATAATTAAATGATTCTGCACCTCAGGAATCATAAAGCAAACAGGCGTAGATACAAATACGTGTATTTACAATGTATTAATGCACTGTGAACATTTTTAAAAATAGGCATTAAATCCTTAAATAACATTTGCATAAATGGTTTCAGAAATTTATAAATTTTAATATTTTTAGATTTTAATACTTTTATAAATCTTTTATTTGTGAAATAGGTTGAGTTTCCAGAGGCCCGAATATTTGAAGAAACTTTGAATGTTTTGTTGTACGAAAACCGCACAGGACCTGATGATGATTTAATGCAGGCTACCAGGAAAGGAACTGTGACAGGTCATGGTTACCATAGCGACGATGATGCCGATGAAAAATTAGACAGGGAAGTCCGTATGAGGCGAAAATGAGGTTGATGCTTATTTCAAAGTCAAATAAAGTAAAAAAATCCAGTCAAAGTCAGCAGTCTGTTTTATCAAGAGTGTTTTAAACCCAAAAATAATAATAAAAAAAACACATGCAGTTGCGAAAGCTTTTCACGCAAGATGTTTTATATTTATCCTCTTAAGCTTTATGTGGAAATCGCTTACTGTCTGTGAAGAACATCCTATGAAAATAAATAAAAGGCACACCATTTTTTTTTATTGTACATGTGTTTAGTGCAATTGAAATGAAGACATCTTTAACAATGTTTAAAGACATTTTTGTGAATATCTTGTGCATGTAGCCAGCTGTTGCCAAGATATGTAACATATATAAATAAAATGAAATTCCAGAAATTACAGGATTGTATACAATTACTTTCATCTTGGCTTACAAGATATGACTGAAAATAGTATTTCTTGTAGCAGGATTGCAATATTATTTTCATTGTTTGTTGTCAATAGTACTCCAATAGGTTATTATAAATGAACCAAAGTTCTATATACATTTTATTATTTAGACTCACTGATTGTTTTTTTTTTTTTTTTTGGGGAAAGATCTGTTAATTAGTAAGTGTTCATTGTGATGTATATTTGGTCTCAGAGATGGCCATGCTGCTTATGTTTGCTCCATGTTGGAGAATAAAATGGTTTAAAAAATATTCTGACTTCAACTTGTATATAAGATTAATCAAACTTATTTAGAAGGCACTTGGGATGCAACGGTCACCTGACAGCCATGCAGTGACTTTTTAGCTCTTCTGAGCCAAAGTTATAAGTTATAAGTAGGTCACCATGACCAACTCTCAGGTACTAATTGGCTTAGAATCATCTTGGGTTCTCAGAGTGTGAATTGGAATTTCAAGGGTTTATCTAAGTATACAGGATACTTAGATGCTTCAAATAGAAGTGATAGGTTGTACAGTTTATCAGAAGAGCGATACAAGGCCCTTGGGCCTCTTGTTAATTCCTCTCCTCAACCCATCTCCCCCACCACTCATTTATTCATCTAAGATACCCCTTATTTATTTCCCTTTCACATTTTTATGTGACCTCAAGGACCCTGATTTGAATTTGATTCTACACTAAAATACATGTATTCCTGAAGCATAGCTGAGTGAAATAGTTGCTGTCCAGGTGGACAATAAACTTGGAATTGTCCGAATAGTCAGGAAATAGGTGTTTCATTATACCAAAGCAGACTTATCTTATCAGACTTTGTAATTTTTGTCATGATCCGGATAAAACAGAATTTCCCAGATGAAACAAGAGGGAAATCGAAAATATCGACGACTATTTCATCATGTTCAAGTAGTCCATTTCATGGTAGAGGCTATTTTTAAAAAGAGCAAGTTTATTATTTTTTAATATCGAAAAAAAATACACAGAGGTATAAGAAATTATTTTATTCATTATACATTTATTCCTATTTAAAACCTTGATCCCCTACTGAGGCCCCACCCTAACCCCGAAGGACCATGATTATACACTCCCGAGATGCTTGCATCTATTGTCATGAGTTGAAAAAGATTGAATTTACACAGTGTCAATCGGAAAACCTTCATACATTGTTCATCTTTTCTGGTCCAGTGATCATTGTGAAGATTTTTTTAACAACCATTCTATTTTTGTCTTTTCTTGATTATCTCGCCTTTCAAAAGGGTTTGGCACTTCATTTGAACAAACTTGAATCCCTTTAACCCAAGGATGGTTTATTTCAAGTTTGGTCCAGTGTTTTCTTTATTGAGAAGAAATTATACCAAAAAATGGTGAGAAGTTGAGAGACAGACAAACTTCGATCAGAAAAGCTCACTTAAGCATTTGGTTTAAGTGAGCTGAAAAGTTAGCAGACAGACGGACGGACGATGGAAAACTTTGAGGAGAAGAGCCCACTTGAGCTTAGATGAGCTAACAAACTTATTGAATAATTATTTTTTGAAATACGTACTCATAACTACAACGGCGTGTGCCAACGATTGAGTAACGCGGTTACTACATCTTCCAAAAATTAATAATTTAATGCTTATATTTACGTTTTTTGAACGTCCTGTATTACCCACAATCTTTAATTATAATTTTATTAAATATTAAATGCGAGAAGTTTTATAATTATTTATACACACTACAGACGCAAACAGATATCAGTATGTCACCTGAAAAGGATAAAAATTCCATGATTTATCTACAAATAGTGAACCAGATCCAAACAGAAAGGCGGATTAAGACGTAGAGTCCCCTCCCCTCTCCCAGTTTCAATGGTAGCAGGGGACTATACTAAATTCGAAATTAATTCAAGTTTATATTACATTAAGGTATCCGATCCATATTAGGACCAAATTTTCTAAATTAAATATCCATCATATACAAAATAGTCTGATATTTATTCAGAGCATTTTCAGAGTAGAAAAGGGTTTACCAAAAGAAATTTTCAAAAAATGTAATTACCTAAGCTGAAACTAATGAAAATTGCATTGGAGTCAATGGGGACAAGCAAATGTTTAAAATAAAAATTTAAATATTAAGAATATCAACAAATGATGTGGCGGAAAGATGCATTTAATCATTAGCAATAGAAAAAAAGATTGAAAACTATTTTTTACCAGATAGATTTTTTTGAAATGATTTTTATTGATTAAAGCAAAGGGGGATAACTCTTCAAGGACAGGATGAAGTTACAAATTAGGGCACGCTCCGCTCTTACATACTGGTACTAAAACATGAAAATTATGTCTAAATATACTGAGTATTCAGCCCATACCTATCTGTTATGCATTTAATTTCATCGAATCTGAGGCTACAATGTATAATGGGTAAGATACCTTAATTTTAAATTTGTAAATGACCACCTGTTTGGACTAAGGTAAGGACAGATAGCCACAGTAAGGTTAGCCTAATATGCAAACACATTTTTAATTAACTTTGTTTTAAAAAATCACTTATTGTATACACACCTTTCGAGAAGATGGCTTACTATGTTCACAATTGGAATAAGTTTTACAAAGGAAAACATATTTTTTGGGCTTTAACTATTTTGTAATAATGGGAATCTGACCTAAAAGTCATGAAAATTTGTAAACATGTACAACTGGGCTTAAATCCTATATGCTCACGTATTTTCAATTCTTTTTTAATCGTTGACACCATAACATAACATATCGCTAATCTTTTAATAAATCCATGATTTTTCATGACAGTCAAGTAATTTCGCAGTCTACATTATGAAAATTAAGCTATTTTACTTGATTTCAAGATAAAGGAGAAATCATGATGTCCAATTATTACACAAATTATAAATTACTAGAATAGGACGGGACCAGAGGATGGTAGTCCGACTGTTTTTAAATGTACACAGACTCTGCAGTTTTAAGATCATTAGACTGTATGAATAAATAATGTGAGGTTTCTCACAACCTCTGCACATTGAATTTAGCTCAACTGAGCCAAAGCCACAGATGAGTTTTCTGATCTAAGCTTGTCCGTCTGTTTGTATGCCGTTTATTTTCACATCCGCAAGAATCACATAATCAAATTTAACCAAATTTTGCCACATCGTTCTTGGGTAAAGTAATTCAGTTTGTTTAAATGTAAGGTCATGCTCCCTCCAAGGGGAATTAATCAATGAAATATATGGAGATAGCGAACAGTATTCAAACTCAAAAGTCCATTCAAACAATACAAATCAGGAGCAGAGCAAACACGGAACTCTAAAAATCAGAGGTGGGTTCAGGTGCCATGGGGAAGCGAGCATCCCTTGCCGACCGGTTACGCCCGCCGTGTGCTCCTTGTCATAATCGGGAAATAACGAAAAATCAGTCGACAATTCAGTGTGTAAACAATGGTCTAACAACTAGTATGAAAAACGTCGGTCAGTCAACAAGGAAACGATGGAAAAGCTGAAGTCATTCTGTTTGTCATACAGTTTTGTTGTATTTTTAAAAAAAAATTATTTATTCTTAATTCGCACATATCACAAATGCACACAATCCCAATTACATACAATACAAAACATGTGTGAAAGAATTTTTAGAGATTGAGAAAGGAAGAGAGAGAAGGGGGAAGAAAAGGGGGAACTAAACTTTTCAATATATTGTTAATAAAATGATTTTAGAGTTTTTAAAGTTTTTCATCAATTTCCTGACTATGTCTTGTAAATTCGTCACATTGACATTTTTTTAAACAGTATAAACTTTTCAATTCTAATTCTATCAGTAATTACATGTTTTAAAGCCCCAATACTTAATTTTGCTGGTTTTGTGAACTTACTTGAAAAGATGTACTGTTTAAAAGTCTTAATTAGAATTTTTTGAGTTTTTAAAAGGTCGATCTCTTTTTGCATTTACAATTTTGCAATTTAGTTGTTAGTTGGCCTTTATCGTCTATAGTCAGTAAAACATCTAAATATGAAACAGATGTGGCAGATTAGTGGTGTCTTTTACTTCAAGTTCACTGGGATATATAGAGTCCACATATGAATGGAAGTAACTACTGTTAATTGATATCAAAACATCACAGATATACATGTATCTGAATGCCGTGTTGAAGATCACAGAAAGTGGTTTTTTTTTTCTTCTCATGTAGAAGTATTTGAATAAATTCTGCGTCATAGGAATATAAAGACAAGTCGGCTAATAAAGAAGCACAATTAGTGCCCATCACATTTCCAACATCTAGGAAGTCCTGGTCTCTGAAGACTACATAAATGTTGTCAATGAGGAACTCCAGCATCCTTTTAATATCAGTATACTTTTGTGTTGAATCAGAGTGATTTTTAAGGAATTCATTTTATTGATGACCAATCACAAGACACTAAAATGTCCGAGTTTCATAAAATATATGGAAATAACGAACATTAATTTATTCAAGCTCACAAGTCCATTCAGGAGCAGAGCAAACCGTCGACATTTCAGTGTGTAAATAATGGCCTAACAATTAGTATGAAAGACGTCAGTCAGCATTTGACTTAGTGATAGATTGTACTTGCTGACAAGGTCATTGTATCAACAAATGAACTTACAAAATGATGACTTCAAACGAGACTGTTGATATTCGTGTTTCATCAATTTGTTTGTCAATAACTTACCTCGATTTAGAAATTGTTCATACGTAGCGCATACTCTTGCGTATTGAATCATTGACAGATATAAACCCCATATGCAAGTCATAAAGGTATATTGCTGCATAAGTAAGGGAAGTTGACGATTGAAAAGTTAGAGTCATCACGCTAATCATAAAGCTTTGTTGTCAGATTACCATTATCGTCTTTTTCTAGTAAAATATCTAAATATGAAACAGATGTATCAGACTCTGTGGTATCTTTTATTTCAAGCTCACTGGAGTATATCGTGTCGACATGTGAATGGAAATAGCTATTGTCAATATATCTAAATATCTAGGTGGTTTTTCGAGACCAGGCCCCAGGATCATGAAATAGACTTTTAAAAGTCAAAATTTCAGTCGTCCATAAAATATTTATTACTTGTGAATCTAAACTCATAATTTGCATGCAACAGCAGTTTATTGCTGCAAAGTGAAAAAGCATTTTCATTTTGGACTGCTACATTAATTTTCTAAATCATTTTAGTGGAATATACATTTTTTGACTTAAGCTTAAGATGTTTCATGATCCTGGGGCCAGTCTTCCAACAATCCCATGGTTACCAATTGCGCCCAATTATTAGCAGACCATTTTTGTATTCATATGAAAAAGAATTTATTTAAAATCTTACACATGAGAAGAAGAAAACACTTGCTGTGGTCTTCAACTCGACATTTAACCCAACTCGACTCAATCAAAAAAATACAAACATCATCTTCGTCAAATTTGTTCAAAATGTGGTCAATGATGGGGCATTTGACAAAGAAATAAATAGGATGGAAATTCGTTTAATATCTTCGTCTCAAGAGCAAAAGGCTATTAGTGATATTGATATGCATGTATTCCCATGTAGTGTGGTGAAGATAGAGTTTGGCCAAATCCTGGTTTATTTGAATAAATGGATGGCTATGATATACTACTTACAGAAAAAAAATAAAAGGGATATTTTTAAATAAATAACACACAAATAAGGGGGTGCAATCAGGTAATTTCTAAAGAAAAAGAAAGTGTCTTGTACAGGAAATGGATTTTTTTTAGTAATTATATCTTTCCCTAGTTTAACTAATTCAAACATTGTCAAGAAGAAAAAAAAATCAAACAAAACAAAACGGAAAATTAAGTCTCATCATAAGAGGTCTTATATAACGAGAACATTATTCTATTATTTCGAGATATTTTTATTCAATCGTTCTTGTTATTATGATTGTTATCTTTTTCTTCGTTTCAGAGGATAAATTTAAAATTAGATTATTTTTTTTTATACCTTTCGAATTTGGGGTCAAAATGCCATGCTAGAATTAAATTGTTTTTTGCTTTTTTAATATTTTAGACAGAATATAAAGGGTTATTAATGACAATTTTGAAACGTATGCTAAGGGCAGAGAAAGAAAGCTATAATTTTATATCTTAATGTTTTTATACAAATTAAAGGTTACAAATGACATTTAGAAACGTATGCAAAGGACAAAGAAATAAAAATGTAATTCTAAATCTGAATGTTTTCATATTTACCCCGTTATCACGTATAGAGATCACTCATTGGATATTTTTTCCATATACCACAGTTGTGACGTCACAATGGTAATGAAGTAAAAGAATGTAGCATCATATATAAAAAGTTTTTATATATGATGCTACATAATATATGTAAAATATGTGATGTACCAGTGAAGTTTGAAATAAAAATAGTTTCCGAAAAAGTTTCGAATATATTCGACTATCGTTCGAATAATGCAATCGAATATTCGACTAAAGAAAATAAATATTTTGACATCCCTAATAAAAACAATGTAAAACAGTGAAAGTTATATATAAAACATGAAATGTATGGAGATAACGAACAGTACTCAAGCTCAAGGGTCCATTAATCAATACAAATTTTGAAGAAAGAGCAAACAAGGACCTCTAAAACATCAGAGGTGGGATCAGGTGCCATGGAGGAGTGAACATCCCCTGCCGAGCGGTCACACTCGGCTTGTGCTCCTTGTCATGATCGGAAAATAACGGAAAAATCCGTCGACAATTCAATATGTAAATAATGACCTAACAATTAGTATAAAAGAAGTCAGTCAGCATTTGACTTAATGATAAATTGTATTTGCTGACAAGGTCATTGTATTGACCATAGAACTTACGAAATGGCGACTTTAAACGAGACTGCTGATATTCTTGTTTCATCAACTTGTTTGTCAATAACTTACCTCGTTTTAGAAATTGTTCATACGTAGAGCATACTCAACCGAGAGATATAAATCCCGTATGCAGGTGATAAAGGTATATTGCTGCATAAGTAAGGGAAGTTGATGATTTATGTGATAAAAAGAATCGAATCTCTCATAATTTGTGGTTGGATATAATTTTTATCCAACTCGCTGATTGTTTTTTAAATCCCTCACCAAGGCTCGGAGATTAAAAAAAATCTTTGGATAAAAAATCATATTCAACCACAAATCATTGGAGACCCTATATTAATCACACGTTTACTCCTTTGTGCAGTGGATATCAATCATATAATATCGTTTTTATATCAACAGTTGTGACGTGACAATGGTTTTTGCATGAAAGTGATGAAGTCAAATGAAGTGGATTTAATCATATATAAAACCAATGTAAAACATGTGATAGCTCTGTGTAAAACGTGTGATAAAATGAATCTCCCATGGTTTGATATGATTTTTATCCAATTTAACGAGTTGTGTACTTTTTATCCCCAAGCCTTGGCGATTATATTAACGTCTTGGAGACAGTGTAGTTTTATAGACGTCATTAATAATTCTGAATTATTCTTTTTATCATAAATACAAAAGATCAAATACTGCTATTCATTCATTCTATTTTATTCAAATTCAAGGATGTGTCCAATTACTGATGAATGACAAAATTCAATTAGCACCTAAGATTCTATTCATTAACACATCTGAAGTAGCAACATTTAAGGAGAAATTCCAAACATAACAACCATAGATAAAAAGATTTCATCTTTTGCTGTGTGAATTGATTTCATATCATTCATAAAATAGGACTCCTTTGAAACAAAGGGACACCATTAAAAAATGGATGGTATGCACCTTCATATACTTAGGTCACTAAATATGACTAGCAATTCAACCTTGAGCATTGATGACCTTCTCGACTACTTTGATATCAAGGAAGACGAACCCCCCAAACGTGTCAGGAACGAGACCATCATTTTTGGAGGACCTTTTGTCTATTTTGTAGGAGTGGTCGGGAACGTTTTGGCTCTTACTGTTATGCCACATTTTGCGCGTCGTGTGTCCACATACATGTACCTCTTGGTTTTGTGTATACTGGACTTGTGCGTGCTCCATCTTGGTTTACTGGTCATCTGGCTTCGAGAGATTCTAGAAATTGACCTCCACTCCCTGTCAAGTTTCTCGTGTAAGACTCTAACGTTTCTTGGCTACGTCTGCAGCGATTCGTCTGTTTGGTTGGTGATGGCTGTCACCTTCGAACGATTCATGACAATGTGTCATCCACTAAAGGCCACCTCTCTTTGCCGGGTCCGTCAGGCGGTGTTTATCATTATCCTAATTCTCGTCTTCATCCTTTTGATAAATCTTCACATATTCTGGACAATAGGTCTTATGCCGGACAGCAATAATTCTACTGTGTGTGGTCAACGGAAAGACATCACCCTTATTTGGCCTTATGTTGACTTACTGGTGTATTTCGTCATTCCATTTCTAAGTACTGGAATCTTCAATTACAAAATTATAAGAAAAATTCGCGGAATGAAGAGAAATTCCCAGCTAAACATTTCCTTGACAAATGTAAAGGCTTTCATGACAAAGAAGACTAATGTCAGAAAAAAGTTGACGGTGATGATGGTGATTCTGTCGCTTACATTTGTAATAACGACATTTCCTATGGTTTGCATGCTTTGTGTGACAGCGGTGCTGAAAACTCTCTCTCAACCTATTGATATTAATCGTCAACTGTTCAACAAAATGTTTTCCTTTGCTGAACTCCTCATGTTTACAAATCATGCTGTTAATTTCTACTTATATGTCGCCAGTTCTAGAAAATTCCGGAAGGCATTAAGACAGGTTTTATGTGAATGCAAAGTTTCTGACTCTTCTGTTTTTGAACGCTCAGAGAATAAGTACAGTAATAACTTTGTTGCAGCCGACACGCTGTATTCTTGAAAGTGTCAAATAATATGAAATTGTAATGCATAATTAGTATTAAATACTGATTTTACAACTTAAAATTTCAAAGTTCTTTTGATTAAAAATTTACAATTATGTGGTCTATATGAATGGATCCACGTAAAAGACCAAAGACAATGATTGTTAATTTTTTAATTTGTTTTTTTTTTCTTAAAAAAAAATGGATTGGATGGATGATGCTGAAAATGCTTATACAACGCAAAATGTCGTGAATTATTATGAAAAGCCTATTGCTCGACTGGTAGTACTTATTAAAACACGATCACACCGGACTTTATAAGTATAATTAGAGAAATTTTTTGAAGTTTTTGACATACAGGACCACTGAAAGACTTCAAGATTCAAAAACCGATCCCCTCTAGTTATAAATATACACGTATCAAACGAATTTCTTATTTACATTAATATTTCTTATATTTTCATGAAATATTTTAAGTAGATTACAATTGCTTCAAAGAGAACCATTGCTTAGTTGTTTTTTTTTTAAATTTATTTCTTGTAAAAACCAAATGAAAACGCCATGCATATGGTCGGATAAAACTTTATCGTACATAAAGAAAAATTACAAAACACCCGTTTATAAAGTTTTTCAGGTAATTTTCAGGTATACTGAGTAAACAAGGAATCTTTTAAGTTTGTTGTTTTGTTTTGATGGTTTGTCACGTTTACGAAAATAAATACAGTCAAACTTCGCTATCTTAAACTCAATGGGACTAACTGAGAAAAAAATTTCGAGATATCCAAATGTTCGAGATATTACGGTTAGAATTTAAAAAAAAAAAAAATAGTGGTCTTGACTTTCAAAGCACTTCGACATACCATTATCCATTGTCGAGATATCAGCTCGAAATGACGAAGTTCAAGTGTACAAGTCATTAATATTTTCATATTATCCTTAAAAAAATTTCTATAGTGAAATCGGTAAGCCTCCAGTCAAAATAACAATTAATTCAATAAAAATTAACAGATGTAGTACGAGTGTTTAATTCCCTATTCACTATATCCCTTTGAACTCGAAATAAAAGACACGACAGAGTCTGACACATCTCTTTCTAATTTGGATATTTTAGTAGGAGAGAAATATTAAAGGGATCTGGGCACAAATATGAAGTTAATGATTTCTAAAATTTTTAGTATAATATAATGATTTATATGTTGCAAGAACATTTCACTCAAAATATTATAAAAGCGTTTTTAAAAACTTCTATCTGGAAATTATTAAAGCTACGAATTTCTGGACGCATTTGATTGACGCACACCCCTGCACTTACACGAAGTAAATTTTATCCCTGTTTAAGAAAAGTGAAAAAAATTGTTGTGTATTAATGAAAAATAGTAAAATTATACTCAGGAAGATTCAGTTTAGAAAGGTGAGAAATCACCAGTATTTTCAGTCCGTGCTCAGTGATGTATGCAGAGTAAACAAATTGAACATACCCGGTAAAACGTAAACATAAACAATAACAGAGCTCTGTGTTTACAAAAACAGGTATTTGACATGATATTATGAAGAATGTTTTTGTCTTTGAATTTTAAGATTTTTCATTTAAGTTCAATTCATTAAACCCGATCATGACAAGGAGTACACGGCGGGTGTGACTGGTTGACAGGGGATGCTTACTCCTCCATGGCACCTGATCCCACCTCCAATGGAATTTTGAGCATGCTTACTGTTCATTATCTTCATATTTCGTAATAAAAATTAACATTTTATATGGGAATATGAGGCAGATTAAGGATCCTTTACTATATAAAAATTGTTTTAATGAATTTTAAATAATAAGCGTTGATTGAGGGAAAATAATTTTTTTTATTTTTAATTTTCACCCCCAGAGAATAACATAAATATGTTATGAAATATACTTCTAATGCAATTTGTGATCAATTGGTTAAATGGACATTTATATGCCCTCAATATTTCTCCCACATGCCAGAGGTTTTGACAATTAATTTGTTTTTATAGTCTTTAAGGTTAATCAAATCACGTCTACCCGTATTTTGCAAATTCTAGGATGGCATGAAAGTTTGCTATCATAACATGTACATGTTCTATGAGTTTAAAATACAGAGGATTTTTATTTATTTATATTTATTTATTTACAAAACAGACATGACAAATACTTTTAGAGATCGAAAATTCGAGAGAACAGGGTTTGCTTGTTTCATTACGGGGAAATGTCAAGACCCTTATTATGCAAATGAATGTATGTGTGAATACACTGAAATTTATGCTCAGAATGTCATGGCAGTACATGTCTATTACGAGGAATATTTTAACCATTGGAAAGTGAAGTCGCAACAAGAACATGTTATTTTTCATTTTTACAAAATTATGTATGAAGATCCAACCAATAAAAAGACCACATTCTTATCGGCATACCGCGCCAACTCGGTGTTGAACCACCAACTTGATGGACCATCCAACAATAGGGGAAAATTGACCAAATGGCATCATGCATAGTTAAAACATATTTTAGTGTAAATAATTGAATTAAGCCAACCTTGAATTACTGTTTTGGAGTTTTGAAGAAACCTCGCTGAATAAACTGCTTTAATGCTGCCTACAATATGGTTAAAACCCACGTGGCGGGGAAAGATTTAAGGATCAAACACGTGGGTGCGGTCTTTTTTCCTATACAGTTTGTAGTCCCGATCTCTAAAACTACATAAATATTGTCAATGAGGAACCCTGGCATCTTTTTAAGTTAAACCTAGAAGATCGGATCTTCCAACAATCTACTGGAATTCCCATTGGCACTAACTGTATTCTTTAACAACCGACCTGTTTTTATATTCTTATTTATTCAAAAAAATTCTACATGAGAAGAAAACTCTTGAAGTTGCTTCTAATTGAACATTTCGATATATCGACATGTTATCAGTTTACAAGAAATATGGAGATATTCTTATTCATATATCAGCTCAATATTTTTATTCATATGTCAGCTCGATATACTAGTATCACAGTGAACTCGAAATACACAGTAATACACAGTAAAAGACACAACAGAGTCTGTTACATCTGTTTCATAATTAGATGTTTTACTGACTACATGATTGTACATATGTATAATGTTTAACCAACAACTAAACTTCACAAGATGGATGGCTTCAACTCTTCCATCGTCAACTTTCCGTATTTATGTAGTAATATTCCATTGAGACACGTAGGTGGGCCTTCTGTTTGTTCTTTTGATACTGAATTATGTCTGAATGTTAGGAAAAACCAAGTTAGGAAAAACAAAGACAAATTAAAGAAACACCACTCTTGTCAGGATTTGTTTAACACCTTGGAGGAGGTACCAAATAAGTATCTTTAAATCATTATGATTGTTAATAGAGGATTAGACAATAACATTAGAGCATAGTTAAAAGAAGGATATATAATACGTTAAAGAAAACATCATACTCTCTCCTCATGAAAAGAAGGATAAGAAAGACAAAGCTTCTGATAATATTTAACTCTAAATTAGTAAGACCGCCAAAATAAGGTTGAAATACAAAATCACATAAGAAGGGACGCTCAGAAAACCTTGGGGGATGTAGAGAGGTAAAAGTCAAGAAAGAAAACTCTCGAAGAAAACCTGGAGGAGAAAAATGAATGTAGAGAAGTAAAAGTGAATGTTCTTCAGACCATTCATTGTGCATTCTTCGTCATTGTGCATTTAATAATGACTTTTACTAGGCTCCGAACACTAAATTAGTGATGGTTAAGCTGTACCTTACTCAGGGTCATGTGTATGAAGCCTGTAACTCACTAAAGTCACTGGGGGAGGGGGGTATAAGATACCAACTAGGGGTGGTATAGTCTTAGTTACTCTGTATCTGAATCAATAAGACTAGGACTCAGCCTCTGAAGTACCGGTTCTGACAGTATACTGGTTCAACACGAACTAGCGACAGTCACCCTTTCTTCCTGTTCTTACGCGAGCCAATGCTGACGTCCAGTTGAAGAACGGAAGTCCTCAACAATCTGCTAAAATGTTAGAAGAGCTGAACAAGAAGAAATCGGATGATCCTAGAATTCTTGCGCAGCTGATCACTGCCTATTCCCAGTTTGATCCAGCGAAAGCTAAACCTTGCAGTAAGGACTTGCCGTCTGTTGAGAAGATTGCTCTTACTCTGGACATTGATGTGGATCAGCTCGAGCCCTCCTTCAGCACGCTTGGCCCCAAATATATGAAGAGAGCAGACACAGCTCCATTACCAGGTGATGTGATTATCAACATGTAGAAAAAGAGGAACGGTTAGATGCCTAAGATTCCTGATGCTGAGATAAACCCAGAATGATGGCTGCCAAAGAAGGAGAGTTCGAATTGCAGAGAAAAGAGAAGGGACAAGAGCAAGGAAATCGGTAAAGGTCCACAAGGTGCCAACAGTGGAATTACTGACAGTCTGGATGCCAGTAAGACCCCTGGAAGTGACCCAAACTCACCAAAACCCAGCACTGCAACCACAACTAGCCCCACAGCCTCATCCTCTGTCCCAGCTGCTCAGGCCCCCCGCCAACAGAAACCAGCCCAAGCACAAAAACGGAAAAATAAGGGGTCAAGGGAGGAAAATGGTGATTCTAATCTTTATCAAAAGATTAAGAGAATACAAAAATGTGTCTGCTAATAACAATTACTCTTGTTAATTGATAATACATGTACGTCGTCGATCTATCTAAATGTCGAGTTGAAGGCTACAACAAGTGTTTTCTTCTTCAAGTATATGTTTTTGAATAAATTCTGCTTCATATGAAAACAAAATAGGTCAGATATTAACGGGGCGCAATTGGTACCAATGGAAAGTAATTGAAAAAAATGGTCAATTATAAACTTTGAGAAATGTAATTAATTACATTCAATTACAATTACATTTTTTGTTTACCCATCCCTAGGCCTGGTTTGTTCTAACAAGTAAATCTACCAGAATATTTCCTAAATGTTTGAACAATACAGAAACACTGGCACCAGACAATATTTATTTTTTATATACTCTTGCCTAAAAGTTACACGTATTTGTTCTATAGGATTTTTGAAAATAAAACTAAAGTAATTGAAATTTATTTAATTACATTCCTTAAAGTAATTGAGAGTAATTAATTACATTTGTAAAAATCAGTTTAATTGTAATTGCAAGAGATTGTCAAAATTGTCAATGTATTTGAAAGTATTTAATTACATTTTCAAAGTAATCGACCTCGACCCTGGTACAAACCTTACAGTGCCTAGATATTGAACATCCAAAACAAAATCCTCCTAAGTGTTGTTGTTCTTCTTCTTTCAGCAAAAGTCCCTCTGGACACGTCATTACCGGTGATATTAATATAGTTGAAAATGAAGACCTAAAAGCATTGATCGTAAAGGTCCTAAATACAGCAAGCCCCGATCTTTCAATTGGCGACAGAACTTCATTTGAATTCTGTCGAAGATTATGCCAGACTTATGGTTAAATATGAAAAGGAAGATCTGAACACTTTCTCAGAATGGATTAAGAATTTTAGAAATATATTAAAGAATCATATTAGAAAGTTAAAAGACAATATACAAACAATCTATCCTACCGTATTCACTAAATCGGAGGTGCTAAAAGAATTAAAAGAATTAGAAAGACTTTTATGGTTCCAGCAGACAAGTCATATAACAATATCGTCTTTGTTTGTAAGGCTCATTAATTTAACTGAATTTTAAAAGAACTTAGTTTTAATTCTGCGTCTGGAAATCCAACGTATACTCACTGTTTCACTTTCTAAGGATGAAATTCTTCAAAGTCACATTTCAGTGTTAAACACTTTGAACAAACACGTCAATCAAAATCTGTTTCATATTTGAATATTTTACTAGATAAAGATGTTAATGGTAATCTAACAACAAAGCTTTATAATAAACGTGATGACTTTAACTTTCCAATCGTCAACTTCCCTTACTTATGCAGCAATATACCCTCATCACCTGCATATGGGGTTTATATCTCTCAGTTGATTCGATATACGCAAGAGCATGCCCTACTTTTGAACAATTTCTAAAACGAAGTAAGTTATTAACAAACAAGTTGATGAAACGCGAATATCAACATTCTCGTTTAAAGTCATCATTTTGTAAGTTCTATGGTCGATACAATGACCTTGTCAGCAAATAAATCTATCACTAAGTCAAATGCTGACATCTTTCATACTAATTGTTAGGCCATTATTTACACACTGAATTGTCGACGGATATTTCCATTATTTCCAGATCATAACAAGGAGCACACGGCGGGTGTGATTGGTCGGCAGGGGATGCTCACTCCTCCATGGTACCTGATCCCACCTCTGATGTTTTAGAGGTCCGTGTTTGCTCTACTCCTGATTTGTATTGTTTGAATGGGCTCTTGAGCTTGAACACTGTTCGTTATCTCCATATATTTTATGAAACTCCGATATTTTCGTGTCTTGTGATTGGTCATCAATAAAATTACTTCGTTAAAAATCATTCTGATTTAACACAAAAGTACATTGATATTAAAAGGATGCTGGACTCCCTCATTGACAATATTTATGTATAGTCTTCGGAGAACAGGACTCCCAAGATGTTGGAATTGTGATGGACACTAATTGTGCTTCTTTATTAGCCGACTTGTTTTTATATTCCTATGACGCAGAATTTATTCAAATGCATCTACATGAGGAAAAAAAAACACTTGATGTGATCTTCAACTCGACATTCAGATACATGTACTAGTATATCTATGATGTTTTGATATCAATTAACAATTAATTGTAGTTACTTCCATTCATATGTGGACTCTATAAATCCCAGTGAACTTGAAGTAAAAGACACCACTAATCTGCCACATCTGTTTCATATTAAGATGTTTTACTGACTATAGACGACAAAGGAAACTAACAACTAAATTTCAAAATTGTAAATGCAAAAAGACATCGACCTTTTAAAAGCTCAAAAAATTCTAATTAAGACTATTAAACAGTACATCTTTTCAATTAAGTTCACAAAACCAGCAAAATTAAGTACTGGGGCTTTAAAACATGTAATTACTGATAGAATTAGAATTGAAAAGTTTATACTGTTAAAAAAAATATAAAGGACAAGGTATGGTAACGGCCGAATCTGGCCCCTTATTTGATGTTAAAATCGGAACACAGTTAAAACTGTGATAGTTTGTTGTTAAGAACTAAAAATGATGCTTGTTTTAAAAACAGCACTCATTTTGATTCAAAGATTACACGGAGTCCACAAGATGGTGCAGAAGTATGACATTTTCCCAAATTCCCTCAATTCTGGTGGAATTTTGTCAAATTCAAGATACTTTTCACTTCGGGAAACATAGAGCACAAGCTTGCCTATCTGAGATTTTTATACACAAGATGCATCTGGTACTAGTGTATGAAATATATAAATTTGGTAGATAGGCAAGCTTGTGCTCTATGTTTTGTAAAACAAAATGTGCTGTAAAATCGATGAAAATTTGCATAAAAATGAGAAAATTCGGAAATTGACATATTTTCTGACCCTCCTGTGACCTCTGTGTATTCCATAACTTAGAATCAATACTCATTTTGTGGTAGGGGTGACAACAGGTTTTCATTGATAAACTGTTGCCTCATTCTAAAAGACACCCAAAACCAGGGGCCAAAAAGGGGTCTTAGCCTATCTTGTCCTTTGAGAAATTTTAATGCATTGGCAGGAAATTGATAAAAAACTTTAAAAACTCTAAAATCATTTTTTATTAGCAATATGTTGAAAAGTTCAGTCCCCCTCTCTCTTCCCCCTTCTCTCTCTTTCTTTCTCAATCTCTAAAAATTCTTTCTCACATTTTTTGTCTTGTATTGTTTGCAAAAAAAAAAACCAACAACAACAAAAAACAAACAAACAAACAAAACAAAACAAAAAATGTATGACAAATGGGATGACTTAAGCTTTTCCATCGTTTCCTTGTTTGTGTAGCAATATGTGACTTGTACATGGTATTCACGTCTCCCAACTTATTCGATACTCAAGAGCATGCTCCGAGTACGATCTTTTTTTTTTTAAACCGAGGCAGTCTACTGACAGGTCAGCATTTCTTAAATTCTATGATCGTTATATTAATAACTTTGTTAACAAATATAACCTATCATTGGGTCGTATTTTGGCTGACGCGTTTCAAATGTTATACCTTTGTTTTTATACTAAATTTCTATACCTATCAAAACATAGGCCCACGGCGGGTGTGACCGGTCGACAGAGGATGCTTACTCCTCCGAAGCACCCGATTCAACCTCTGAAATTATATATATATA
The DNA here is from genome assembly GCF_033153115.1 of Saccostrea echinata. Taxonomy (NCBI): domain Eukaryota; kingdom Metazoa; phylum Mollusca; class Bivalvia; order Ostreida; family Ostreidae; genus Saccostrea; species Saccostrea echinata. Next base: position 27,206,956 of record NW_026889803.1, read on the forward strand.
TATATATATATATATATATATATATATATATATATATATATATATATATATATATATATATATATATATATATATATATATATATATATATGACCGGTTGACAGAGAATGCTTACTTCTCCTTGGCACCTGATTCCACCTCTGAAATTATACATATACTCAAGATGTAACCAACTTCGATTAAAAAAGGAAAAGAACAAATAGACATTCGTTAAAATAATAGAAAAACGTTTTGCTTATAAGAGGGCAAACTACAAGAACCCAGATTATTTACATGTAAATAGTAACCTCGCAGAAGGATCATAAAGAAAACAAATATAATTTTACACAAATTGCTATATACCCCTTAAATTTTAAAACCTTGCTTATCAATCAATGGACCACCTGGCATCAATAAATATGTGCAGATAATACCATTTATTTTTTTTTTTATGTACTCATTCTGTACTGGAGCAGAAATACTGTTTTTTGATAGCAAATTTATACGTGTATTTGTATCTGTTCTAATTCGCTAACGGTCATTACCGAAGACAGAGTATGCTTAATTAATAGTGTCCGATTCCAACACACCGGAAAACGAGGGCTTCGTTAGCGGAAAGGTTTTTGACAGTTTTTATGCTTTACAACATGTTGATTACCTTTACTTACAGCGTATTTTGTGATTTACCTAAATATGAGTTTTATACCATAGCTCCTACATTTTAGCTCTAATTAACTCAAGGTTTTGTCCAATTAAAGTACATATAGGTAACTAACAGAGACTGAACCCGCACACGACCATTGAAAGCTACACTCTTTGGCAAAGAAGCCAAGAATGCACCTGTAAATATCAACAGAAAAAAGCATATTTTCCTTTTTTTCTTTCTTTGCTATTCAATTCTGATCACATCAGTTAAAGCAAAAATTACATGAATTTATTTCCCTTTTTCAGTCAATTTTTAACAATGAAACATTAAAAGCTTTTTTTAAAACAATACACTACTTGTATTTTAACGTGTTCTTTTAAGTACAAATTATAAATCCGTTCTACTTAATTGGGTGTGTTCCCATTTCGCCGTACCTTAATTGATACAAATTTGTTTTTACGCTTAACTCATACATATATGAAATATTCATATAATTTTAATTTGTCCTTTTTGATTTTCTCGTTTTATATTTCCAAATCATTAATTTTAAACTGTCAATACTTTCGTTTGTAAAGAAATTTTAGAAAACTCTTAGGTCAAAAATGAAAGTGTCATTCAAAACCTTGAATAAAATTTTTACATTGCTCTTCTGTTGATAAAAGCTCTTCGTGATTGAGAGGCCCGGATTCGATTCTCGTTCGCCGCGCCACGTAAAACCTTAGACGTAAACAAAGGTAGTGGTACTAGAAGTGAAAGTCGCGGGTCTTTCGGATGAGACCTTATAAACCGAGGTCCCGTGTCACGGAAGGCGTTGGTACGATAAAGAACTTTTAAAGTTCAATGGCCCTGAGTGCCGAATATAGATCTAAATTTGAGTGAAAAATTCTCGAGTGGAGCGTAAAACAAAATACAATCAATGATTCTATTTTGATAAAACTAATTGAATTATTGGATCTATACGATAACAATTGTTTACAACGAAATTGAATTTAGTTTATAAAATAAAATCCTTGGTAGTAATTTCATTCTATCAGTCATTTGCAATAATACCTTATAACGTGGGGGTAATTACATGTACACAAGTACCCAATACAACCAATCCTTTTATGTACAAACTACACTGTACATTTGAGATGGATTGCAACACGTGTTAGAAAAACTGTTGTATCCCTCTACTTAATTGTTAGTATCGGTAACACACAGAGGTGAATGCATTATTGTAATATGCATGTACTATAGTTCAAATGTATAAATCCAACTTTTAGCTAGGTTGTTATTCTTGTTTATCATAATGAGGAAAAATCAAATGAGGATGTTTTTGAAGCCCTCACATTGTTGATTGCAAGAAGTGTTAAGCTTCCAATCCTCTTTGTAGTTAGAAGTTTTTAAATACTTATTTTAAATCGATGAACGCGGAGTGATGGATGTGTGAACTTTATAATTCGCAGTAGTATGTTTATATTCATACTAGTATTCAGTTGTTTACTGTCTTGTCATGTAGGAATTCGAAAGAAGACACAAATTTTCTCCAACAACCACGTGTCACATTCCATGACAGATTGCAAAACAACACAACGGGTTCTTTAGGAACTCTGTGAAACAAATAAAATGTCACTATGAGTTATTATCATGTGGCAAGAATATTCGTAAAAACTGAGATTGTATTCTCAACAAAATTGTGCATTCATTCAAAATCATAAAAGCTTGTGAGAGTTTTGTTTGAAATTGAAACTGTTGTCTGACCTAAAGAAATTAATTATATATAGCTTGTTTGGTTATTCCTCACTTTGAGTCACAAAACCCATCTTATGATGTTTAATATCAATGTGCACATTATGCATATATATATTCGACAGGGATACTGTGAGAAAAACCTATTCATGGCCTTTTCTTTCCTTTCAAAATTCCAAATTAAATCGAACTTAACTCTTTAAAACTTCTCCATATTGATTTTTTTTAACACTTTTTATAAAGGGGGTGGGGGTGGGTAGCTGGGAATGGGGTTCTAGAGCAGATTCAACAAAGTACAGAGTGCATTAGTGTTGTCAGAATGGAGCGTTAAAGAAGGAGCGTTCATGATATGAACATAAATTAGTCATTTTAAAAAAGTCGGTGTCGCTGCTAATGCGTATATGTGCTCACAAATATAAACACAAGAACTCTGCAGAAATTTAGTTCATATATGAAAAATATGTGGTAGCATTGCATTCATTTTGCGGAAACATGAGAAATATTTTGATAGAAAAGTCAAATTGAAAAAATTCATAATATGCGGGAAAACCTAATACATCCCTCAAAAATGCACGTTTAAATTACGTAATTTTAGCATGAATTTTAATGCTGCCTTATTAAAATGATCCATATGGGAATACGTATTTGGTAAACTGTCAATATCTCATTCTTTAAAAAAAAACTCAACACTCATTTGCAGTAGCAAATTAATTAATTCTGGTAGATTTTTAATTAATTAAAGAAATCTCTGTCATTGTAGGATAATTTTACAGAATCTTATAAATCAATTTGCGGATGTTAAAATAAAATCTGTAACAAAAACCAGGGGTACATTGATTGGTCGATTTAAGGCATAGATTTTTAATTCAGTGGTCTCTTTAACCCATGAAATTGTCGAAACAGCCGAGTAAGTGCTTATCCTGGTACATCACTGTCCTAGGTGCAAAATAGTCTTTAGAGGGACTAATATGTCATGTCAGTCAAAATTAGGCCCTGTTGTTTGCCTCCAGGGAAGGGTTGACTTATGTTTATGACAAAAAAGAAAAAGGAACGTTCTTTGCACATCCATAATAGAAAACGGAATACAAAGTAGTGGGATATCTGTTCGTCGACAACGGATTGTGTGTGCTCCATCGATATTAACTGATCTTGACAGATATATATTTAATATTCCATTGGCCAAGAGATTGAGCAAAGCTCAAGGACATTCCTGTAGATAAACATTATACGCTTTGAATTTATCGGACTTTTTCATTCTTCAAGAAAAATGACTTGCATTTTCTGGACAGGAGGCTAAATTAAGAATGATTTACACCTCGTACAAAAATGGGAGTAGTTTGGAGGAGGAGGAAATTCAAGAAGTTCTCCGAAATCTACATACACTGGACGACAAAAGGACCATCATTCTAGTGGTTCTAGTTTTGGTTATGATTTTCCCCCTTGCTACAAACGGAATTGTACTGACTACATATTTACGTTTCAAGTGCTTGCGAAGGACGCACGACAAGTTAATTATCAATCTGGCTGTTCTTAACATAATCATAGTCCTAGGTGTACCATTTTACGCCTCATCTCTCATTTTGCCTGCCCATGTGTTTACTAAAAAGCACCTATGTCTCCTTAATTTCACCGTGTTTCGGAGTGGAATTTTGGCATCATTATTTGCTCTGTTGGGTTTGGCATTAGAACGACTCATCTGTATTGTTGACCCTTGGAGGTATCGTCGATTCAAATCGTGGCATGTGATTTTATGGAATGTCTGTTCTTTTATTTTTGGGTATGCATACTTTTTACTTCCTTTTCTGGGTTGGAACAACTGGGATGCCTACGGAGTGTGCACCATTCATGTCTTTACAGACTCATTCCGTATTGGTGCAGAAATTCTTGTTCTTTGTCTTCTGATAGCAAATTCATGTATTCACTTGTATCTGTTCTACATTGCAAGGAGTCATTCGAAAAGAATACATACACTGATAAAAAGTGTGCAACTCCAGCATTCCAGAAAGCGAGGGCTTCGTAAGCGGAAAGCTTTTGTGACAGTTTTTATGCTTGCATTTATGTCTACAATATGTTGGTTACCTCATCTGCTTACCGTGTGTTTTGTGATATACTTAAACATCGGTTTTATATCCAAACAAGTTTTGATGGAGATATCCTACATTCCAGTTTTGCTTAACTCAGGATTTAGTCCCGTTATATTTGGTTACAGAAACCGTCACTTCCGGTCGGCCATCAAAAGTCTGCTAAAGCGAAGGAGCCATGAATGTATTTACTGAAACTCCTTTGTGAAAAAAATACTCCTATGACGAAAGTGTTAGATTTTAAATGAGAAAATTGATGAATACATGTATAAAGACAATCAAGCAAAAAATATATTAAATAAATTTATACAGTCATTTCGTAATCAAAATTGTCCTTTTTTCAATTTTTTTTCAAAGAAAAAAATCAACACAGAAAAAAAGAAAAGGTTGGAGTCAACACTGTTAAACAATTTAATTTTACCTCTTCATGAGACACTCACGATTGAAAGATATTGTGTTTTACAAAGTTTTATTTTAAACAATAAGAAAATGTTTCTAAAAATGGCAAAAATTTGAGAAACAATAAGTTCGTTTAGAATAAAAACAATGATACAATTAACTTTTATTTTTTAAGAAATAAAATTAAGAATAGGAAATTTGAAATTTAAACTGAATTTGTAATAGTGTTAAAGAGGAATTTCATTCCTACTTCAATGGCGACAAGGCCTAATTCAAAGCTATAGTTTTCAGTTCGCCCAATGCTCAAGCTTTTTTTTTTCTTTATTTATATTTTTCAAAATTCTTTTCATTGATCAAATTTGAATTTAAAAAAATCTTCAAGCCTCGTGGTAAGACAATGTGATATTTAAATTTAAAAACAAAATGGAACGAAAAGAGAAAAAGTGGGAAGCAATCGCACGGGCAATGGAATTTAAAGTTCATTTAGAGTATACAAAAAACTTACTCTGAACCCACATATTTCATATTATCAATGATTGGCTCATTCATGGATATTTGTAATTCTTTTAATATCGATTTCATGGTCAAAGTTTTGATATTTATGAATTGAACCCATCCTTCATGTAATTCAATTTTTAGGCGAGGTTGTTTGTAATAGATGCTAAAAACACCACATAAACTGATAAATTTAAATTTGTTCTGATAAGCAGGTAAATGTCTTATAATACAACAATTATACATTCTGTAAAAAGAAAAGCAGCTAAAACAAATGCATTCTGAATAAATCATTTTCAGATAAGTATTTGTTGAAGGAGAATAAAATAGGAGCATTTAATTGTTTTGTTTTTTTTTAAACTGTGTTTTTTCAAATAAGATTTGTTTACGTGTTTAGAATGTCATGTCAACTTTCAAATCATCAGAAGTAATGAATGTGTAATTTTTCATCAGTGCTCTCACGTCATTTTAGATGACAGCTAGAAGAATTTTGATACATGCCTCGAAATCCTGTCACACTCTGAAAAACAAATAACAGTAAAACATCTTTAGTTTGTTTATAATTGAGTCATTCTTTATGTTTATAGTTGAGTCATTCTTTATATGCACTGACTGTCTAGAAGAGGTATTCGTGTTAAAGTGTCGCAAGTGCTTTCTACATAAAATCTAATTTATCGCCTAAAATATCGTTACATTCATGAATTTAATGAATGTCAAGATTTACTTTTGATTGGGTTAAATAGTCTAAATATGCGTTATAACGCTTTGCATAAAAGTTGCAACCGTTTATTAAACATTAAACTAGGCAATTGAATAACAAATTTATTGTTTTTCCTGAACTTCGCATTTGATATTAGGCAACAAACTCTCTTGAGAATCGTTTGTCATGCCAAAATCATTCGATGAAACCGGTTGAATTATTAGCAACTGCGCTCTATAACTCTTTTCTTTGCCACATGAGGAATAATTGGTCTTTTGAACTTAGGCTTTTTGAAATCCGATTTCGGATTCGCATTGGTATCTTGTCCCGAATGAAATCTACATACCCGACTTTGCTACTAATGAAAAAAATATCAGATAATCAGATTGACCTGGTAAAACGGTTTGTATTACGACGACACTTTTTACTCTTATTCTAGAGAAAGATATACAAGGGGATTTTTTATATTGATTTTGCTTACAAAAGTCCTGCTTTGAGGGTCTATGGGGAATGGGAAAGGGGGAGGGTGTCTGGAGCATGTTGTTAGTATGGTATAAATACCGAAAACGGTCACACAGAAAACCACCAGCTATGTACAATCGACTATCATCCTCTCAGGCTCCCAAAACTAGACAATTAACGCGTAACATTTTTGTTCAAATAATATGGATAAAATCTATCAGAGTAGAGGACAAGTGCATCGGTGCATTCTTTAATGGAATGATAAATATATCGTTATCCAGCCTAACAAATATGTGCCATCATTGCGGAAAAGGGTTACATATTTATATGAAATATCAGGATATTTTAAGGAAATTCCACATGCATGTTTTTTTTAAACAATAAATTAGCCAGATCTGTTCTCAAATTTTCTACATCGTTTTTGAAAGACACAAGGATCAACTACTACGTGGTAATATATGCGACCAGACCATAACTGTCTTTAGCAACAGTTTCATTGGCATAAGTGTGAAATATAAGCTGCAGTAATCTTCATGTTTTTCTACACGTAAGCCCTTCAGTATAATATGTGGGTAGCCAATATCATTACCACCACAATGAGAACTGTCGGGTATATCATTTTTCTTAATCATCTCTTGAATGGCAGAAGTCAACCCAAACCCTAATTCCATGCCGATTTATCTAATGAACAGAAGTCCGAAATTGTTATTCATGTTCATTACGTTGAGCACATTTCCGTGGTCTCTGAATACTTAATGGTCCAGCGACCCAGATACTAGTACTTTGCAATATGTAAATTCTCATTTAACATTCGAACAACAGGTCTAACAGAAGAATTCCACCTACCCATGGTTTTGATTTCAATTTCATTCATGTGTTCAAACATATGCGACTTCACTAATTCGGAAAGAATAAGATTTAAAAACAGATACGTGATTGTTCACAATGATAGCTTAGAATAATATCGATTAAAGAATTTGAGGTTAAAAAAGAACCTTAAAATTAAGAATAAGGTGGGTTTTTATTAGATAGATATTAATTTTAAACCTAGCAGAAACTAGATGTGTCGTTAACTCCACGAATGCCACTGCAAGCAGCCAAAATTTCAAATGCAATATTTAGTTTTAAATTTGTATTCAAACTTGACCTGTATTTTCTGGTAAAATGCATGTACCTGCATTTGCAATTTCAACCTTATACATACATCCCTTCAAGAGAGAGCTGAAACTAAAAATTTCTTTTTTTTTTCTAAGTTCAAGAGGGATAACTCTGTCAAAAATCTTTGAACCTCGACCAAATTCGAACTTGACCTGTATTTCCTGGTAAAATACCTGCACATGCAATTTCAACCTTATACAAAAGAGAGCTAAAACTAAAATATGCCCCCCCCCCCTTCAAATAATTGGAATTTTTCTAAGTCCAAGGGACATTACTCTGTCAAACAATTGCTTGATCGTACCCAAAACAGATCTTGATCTAGATATTTTTATGATAAATCTGTATACCAAATTTCATTTCAGTACACACGTGCAACCTCTGCGAAGAAAATGAACGGAAACTGCAAATAATTGGAATTTTTCAAAGTCCAAGGGGCATAACTCTGACAAAAATTGCTTGATCATATCCAAAACAGAACTTGACCTAGATATTCTTATGATAAATCTGTATACCAAATTTCATTTCAGCGTGTGCAACCTCTGCGAAGAAAATAAACGGACACTGTTGGTGGACCAACAGACAGACAGACCGACCGACAGCAGCAAAGCAATATGCCCTTTCTTCTTCATAGGGGGCATAAAAATCATCAGACCATGACCAAATTCGAACTTGATCTGTATTTTCTAGTAAACTACCTGCACAAAGTTCAAGAGGGATAACTCTGTCAAAAATCATCGGACCATGACCAAATTCCAACTAGACCTGCGTATTCCTATGAAGTATCTGTATGTCAAAACTGAGTTGAATGTGTACAACTGTTGCAGAGATAATGAACGGAAAGTGAATGATGAAGGAATGACAGAAGGACGGAACAGGGTAACACTATATGCTCTGGCCCCGGCTTAAAAGCTTTTGAAATATCCATATCCATCCTGGCCCCAGCTTAAAAGCTTTTGAAATATCCATTTATGCCATAAGGACCCCCTTTTTCGGATAACTGATGGGATGGTGCACATTTTGACACAATACAACGCAACACGCATATTTAAGAAACTGAAATGGTCATTTACTTTCCTTATAAATGACAAAGTATAATGCCAAAAACATATAAAATAGTTAAAAGTACAACAAAGAATACAACACCATAGATAATGAGTAGGAATTGTGATTAGTTAAACATTCCAAAAATGCCATAAAATAATACAATATAAAAAATCATAAACAACACAGTATTGTGCCTAGAATAAACTTAAAGTTTATAAGACTATGCCACGGAGCCAGATGATATGGCAAATTGAATATACAAAAAGTGTCAGTAAGTATTTCTCATATTAAATTTCCAAAAATTTTGAAAAAAAAATCATTTTTACGTTTAGTTACGTTTCCACAAAATAATATATAAAGCTATCATTGTACCTAAGCACTATGTTTCCGCAATTTACTTGCTGCGTAGCTGCATGCAGATCTTTAGCTTGCTGGTCTGAAAAAATTGAGATAGAAGACCAGAGAGCTGCAGTGCCACCCATAGGAAAAACTGTTGTATTTCTTGCGAACAAAAAATGTTCCTCAATTTTCTCCGTATATCTCAAAATATTGTTAACCATGTGTTCCTATAAAATTCCTTTATTACTTCCACAACAAAACGGATATATGTTAAAAATTGTTTTTAATATTTTATTTATCAGTAAAAAGGACTTTTTAAATCTTTCACATCTCCTTAAAGGACTTGTTATATACATACATGTGTATGAATGTCACATTTCACTTGGACTATCAACAAATCAAACTTCCGTCTGATAAAGTCTTTAAAAGATTTGAGTACCGATTGTACATCTTCATATACTCAGAACTGGAGATCGGTAATTAAAAAACAGTATCTATTTACTTCATTTTTAATAACAATAAAAAAATTTAAAGGATTCCACCCTATTTTTGCAGTTTTTTGTTTGAATTTTTTTTTATATTAATTATATCCCCTTTCAAGATGTGCCCTTCATTAGAGCAAACTTGAATCAACTTTGATGCCCTGTGCTAAATCTGGCCATGTGCTTTTGGAGAAGTTGAAAATGTGATTAGTAAAGTTAACAGATAGATGGACTGACAATGGACAAACTTCAATAAAAAAAATCTCACTTGAGCCTTTCTCTCAGGTGAGCTTAAATAAAATTAAACTTATAATAATATCAAAATTTAAGCAAAGTCTGACTTTGCAGCAGGTAAAGTTTAAAAGTGTGTTTCATCATTTAATTAATTTAATGAGCTTCATTGTAGACATATACTGTACCTACATCTTTTCAATTTTCATCCCTATGAAAATTAAATGGATCCAAAATGTCAGGTAAACTGTGCTGCTTTTGTGTAGGAAAAGACGACACATGGAATTTTAAACTGTTGGAATAAATTTCACGAGTTATGTTAGTTAACTCCATGAACCGTGACTTAAGTCGTTCACCCTCTCTAATTTTGGTACAAAATAATCTATAATGCAAAACCATCCAAAGGCAGATTATTGCTGCAGGACTTAAAGTTCCCTCATAAAAAAGTGGTACAAGGGCAGTAGATATAAGAAAATCTCCATCTGCATCATACATGAAAATTCTGAAATTATATTGGTCAATATAAATATTTGGCACAATATGATTTTCAAACTCTGGGTGGCGTTGTTTTTGAAGGAGAGAAAACACAATTGTTTCTGCAATACATTGGTCCCCTTCCTCTTTGGGTGTTTTCTCCACTTCTGCAGTTGTTCTTCCACCAGGTGAGCTGTTAGATGACTCTTCATCTGAGTCTAAAAAAAAATTTGCAATAAAGATGTACTTGAAATTTTGTTCAATCAACTTTAACAGGAGGCCCATGGGCCACATTACTCACATGAGAACAATGTCTAACTTGGGCCCAAGCACCTCACTAGATTTACTGTGACTATGTCGAATACAATGCAAAAATATCCCTAAACATTGTTAAATGCACATTACCTTCAGTCAAAGGCACGATGGTGGTGGTCATGATTTGAACAAATTTGAGTCTGCATTACCTGAGGATGCTTTTATATTTATTATGATCAATCATGGCTTTGCTGTTCTTGAGAAGGATTTTAAAGATTTTTCCTGTGTATTCCTATCACAGGCACTTGGGGTATGGACCCCCCCCCCCCTTTTCCCATTTTTTTTTCTTTTTAAATCTGGGGTCGAGTCACCTTTTTCCTATTTTTGAATTCTAATATGCTCTGTATGTTATCAATAATATAACTCTTTTGTCTCTATAAGCTGTTTTTAAATATATCGTTTTCGACTGATACATAAAAAGAGAGAAGGCTTGCACACAGGCACTTGGGGTATGGACCCCCCCCCCCCCAAAATTTACCCTAGATGCGGATGATTTAATCGAAATATTTACAAATCGGGGGCACATAAAAATTAAATTGAAATATGAAAAGAAAGAAGAATGTATAACGAATTTATTGATGTATGCATATTTCATGTTTTCTTATTCTTTCGATAAATAATCAGGCGAAGTTTAAGCGAGGTGAGGCAGACGATGAGAAAAGAGTTGCAAGCCTTCTCTCTTTATATGTATCAGTCGAAAACGATATATTTAAAAACAGCTTATAGAGACAAAAGAGTTATATTATTGATAACATACAGTGCATATTAGAATTCAAAAATAGGAAAAAGGTGACTCGACCCCAGATTTAAAAAGAAAAAAAAATGGGAAAAAGGGGGGGGGGGTCCATACCCCAAGTGCCTGTGATTCCTATGTAAAACTTTGATCACCCATTGTGGCCCCAGCCTACCCCCTAGGATCATGATTTCAACAAACTTGATTGCACACTACCTGAGGATGGTTCCATATAAATATGACTAATCATGGCTTTGCTGTTCTTGAGAATAAGATTTTTGTAGATTTTTTCCATGTTTTCCTTATGTAATTTTTGATCCCCCATTGTGGCCCCACCCTACCCCTGGGGGTCATGATTTGAACAAACATGAATCTTCACTACCTGAGGATGCTTCCACATAAGTTTCATATTTTCTAGCATAGTGGTTCTTGAGAAGAAGATTTTTAAATGATTCAAAATTATCTCTCCTTGGAAGAAGGCATGGCCCTTTATTTGAACAAACTTGAATCCTCTTTACCCAAGGACACGTAAGGAGTTAATCCTTACATTGCAGGTTTCGAATCCCACTGTGGGACGTGGAGACCGGTCCTTCCGATGATACCCTATAAACTGAGGTCCCGTGTCGCAGTAGGTGCCAGTAGGTGCTGGCATGAAAAAGATCCCTCACTGCTCAATGGCCCGAAGTGCCGAGTATAGATCAAAATTTACAGCTCTCCAACGGCAAGTGGTGGCGTCTCCATATGAGTGAAAAATCTCAAGAGGGACATTAAACAACAAACAAACAAACAAAACCCAAGGACACTTTTTGGCAAGTTTGGTTGAAATTGGCCCAGTGGGTCTCGAGAAGAAGATGAAAATGTGAAAAGTTTACAACGACAATGCCAACCACGACAACAGATGAACAAATTTCGATCAGAAAAGCTCACTTGAGCCTTCGGCTCAGGTGAGCTAAAAATGAATATGGAAAATGATAATCTACAGATGTCATATTGTTTCTGTGAATTAGTGGTCATTATCTGCCCATGGATACTGCATATTTAGCTATAGATGTCCATAAGAGGACAAAGGATAATTACTGGTATCACTGATATATACTAAAGGGAATAACTTTCCTCAAAGTGGAGTACAGATTTCCTTACATGATCAATAGAGCCCTAACAAACATCAGAACCCTGACCCAATTGTAAAAATTTTCACAAAAACACCATTGCTCATTACAATGGCAATCTGCCTCTAAAATGCCTAAGAGCAAAGAAGAAGACTCTGATTTCACAATTCTGGAAGAGGAATCCATACTCATTATAATTATGCACTTAGTATGTTTGATTCATACCACAGACATTTAGATCACTTTAATCTAGGGATGGCAACGAATATTCGAACATTCAAATATTCATTCTATAAGTTGATATTCGAATATGAATTTAAGATTCGAATATTCAGTGTTTTTCAGATTTCATAAAAAGAAGTACTGTGATTAAAAGATTTTGATTAGAACAATGCTGGAATTATTCCTGTTTAATTTACTAGCGATCAATTTCGATCGACTGATTTCTTTCACTACTTTCTTATCTTATAAATCTTCTAAATTACATGTATTTTGTTTTGAGTAAGGTGTTGTAAAGAATTGTACAATAATGCTTTATGTATATAATACAAAACGTACTTTCATAGTTTTTATTAGTTAGATCCGATCGGATCTAGAATCGAGGACAACAAATGAAATCTAAGAGTATCTAAAAGGCGTGAAGAGTATACTTATCAAAACAAAATTAATTGATCATTGAATGAATGTCCGATAGAATTAATCTGTAATTAATATTGTAAAGGGCTTAATTTCAGAATAAATGTGTAAATTACTTGATTATCTCGGGTTGTACATAATTTATATTCATTATCGGGAAAACAGTTAATTACCTAGGAAAATTGTCTATGGAAATATTTGTTTACATTGTATCAAAGATGATAATCATATCTCTTATCAGGTAGATAATTGTAATTTATTACACGTATTGAAATCTGAACAGTATACCGTTACGGCTATCTTGCCTTTTGTGAGACGACTGGTTCCTCAGGTAGGGCTACTATAAATACACGTTTCATTTGTTAAAATTATACTTTTCTACATTTAAATCAATTATTTATTTCAAACATTGACAAATATCAAATGGAATTTCTTATTGTACACCTACAAAAGTCTTCATACAATTTTACTTCCAATATAAGTATGCCTACGAGAGTAGGATGATGCATATTTAAAATAAAACAGATTTTATTTATTTTATCGAATATTCGAATATATTCGAATACTTTCATTGAATATTCGAATATGAATTATTGACAAAATTGACATCCCTACTTTAATCTGACTTTAAAAAAAAAAAAAAATTGGGGGTAAACAAGAGGCCCAAGGTATCACAATTTTTTTTTTTTTTAAAATTGTGGCATTCTTCATATATATACAGATTTTTTTAATCAGTTTTGTTCACTTCTTGTTGTCTAAGGGAACTGTGCCTTGTATGTATGCTAGAATATTTAGTCATTACCTTCACAAAACATTTATGTTCAAAAATGGAGGGAATAAGGTAAAATTTGTGCGTCCAAGCGGGCTGATGCAGAGTAAAATTTATACGTCTGCTCTTGATTTAGTACGTCTCAAGCATGCTGGCGCACGTTTACTTCCTACACTGGACCCAAGGGCCATGAATTTCACAATTTTGGTAGAGGCTCCCTTAAGTTGGTATAGAGATCAATAGAATAAAGAGGAAGATTTATGTAGATTGCATTAGTTTTGGTGGTTTTAGCCCCATTCTTCGGGCCCCAGGAGGCATGGATCATGAAATTCACAATTTTTTTCTTCTTTACCCATCATGCCCATAGATGCTATACATCAAAATTAGTTGAATTTGATCATTGGTTCCAGAACATGAATACTGATAAAAGCATGAAGCTATAGGTCACCTGAGTGACTCAGTGACCTCAAAAACAATAGGAGTTGGTGTAAGACTCCATACCATCAACTCTCTGTTTCTTAGTGGGTGAAGCATCTGTGGACTCAGACTCTGTAGAATCTGTTGACTCGGAATCAGACTGGATAGGGCTACCTAAAGTACATGTAGCCATGCTCTCTCCTTCCATTTCATGGGATCCAAATATTATGTCTACAAATCCATGTCACACATCTCCATTTCCTACAAAATATCAACAGAACATCATGACCCACACGCTGACAGCTAGAATGAACAAGAAAATGAATGATACATACAAATATCACATTGGCCTGCAAAAAATCTTGTTGGTATAGCTGGGGAGGTGTTCCAAGGGACACATTTAAGAACAAATTTCAAAAGAAATGGAATGTAACCAAATAAGAGGCCCATGGGCCACAACTCTCACCTGAGTAACTTTGGCCCTGCTGTTCTTCACCAGTTTTCCCCCTTGTAATACTCATTGTGGTCCCATACTACCACAGGGGGCCATGATTTGAACAATTTAGAATGTTCACTACCCCAGGAAACTTCCACATAAGTTTCAATTTTTCTGGCCCAGAAGTTCTTGAGAAGAAGATTTTTAAATAATTTTCCTGTATGTTTCAATGTAAAACTTTTATTCCCTATTGTGGCCCCACCCTATCCCGAGGGTCATGATTTGAACAATTTAGAATCTACACTATCTCAGGATGCTTCCAATAAGTTTCAGCTTTTCTGGTCAAGTGGTTCTTGAGGAGAAAATTTTTAAAGATTTTTCCTGTACGTTTCAATGTAAACCTTGGATTCCCAATTGTGGCCCAGCGCCCACCCTACCCCCGGCGGTCATGATTTGAACAATTTAGAATCTACACCACCCCATGATGCTTCATCATAAGTTTCAGCTTTCCTGGTCCAGTGGTTCTTGAGAAGATTTTTAAAGGTTTTTCCTCTCTATTTCCATTAAAACTTGGATTCCCTATTGTGGCCCCACCCTACCCAAGGCGGTCATGATTTGAACAATTTACAATCTACACTACCCCACAATGCTTCATCATAAATTTAAGCTTTTCTGGCCCAGTGGTTCTTGAGAAGAAGATTTTTAAAGGTTTTTCCTCTCTATTTCCATGTAAAAATTGGATTCCCTATTGTGGCCCCATCCTACCCAAGGGGGTCATGATTTGAACAATTTAGAATCTGCACTACCCCAGGATGCTTCCAAATGTAAAACATGGACTCCCTATTGTGCCCCCCCCCTTACACCACCCCCAGTGGTTCTTGAGAAGAAGATATTTAAAGATTTTTCCTATACATTTCAATGTAAAACTTGGATTCCCTATTGTGCCCCCCCCCCTTCCCTTCCCTTTTAAGAGCTTTATAAAGTGGGGTGGGGCTAAAAATGAATGGGAAATGGATGTAAACAGTGAACTCCTACCTGAAATAAAGTAAAATAAATATATCTTACATATTTTGGTAAAAGAGGAATTCCATAAAGGTTTATATGTCAAAGATTAAGTATATGCAAAAATAAGTGTAAAATTTGGATGGTAATTTTTTGTCAATCTACTGAGGGCCTGTATGGCACATCATCCTTTCATATGATGGAAAACCCTGCTACACTATATGGAAGCTTTCACTCAAGTTTTGTGTTTTCTGATAAGTTATCAAGATTTTCAAGTCACCCACCCACTTTTGCCTTTTGATTATCTCTCCTTTCAATGTGTTCAAGGTGGTGTGCTACTTTATTTGAACAAACCTGAATCCCTTTGGTATCACCAAAACTTTCGTATCAAGAAATATCAGCTAGGATCCCCCCTCCCCCCCCCCCCCCCCAAATATCAGAATAATACATGTATCATGATATTTATACATGCAATTTTTACTACGATATTAAATGAATATCCATAATTTTTCTTAAAATGTGCTGTAAAAACATAAGGGTGAATTAAAAAAAATGACCACCAAACTGAAATTTTTTGGAAAAATTCAACTACATATAACATATTTTTCATTTATATCATCTTATTGCACATGCATTCTAGTTTAAAATCCTGAAGTGGCAATAGAATAGACAATTGGATTAAAAAGTTTCAGAATTTTTATTAGTAAAATTTCTTTTGAAAAAAGAAAATATCATTACACCTTAAAAGACTTTCTAAAATACATAATCACAAGAAATTTTAGTTTTTTATGCTTGAAAACGGTAAAAGGGGTATAAATGATTAAATCTAGACCTTGATTGAGTATCTTCTCTTGTGTATGTGACAAAGAATTGGCTTTTTGATTGTTATTTTACATTATTTTTTCAATTCTGGTTTGAAAAGTATTAATATGAAAAAAATATGAAGCAATACAATTCCCCAAAATTAACTTTTTTGTCCGTTCAAGTCATTTATTTAAATCTAAGCCAAAAAAGAATTTTTAAATACGAGTTCTCTTACAAAAAATACTAGATTTTGAAGTGACCCTATGTTACATTATTGTGTTCCACTCCTGACATCTGATATGTATTTTATTTAACATTGTTTTAAAAATTATAACACACAATAACCCATTCTTACTTTGTAAATCAATTTTTCGTTTTGATATTTTTCATCGTTTACGACAGGTTTTTCATATTTTTAAGACCTTAACACATGACTATTTGCAAAGTGTAATGTATATAAATTGTATTTAAAAATATATGTGAAATGATGAAAACTATCCCCTGAATTGATTGTAAAATTTCTGTAATTTGTTGATAGACATAGTGTTTTGAACATCTAATAGTATCAAACAATTTTTTTCAACTTATTTTTTAGTAAAGATAGTTAAAAAGCATTGGTAATTATAAAGCAGTTTTGTTGCACTCCTGACTGCAGTAAAATTTAAAATTAAAACCATAGAACACAAAAATTCATAAAGTGTTGGCAACATCAAGTGGTAATGAATTTGTGCAATATTTATAGTCCAATACTTCATAATTAAAACATATGAAAGTATTTAAAATTCGCATTTTATCTGGAATTATTCCCTACTTATGCCAAAAAACTAGCTTAAATGTATATTTAGAAGATAAAATATATTTTATAGCTCATATTTTCCTTTAGAGGACAAACACAGTAACCCACCAGAAAAATTCTACTCATCATTTTTTTTCTTTATTTTTATTCTTATTGGATGATTTATAATTCTAACATATTTGTTGCACTCCTGACCAAAAGCATAGGGGCCTTTAAAGTAGAATTGTGAGGTGAAAACTATATACATAAGAACTTGTTCTGTTGTTTCAGTGAAGTTGAGGAGGAATTACTTGAATTTTATGACAATTTTTTAGTGTGTTTATTTTCAACGTTCATTAAAAAAATCACAAAAAAGATAAAAACACATCTGAATTGATAAAATTAAAAAAGGAAGGATTTTAATAATAAAACTGTCAATAATTTAGTATTAAATTATACAAAAAGATCATTATTAATTAATGAATACTTCTAAGCTTGAATAGAAGTGTTTTTGTCACACAACTTAAATTTAAAAAAATGTGTTGCACTCCGGACCATAGAAATATAGATCTGAAGCACAGACAGGCCCTGTAATTGATAAATCTATTTGGTAAAAATGTTCTTTGTGTCTTTATTGTCCAAAATAAAAATAAGAAAATCATATAATGATAATAGTTTTTTTCATGCTTGGGAGCAAAACATCAAATGTTGCACTCCTGACATTATTGGGTATGCACATATACTTGACTCTCATTAATGCTGCTTGTGATTTATATAACATTTATAAATTTTAAAATGTATATCAGTTATTGTCTTACACTTTGAAAAAAATTTTTTGTCTTAATTTTCTTTCAGAATTTTACAATTGATGTTTTTTTGGAAACACTACATTTTTTCTGTTGCACTCCTGACATGGTATAACATTTTTTTAAACATCAGTCATGACCACAACTTGATTAAACAAAAGTTACTACAGTCCACATTTAAAGCTCAATACTTTGAATATTATCAGGAAAGTCTTTATTTTCAACATAAAGCATTATAATTATTTATTTCACAGATCTCCAAAAAATATTGAAATTTCAAAATGTCACAAAAAGGTGTTGCACTCCTGACAATTTTGGCATCATTTTTGGGCATAACTTTTTTGTTAATTGAGATATCACCGAAATATTTGGCACGTATTTAGACACTATCTAAAGACATATGCTGAGACATAGAAATCTATTTTCATTGCTTGTATTTTTAGTTTGGGTTGATAAATATGTGTTTGGTCATTTTTTTTTAATTCACCCATAACCAATTCACTATTCTCATTTTTATTTATACATTCATGCATATTTGGATGCAAGGATGTCGTTGTTTTACTGTTTTTTCAACATTTTTTATACATGTGGTAATTGTAATATAAAAGTTTTAACAGAGAAGAAGGTAAAGTTTGGGCATTATTGTGCCCTAAAAACTTGATGTTTTTAAAAAGTTATGAAATTGGAATAAATATGAATTGAGTAGATGAATTTGATAAATCATGAAAGAATATAGCATAATGTAGGACCATTGTGGAAATATGACGTTATTTATTTGTTAATTTTCTACATTTAAAACAAAAGAAGCCCCAAAATGACTCATTTCTGGGGTTATTTTCCTCATTAAGAAAATAATGTCCACAGCTGTTGTACATTTCAATTTTACATTTCCATTTCAATCCTTTACAAAATCATATTTATTAAAATCTTTGTGGGCAGTGCATGTGCTCTATATTATCTGAAAGAAAATTCCACTGAAAATTTATGTCTTCTGCAACTTTTGAAGAAAATATGGGAAAATCCACTAGTTCATGACGTCACAATTAGCATTTAGGAGGTCAAATGAGAATTAGATGTGTCGTATCACCACAAATGCCCCCGCAGGCAGCCAAAATTTCAAAAGCCATACAAAGGCACTTGGGAGCTCTACCCTAATTTTTTTGGAAGTGTAACCGGAACCACACATATTTTTTTGTTTGGCCTCATTGTTTGAACAAATCTGAATCTACACTATCTGAGGATGCTTCCATATAATTATGACCAATCCTATCCCCAGGAGGTCATGATTTTTTTCAAACGTGAATCTACACTACCTTAGGCCAAACAAAAAAATATGTGTGGTTCCAGTTACACCTCCAAAAAAATTAGGGTAGGTAGGTAGGGTCTTCTTTTTTTTTTTTAACAAAATGATTTTCTTAATTTTTCTAAATAATACCTATCACTACTTTGCAAGTGGCATTTAGATGTGGTGTGATAATACTAGTCAATATTGATAGGGGACACCTACATGTTAGCTTGCTTTGGATTTAACACTATTAAACACTTGCACTATGTTTTGCAAGGAGGCCGTCATTGCTGAAACTAAAACTTAAACCGGAGCCATTGATAGAAATCTGGGAAAATTCCGGAAAAAATATGAAAATTGCCGGAAAAAAGTTTAGTGTCGGGGGTATAAAATAGGGACGGTCGGGTAACCGGAACCACACATATTTTTTTATTTGGCCTTAGGATACTTCTGAATAGTTAATAACCAATCATGGCTTTGCTGTTTTTGAGAAGAGTTTTTCTATATATTCCTATGTAAAACTCTGATCATCCATTATGGCCCTACCCTCCGCGGTCATGATTTGAACAAACTTGAATCTACACCACCTGAGGATGCTTCAATATAAATATGACCAATCATGGCTTTACTGTTCTTGAGAAGAAGATTTTTAAATTTTTTTCCTATATACTCCTATGTAAAATTTTGATTGTCCATTGTGGCCCCACCCTACCCCAGGGGGTCATGATTTGAACGAACTTGAATCTATACTACCTGAGGATGATTCCACATGAGTTTCATCTTTCCTGGCCCAATGGTTCTTGAGAAGAAGATTTTTAAAAGATGCCATTAACTTAACACTAATTTGTAATCATCTCCCCTTGGAAGAGGGTGTGGCCCTTCATTTGAATAAAGTGAATCCCCTTTACAGGGTTCGACACTAACGTTAGTCCGTTAGTCTCAGACTAATAGATTTTCATTCGGACTAATAAAATATGTGGCTAATTAGTCCGAACGGACCAATAAAAATTTCTGAAAAACAATATGAATAAATTACCGATGTCCGATTCACGACAACTTTTACTGGAAAACCCCTCGTGTATTTTTAGATTTCTAGCTTTTGGCGGGTTGTTACGCAATGCCGGGTCAATCATTCAGCGCTTAATTTTTCGACTGATCGATATGAAGTATAAGGTTTTAGCGATCATGATTTAGTATGACACTTTTAAGAAAGATTTTGGACGTTAAGGATGTAATGTAAAGACAAAAAAAAAAAAAAAAAAAAAAAAAAAAAAACGAGATCGGGAATACGATCGTACTTGCTGATTGCGAGATATCAATGAATCTGTGGAATAATATATTTCACGTACAAATACTTTGCTTATTTCAAAAAATAATACGTATATTAATTGTCAAGTTTAATTAATATTAAAAAACATTGATGTTTCTTTTTTTTTTGACGGACTAATAAAATCGCGTGCGGACTAGTAAAAGTAATGAAGCACTAGTCCGGCTGGACTAAAGACTTAAAAAGTTAGTGTCGAACCCTGCTTTATCCACAGATACTCTGTGCCAAGTTTGGTTGAAATTGGCCCAGTAGTTCTGGAGAAGAAAATGAAATTGTGAAAAGTTTACAACAACGACAATAATGACGACAGACAATGGACAAACTTCGATCAGAAAAGCTCACTTGAGCCTTTGGCTCAGGTGAGCTAAAAAAAAAAGATTTTCAATCCTAATGGCAACATGATTCTTTAAAATAAAAAAAACGATAAAGACAATTATGCATCTCAGTGTAGTCTACTTGCATGCCATGTTATATTAAAATCAGACCAAAACTATAGGAGAAGTATCGTTTTGAAAGTATTTCACAGAAATTTCTAGTTTCAGTTATCATGGCAACACTGTTCATCGAAATCAAAAAAAAAAAAAAAAAAGAAGATGTATCTTAGTATAGTTTACTAGCATGCCAAGTTATATTGAAATCTATGTATATATAAATTTTTAACAAATTCCTTATATGGATATAATGAATTACGGATATAACGAAGTAAATTTCAAAGGTCCCAGTGACTAGTGATGAAACGATTGTCACCGACAATCGACTGTCGATCGATTGGAGCTCTTCGATGCTACTAATTGATCATGACACAAAAGTCACCGACATCGCAAAAAAAAAATATTAAGCGTTCATTTGGGTCTAAACTTCAAATTTTATTACCAAAAAATCATTTGCAGACATTTTAAAAGTTATCCTGAATGTTTAAAACGTAAAAACCTTCTTCACTTCAACAGTTGTTTACAATTTTTACCGCCATGATTGAATGTAAGGTCAGGCTAATAACAGGAAATAGCCAGCATTATGGGGTTCTACTATTATCAGAAAAGAAGTTCTTTAAACTTAATTATTTTAAAAACAATTTTATAAATCCAAATGAAATCAGATGAAGCAATTCCAAGAAAATAAATAATAAAAGGTGTGACTAATATCAGTAATGTTCCCATTTGTATACATGCATGTATTTATTTTTTTTTAATGAAGAATCATACAGAAATTTAACTCTTATTTTCAATTTTACTGAGAGAAAATAAAGAATTAGAATACTTTGTCATTAAACAAAATTAATCTACTGAAAAAATTATTTTGCTTATTTATATATATTACTGACTTTATTTACTTATTAAACTCTGAATAGAAGAAGGATACAAATATTGTTTTTGTGATTATGCTTTAACATGTTAATGAATCTCTTATTTTATTTGAAAAGGTAAAAAACCCGATTTTAGCCGAATATCAATCCATTACATATCAATCTAGTATTTCCGATTACAACCGATTATCGATTATGATTTTTCTTTGATTATTCATCAATACCAGTGACTTCGTTATAACCGAGTTTTACTGTATGTATCTTAGTGTAGTCTACTTGTGTGCCAAGTTATAATGAAATCAGACCAAAACTGTAGGAGGAGTAGCATTTTGAAAGTATTTCACAGAAATTTCTATTTTTAGTAACCATGGCAACACCATTCACAAAATCAAAATCCAATACTGAGAATTATGTATCTTAGTGTAGTCTATTTGTGTGGCTAGTTATATTGAAATCGGACCAAAACTGTAGGAGGAGTAGTGTTTTGAATGTTTTTCACGGAAATTTCTACTTTAAGAAACCATGGCAACACTGTTCATCAGAATCAAAAACTGACATTCTAAATCGTCTCCAATCCAGTAGTCTACTTGTGTGCCAAGTTATATTGAAATCAGACCAAAACTGTAGGGAGAGTAGTGATTTAAGGGAATTTCACAGAAATTTATATTTTTAGTAACCATGGCAACACTGTCCAACAAAATCAAAAACTGATGGACTGAATAATGTATCTTTAATGTTGTATACTTGGGTGCCCAGTTATATTGAAATCAAACCAAAACTGTAGGAGGAGTAGAGTTTTAAAGGAATTTCACGGAAATTTCTATTTTTAGTAACCATGGCGACACCACTCTACAAAATCAAAAACTGATGCACTATGTAATGTATCTTAGTGTAGTCTACTTGTGTGCCGAGTTATATTGAAATCAGACCAAAATTGAAGGAGGAGTAGCGTTTTGAAAAATTGTTTACAGACAGACGGACGACGGACACCTTCCTATCGCATAAGCTCTTCTGGTCTCTAACCAGTAGACTGTATGAAACAAACGCCTGTGATACTTACCCTTTTCTTCGAAATATTTATGCAAAACATTAACAGCTGTTTTCTCTTGTCTAGTTAGTTCTTTGTTTCCATGGTTTCTGGTTTCTAGTAGATTGTCCAACAAAGCTTTTCCAAGAGGAAACACATCCAAAAATTTGAGGGCTTCAAAACCAATTCCGCGAGTACATCGAATAAGCCTTGATCCACACGAAGCTTTTGAGAAAGGAAAACTAGCGTTTCCATTAAATACTTTTTTTATAACCAAGTTCTAAGAATCGAAATGACAAAATGTGGACATTGTCAAGAAAAAACTTTATACCATCAGTGGCTTGTTTAGAAGTCATTTTGATTACTGATTAGGGTAAGTCAGGGTAATTTCGACCACCGTTTAATTTCGACCACAGGAACACAATACTACACGAAGATCTACGGAAATGTTGAGACATGTTTAATTTATTCGGAATTATAGAAAACTATTCTTCAAATTGTGTGTCCTAGTGTAATTATTCATCGCAAATATGGCTTGATCAGTGATATAAATAATATTTTTACTATTATTTATGTCTCCAGTTTGACGTTCGAAGTCCCTGTCTTCAATGCGCTTGATTTATCAAGGAAATGCAAGAGAGACAACTCGTACAACCTCTTTTTAAGTTTAACCTTGTTCAACAGTCTACAGCATGAATTAAATTAAAATTGTTTTATTTTTTCTTGGAATATCTTTAAGTTGCAGAATTGTACAAATTTATCTTGGATTTCTCTCAAAATGCACAAGAAACGTCCATTTGATTTTGGTCGAAATTACCCCTACTGATTTTAAGGACGCGGGGTAAATTCGACCACTTATTCAGAAATATGTGTAAGCTGTTTAATGCAATGCAGAGTTAGATCTTCAAAAAAAAAATGATTATACTGTATATGTACAATATTATCTACCTATAACCTTTTATATTTAAAAAAAAATATGTCAGATTAATTAACATATGCATATCTAGCTATATACTAGTATATTGTCCGGGCCGTTCACGAGGGTGCATCACTGATCGACGTGCGAGAGAACACGGAGTCGGCACTGGCTATGAAATAGCACATGGCGAGAGCAATCCAAAAGTTTCCAAACCAGTCAAATTAACAAAATAGAGGATGCAGGCAATATTAATTGTATGTAAAAAAAAAAATAAGGTTTTTGTAATTTTTTTTTTCATTATTACGAATGCCTAAACTTTGACGGATAAGACTGGGGCTATCGAAAAACCAACGAACCAGTCGTATTAAGATCGTATCACACAGTCCAGGTACACAAATCCAAATAGTATCCAAAATATCAGAACAACACCCAAAAGAGCCACAAGTATCTTGAAACAAAGAAACAAAAAACAAAACAATAAAAAAAAAAAAACACTATGATGTTACACGTTATTAATGATTTGTTTGAGTTTGGTTTTTTTTTCGGGGGGGGGGGGATTTCAGAGGACTTTGCTTTTGTAAATCTTTATTTAATTGACTTGATCGAATTTCTCAGGATTTATCTCTTTTCAGAATTTAAAAAAACACGTAAAATACGTAATACAACGATTTCCAATTGAATGTGTAAATGGTAAAAATTAATGAAGAAAAATATACGCAATTCTAATGCTATGCTCAAACCTTATACATATATATACAATCTGAATGATTGTGTTGTGAAAAGACGATATTAAATAAAATCACTTTTGGGTTTTACATATTAAAAATCGTATCAAAGAAATTATTTGTGGAATCTGAGAAAATTTCATCTATTTGCATAATTATATATATCACAATTTTAAAATATAGAGTTGGCGAATTAAAAGCAGAATTTAGAATAAGGAATAAGAATTAAGACGTCAATAAGACAGCATTAAAAAGCTTAAGTAACCCAACCCATTTCTTTACTGTATGGATACTAGTACTTATCCATTTTAATCTTTTTATTGAGAGAGATAGAGATAGATACACGTATTTTCTAAATAAGGCAATATAGTTTCTCGGACGGGACCATAAATTTTGAATAAAGTGCGACAGGTAAAGTTTACTTGCATTGCAAGAGTTATCTTTCTTTTTGATGTTTGTTGTGGTCGAAATTACCCCGAGGCCGGTCGAAATTAACCCACGCAATATGCTTACTTGTTTTTAAACCAATTCATTATTCTTTATGCATGTTTAACTCCTAAAGCAGAAAAATATGAAGAAAAAATCAATCTCAATCACTTTGAATCTTTTTTAAACTAGTACATTTGAAAACAGTCGTGTTTTGTGGATTGAAAGCCACAAATCAGCATAAGTGGTCGAAATTACCCCACTCTACCCTACTGACCGTCCTGACGTTTCGCGCCAGAACCAGGACAGTCCGGTAACGGGTGGGTTCGCCCCAATTACATATGTTCGCTCTGAGTGGTTTCGCCTCCCTTATACCTGTAACGTACATGTAGCTGTAAAGTGTCCCAAGATTTTTATCCAAAGTACATTACGAACATAGAACCAAACTAAATTAACACCAAATTGTACGGTGGCTGGTATAGGACATGGTATGAGAATTTTTTTTATTAATTCGTGGCCACGAAATAAAAATTCGTGAGAACGGAATAAAAATTCGTGGCCACGAAATAAAGTTGTGCTACATAATGCCATTTTTAGCTTCTTCTGTTTTATGTCATTCAAGATGAACGAACTTATATATAATTATAATTCAATTGGAATGAGCCAACGGGATATTTGTGTAATGCATGGCCGTAGGAACCGGGGGGGGGGGGCACGGGGCGCTTTTTGGTTAGAATGTCATTTTGGATGAAGTATCATTGAACTGCCTTAAACTCCAGAACAGTCAATTGAATCGGCTTGAATAATTTGTTTTAATTTTGGGCACAGAGCAAAAGAGAGAGCTTTTTTTTTTTTTTTTTTTTTTTTTTTTTTTTACATCTAGACTATGTTCATAATGCATGTATCACCGAGCAAAATTAACATTTTTGAAATAAATAACTCTTTAAATATATTTTACAAAATTTGGACATTTATCTGTTAAATTCTCTATCTATTATCATTGTGTGTCTATTATTTAGTTGATTGAATCTCATTCTCTTTGAAACAGGATTAAGACATTCCAATTGACTTTAAGTGACGTGTCAAAAGAATTGATACTCGTTAGGTGTAAATGCCTCGGGACCTGTTAATCTAATATCAATAACTTTGTTTATATAATTATTTAGCAATGTCTTTTATGTCCATTCCATCAAAGAAACACACCTGTCCATCAATTAACTCAGCTAGTGTCATAATTCAATTATTGTTTACTCTCTATCTCACAAAAAGCTATGTCCATTATACCCTCTTTAGTTTGGAGGCCCGATGCTCTACCGGCCACATCCAACTCGGTTCAGACGTGTAAGCTAGTTGTTGAAATTCATGTTGATTGTTATTTACCATCGTCTATAAAAAATTCGGAAACCTGATTTACCAGTTCTTGGACTTAATATTGGAAGACCATAGGGAATACGGCACCTTCTCTCATTTACGTTGTGTTACGGCCCACAGCGCCGCTACTGTATTACCCGCCAACATTCCTTTTTCCCCGTTTACGCTAAAACAATGGATATAGTCCAGGAATTACTTTTATAACTTTATAACCAAAATCTAACTGGTTATACATGTACCAATTCTCAGCTGCTTCTAATATATATACAAATTAAATATACGGGTATTTATAATGATGTTCATCAGTGCGGGCCAGTTACAATAATCTAACTGTGTCTGTGTGTCATGGGACAGACTCTCACTTGGTCCATAGCAAATTATCATTTTAACACTATATGCACATATAATTGTGAAATAAAAATTCGTGGTCACGAATTTTATTTCGTTCCCACGAAGTTTATTTCGTGGCCACGAATTAATAAAAAAAATTCTTATACCATGTCCTATACAAGCCACCGTAAAATTAATTTATATATTAATAAAAAATAATTTTGAAAAAGTAACCTATTCTAGATTTGCAATAATATAATTTTCTGAGGGTTTTTTTTTTTTAATAGGCTTCTAATATGAAATGAACTGAAAAATACGTTCAAAGCCTTTTTATGACTTACATGTACAGGTTCGGTTTTATGATTTAAATCGGAATCATGATGAGAGTATATACGAAACAAACTCCGAAACCGCTATAATTGCTTCAACTTATGAGCATAACAAAGAAAGGTATGCAATCACATACAACAGCTAAACTGCACTGATATAAGTATCCCAAGGAGTACGAAACCTACGATCCTTATCCAGATCTGTGAGGCACGTTGCAACGCATATAAAAGGGGGTGGGGTGGAGGTAAGGAGAAAACTTGAATTTTTTTTTTTAAATAAATACAAAACAACGAAAATGTCCCACATCGAAAATTCTTTTCATTGAGAAAGTGGGTAGGGGTGGGGGTCGATTCTTTCGTTTTCTCTCCTTTTTTAAAATGAATTAGACTATTGGAAATAATTAGATCTACTGTAACAAAAAGAAGCACTCAGTATGTAACTGTCTATGCGAGGGTGGGGGTTAAAGGTGGGGTAGGGATAGGGGGTTTGAATGAAAAAAATTAAATTCAATGCTAAATCGGCAACATATCTACACTATACTGAAAACACAGGGCTGGTACTAGGGTCTGCTGATATATGGAATTGTTTTGAATGCATCTCAATGAAATAAATAGAGTGTTCCAAGGAACGCATGTGTCGCATGAATAATTAAATTGAAATTTTTAGAAATAACAATTTATTATTTTATTAATACGTGTTTGCAACAATCCTCCAAAAGAGATTTGAGTCTGTCTTTATGTCAGTCTACTAGCCTGGCGACCGTTTCACTAACAAATCGTAGATCGTAAACGTACGATTACGTTTACGGTTATTTTACGTGAACGTATAGGACCGTTTCACAAAACATGTCGTAGACGTAGAACTTCCAATAAGCGGAGTCTGACTGAGGAGGTGTATTTGTACGGAGGAGGTGTATTTGTTGAAGAGAAAGAGAGAGAAGGAAAAAAGAACGAAAGAAAGGAAAAGATCATTACTCAGTTAAAAAAAAAATACCATGTATTTTTCTCAGTCTTCAAAAAGAAATAAAAGGACATTTAATTAATGAAAAATCGTTTACTAAAAAAAGTATATCTATATTTATACTATGAATAAAATTAAATAAAAGTTCCTTTTTAACCAGGATCAAATTATATGTATCAATTATCTAAATTTATTCTTGCAGTTTATGTCTTATACAATGTAATTAACAAAGTATGTAGTCCACGATGGAGCATAACGTTCCATTTTAGTTCAAGCTAAAATTGCTATGACATACTCGTATATATCTAAACATTTGAAAACAACGTTTATTTCCGAATGTTTAGACGATCTTCGGCCTTGCTTCATTTTTCTGTTCAAAAAACTAATAATTATTAAACTCGGTATGTTTATTTATTTTATTTTACTTTCATCATTTAATTATTTTTTTTAATTATTTATTTATTTATTTTAAATATTGCCGATACTCCCATAGTAAAAATAAATGACTTCTATCATGGACGAATATACTTAGTATATAGATCCCTGCCTATATTAATATGTATCATTTCGATATTTATTCTGCTTCAGCCACTTCTCAGAGAGCAACTGCCTTACTCGCTATATTCTTTGGACTGTATATTCCATTATGAAACACAAATCTCTACGGAAAGGTGTTAGCAAACTATTTATCGCTCAATATCGCGCAATATCCCATGCAAATCTTCACACTCGGAATACATGCTATACCCTGTGGCAAGATAAATTATTGTCACAAGTTCCAAGTTATGAACAAAATTTGTAAATTGACTGAGAATTAACTGAGAATTTTCTTTCTTATTCCAAATTGTACAAATTTTATCGTTTCAATTTTTTCTCATTTCTATACAGTCTTCTCGAGTCATCTGAAACTTTCTTGTGACATTCATTAATTTTCATTAGCGTCTCTGAATCATTCTTATCTACCATAAGTCTTTTTTTTCTTGGCAGGAAACTTGCCATATAATTGCCACTAGAGCCAGTACTTGTAGAACAGCGTCTATTATTGCTATAATCATAGTATTAATAGAAAAACGGGAAGTCTCTGTCGAGACTGTAGCTCTACTGGTTTGTACTTATAACAAAGGAAGAGAAAAGTAGCACTTGGACTTGAAACTTTGCAACAGCAATAAATAAATGATAATCCTTGTTTTACTCTTTTTTTTTGTTGCAGGATGAAATGAAATCAGACTAAAACTGTAGAAGGAGTAGCCTTTTAAAAGAATTTTAAAGAAATTTTGATTTTTTAGCTACCATGGTAACATCATTCATTTAAATCAAACAACGATAAAGACAATTGTGTATCTTTGTGTAGTCTACTTGCATGTCACGTTATATTAAAATCAGACCAAACTGTAGGCGAAGTAGGCGAAAGTATATCAAAGAAATTTCAATTTTTTTGTAACCATGGCAACACTTCGCCAAAAATGGATATACAGAATTATGAATCTCAGTGTAATCTACTTGTGTGCCAAGTTATATTGAAATCAGACTAAAAATGTAGGAGGAGTAGCGTTTTGAAGGTATTGCACAGAAATTCCTATTTTTAGTAACCATGGCAACACCGTATATCTAAATCAAAAACTCATACACAGAATTATGTCTCTTAGTGTAGTCTACTTGTGTGCCAAGTTATATTGAAATCAGATCAAAACTGTAGGAGGAGTAGCATTTTGAATGTATTTCACAGAATTTTCTATTTTTAGAAACCATGGCAACACCGTTCACTGAAATCAAAAACCGATAAGTGCCAAGTTATATTGAAATCAGACCAAAACTGTAGAAAGAGTAGCATTTTGCATGTATTTCAGAGAAATTTCTATTTTTAGAAACCATGGCAACACAGTTCACCAAAATCAAAAACCGATATACAAAATTATGTATCTTAGTATAGTTTATTTGTGTGCCAAGTTATACTGAAATCAGACCAAAACTGTAGGAGGAGTAGCATTTTGAAAAATTGTTTACAGACAGACAGATGGACGGACACCTGACTATCGCATAAGCTCTTCTGGTCTCTGACCAGTAGAGCTAAAAACTAACTTAAAAAAAAGCTACAGTCAGTTTTAAAAAGAGGAATAAGAATCGGCGGTTACATTCAACAGCTGCTGTTTTCCCTATCATAGTATCAACTTCAATCAGCAGCATCATAAGTACAGCAGATTGTAATATTTAGTGCTGAAACTCACGCACTGTAAATTATCATATTATATTTCTAACACGTATTAACTCTCACCTCATTTGTGTATTATTTAAATATTCTAAACATTTTTTCTTGGACTCAAAAAAAAAAAAAAATAAATAAATAAAATAAAATAAAATAAATGAATAAATACTTAAAAGAATTATGACCTTATGACATTAAGGTTTATCGAATTTTTTTTCTGTCGTTTCGTAATTAACCAAAAATATTTATTATCATTATTTTGAGATTTCTAAACTAGTTTCAAAATGTGTCAGAAAAAAACACACCAAAAATTGGGATATCAGCAGTTTAACAGATTTCCATATAGGGCTATGAGGGCTATGTGGGAAATACATCGTGCTATCCAGTGGAATCTTGTATAATTGTCTGGTAATGTACATGTACTTCAATTCTTGTGAGGAAACTTGCTAATAGAGAAAACATACTGAAGTCAAAATTTAGATTTTGAATATATTAGATTTAATTTAACAAACATGTTTTAAAATTGCAAGTTTGTCTGATATTCAAGTACAATTTTCAGAATTTTTTCATACAGTGTAGCTTATATTAATTTTAATCTGTTCTCAGTTTATGATCTTGAGACCTAGAAAAAATAACGTATTACCGCTTCTTTGGCAGAATTATGGTTAAGGTATAACTTTAAAAATGGAAGGGGGTTGAAACATGTAGCAATTGAAACATTTGTTAATTTGTTCGTCCCATCACAGAGAAATTAATTAAGTCTGTAATATCATTAGTGGTTTAAATAG
This sequence comes from Saccostrea echinata, assembly GCF_033153115.1. NCBI lineage: Eukaryota > Metazoa > Mollusca > Bivalvia > Ostreida > Ostreidae > Saccostrea > Saccostrea echinata. The sequence goes on from NW_026889803.1 coordinate 27,237,973, forward strand.
TGTACACTTTTAATCAATGCTAGGGAGAAGGCGTTCTAAGTTTTAAGAATTTGTGCCCATCCCTTTAATTGTTTATATACAATACCTATTTATTTATAATTACAATAAAATATGTTCGAATCAAATGATCAATGTCCTAGTCTAAACACAAATAACATGTAAACGCCCAGTTAATGAAAAATTGAAAGAAAAAAAGCATTTGGTATTCATTTATTCTTTAATAATTATTTTTTGTTTCGAAATAAGCTGCTGGTATTGTTAGACCTGAAACAAAAAAACACAGTAAGTATAAATTTATTTCAAAAATTGAAATACAAAAAACTTTTATATCATCTCCCTATATAATATATATATTATATTATTAATATATCAATATTATATAATAAGAATATAATATACGATGATAATTGATAACTATATATTATTACCTTGCAATTTTCTTTACAAATTAGCTGCTGTTTCCGGGTACATTTTCCATTTTGACATACTTTCTTGTTAACTTTTCGACATTTTGTCCAACATTTACGCTTGGGTTTTCCACCAGCACAGCCTGGTTTACACTTCTTTTTACTTTTAGTGGTACACTTTCCCCGGTAGCAAACTCGTCGGAATTTGGTGCGGCATATTGGTGTGCAGTCATTGTTGATGTTTGCGATTACTGGGTTTTTGAGCGATTTCTTTAACTCTCTTTCAAACTTTTGGCAATCTCTGCAGTACGCATAGAATTTCCTAATGCAATCCCAACGTGCGTCTGCTTTCCTACAAAGAGGTATCGGGTCATCTGCACATTTTTTACGACAATCATCAATTTTCTTCAGTGTCCCTGCTTCATTGTTTTGGCAGTACACTTGCCCTAGAGTCACCACTAGAGCCAGTACCGATAAAATAATATTTCCAGTTCCAAAAAACATGGTACAAATAGACAAGCAAACTCTCTCAAAAACTAGGTTCAGAGACAAAAAGGGTATATATATGTGTACTTAAATTCAACAGCTGTTGATCTCCCTACCAGTGTCAGTTTTCCTCGATAATGCTATATGTACTACGGATATCGAATGCGATTCATAATATTTTAAGAGTTTTTTTTTCCGTAAAACTCACGCATTTTGGTCACGCAACAAGGGAACAAGATAGATAGTTTCAATACTTTAATCATTTTTGTATCATTCAAATATTGAAATTTTTTTTCCTTTGATTGAATTAAAAAAATAATTTATACCGCTTATATAATTATATTGTGAGCAAGATATGAATTTGATGTCATAAAAAAATATGCGAATTGTGAGAAGAGAAAACAAGGACCTCTGAAAGCAGAGGTGGGATCAGGTGCCATGCAAAAGTAAGCATCCCCTGTCGACTGATCATACCCGCCGTGTGTCCCTTTTCATGATCAGGAAACGGAAAAAATGAATGAAAATAATAGCCTAACAATTTGTAAGAAAAAATACGTTTAATATTCTCGACCTAACAACAGGTTGTATTTGCAAACAATGTCATTGCATCGAAATTTGCGAAATTTTGACTCTAAACGAGATTGTTGATATTCTTGGATCATCAACTTTTTTGTCAATAACCTGCATTTTGCGTATCGATTCAACTGAGAGACATAAACTCCATATTAAATACAGGAAGATGATAAAAAATTTGAAGTCATCACGTTCATCACAAAGTTTAGTTGTTAGTTTGCCATAAATTTCTGTCTCTAGTAAAATATCCAAATACGAAGCAGATATATATCGAATCAATGTAGCAATGAAAATGGATATTGTAAATTGATGAAATGTCGTCGAAATTTCTGTACGAGTTAAAGACCACCAGAAGGGACTTTTTAGTTTCGGGTAGGAGATTTTGAATGTATTAATTCTGCTTTAATATAAAAACAGGTCTGCTAATAACGGTGTTAAACAAGTAACCATGATAGAGAATCCAACAGATTGTTGGAAAACCCGGTTTCCGAAGACTACATGTACTTAAATATTGTCAGTGATGTACATTCGTTCATTATTTTGTCGATTTATCTACAAAACGATATACATCACCAGCTAGTAAAAATTAAGATTTGCATATCAACAGCATTGCATCCCCTTTAATGATTGACTGATTGATTGTGTGTTGTTTTATGTCCAGTTCGAGAATTTTTCACTCATGCAGAGACGTCACCATATACCGCTGAAGGGCTTCAAATTTAGATCTTTACTCGGCACCCAGGGCCATTGAGCAGCGAGGGTTCTTTATCGTGCCAACGCCTACATTGACACGGGGCCTCGGTTTTTTCCGAAAGACCCGCAACTTTCACTCCAAAGTGCCGAGCGCTTGGCGAAGGAACAGTTGCTGCCTATTTTTTATCGACTTAGATCAGTCGCGGCCGTGATTCGAAAACACTACTTTATATATATATATATATATATATATATATATATATATATATATATATATATATATATATATATATATATATATATATATATCAACAAATAGATATTTAGGATCATTTTAATATTGACAATTTTGGAAACTATTCGGGTATCTTCCAAAGATAACATTTTACTTATTAGAATTTTTCAAGAATATTAGCATTCAATACATTATATAATCCTTCTATGCTTTATCTTACATACGGTAATTATGTACATTCACTTTATGAGAAAGCTTATCATTGCAACGCTCAAGCATCTCTAACATTTTCAATCAATTTTGCTAAACAACTTTTAAGAGTCAATTTTGCCCAAGCTTTTGTCACTGACAACTACAGTTCTTTTCTTTCGCCATTCCTTTGTGGCAATCACCATGGCTATTACTGCAAAAGCGACAGACACTCCTGCAATGATGTTTGCGATCAGATTTGAAGAAGGAGCTGAAAATGTAGAACAAAATAAAAATTGGTAATTGACACTCTTTGCTACATACAACGTGTTTTAACTGTATACTTAACAGCCGTAATGTGATAGAACTTGTATATTATTCTTGTACAATCTGTTTAAAACCAAAATACAAAAGTTATCTTCATCACGAAAGGAAATATACTACCCGACATAGAAGTTTGTGCACCAGTACTATAGTAATTGAATTATTATAATAGACCGCTATTCTCTGGTCAAAAATTTTCGTCTTGCTCTTTGAATTTTGAAGACAACAATCTGATAAGGTCACCAGCTTGCGAAAACAAGAGACAACAAGACAGCGAGAATAAAGCGGCGATAACACGAGAATGCGCGAGCGACAACGCAAGGGAACAAGAGACAATGCATGGGGATCTTAATTGATTTCTCTCAATCGCGTTGTGGTCCTCTAGAATTATCTCGCGCTCTCGCCCAAAATGCGCGAATGCAAGCAGGTCTCTCAGTACATCATACATTTGTCCTATATCTTCTACATTATCACCCAATCTGATTAATATCGAAGACAAGAATTTTGAACTCGGGCTTTGACATTTTCAACATGTGTTCAAATGACTTGCTTAATTGTTACATATGTATTTATAGACGCTGTGACACTGATATGGTTTAGAACTTACCACTTTCTACAGAAAGCACCAAAGGACCCATAGACAGCAAGTGGGAGGGGCCAGAGCTGACGTCACGCTTCGTTCGATCGCTGGATGAACAATCGGGGTTACATTGAGAGGAATTCGCCAGGCACACGGAAGCCTGACAGTGGATGTAGACAATGTTAGATTGACTAGACGTAAACTCGAATGCCCTCAAACTGAACCTTGCCTCAAGGGCTGAGGAAGGAAGAAGATGAACAAAGTTGACTTTTGGGCATCTACAATTAAAGTATTGAAAAGGTTTTAGTAATTATACATTTTCATTAGTGAGATCTGGGGTTGCCTTCTTTTCTATTTATTTTTTTCTCTAAATTAGAGACTTTGGATTAGGTGACTTACCCATTTTCAATTAATTTTATAAACATATTATCATATGGCGTGGGAGTTTTTGTTGCTATGCATGTGTCAAGGTGTATTCCGAGATCAGCAGAGCCAAAGTTTTGCAGTTCAACTTTTATAAAGGTATCGGAGTTCAGTTCTAGTTTCGGAATAGTAGAGTTGTCAAGAGCATGACTAAACTGATCTGTTTCAAACTGTCGCATATCTATATCCAGATGTCCAAATCGCTTTTCATAAACTCGCACCTGCTGTTTAACGGGCTTATATGATGATAACGCCATTTCCTTCCTGGGATATATACATTTTACCGGAATCGTGTATGGCTTGGTTCCAAAGTCCAACAAATGATCTGTTGTTGAGAGAGGGTTAGCTCTGATTTCGTTTTCAAAAATAACATTGTCTGCCGTGAGGCTAACCGTTGTTCCACATTCTCCATGTTTCACGGTAGATACGTAATGGGTACTGTTGCTGGCAATGTTGCAGTTTGGATCTAACCAGGTAACTTTTGATGCCACCGGGAGGAGATTTTTAGGAAGGAATATTTCTATATTTTCAGCATTGCATGAAATATCAGAGCGTTCCTTTGTCTCTGTGACATTGTCTACAATAGAATACAAAATAAGAATTTGGAGAGCACGACTTTTTTTTAAAACAGATCAATTAATTGCATATGCTGTAACATCAATTGCATAAAATATAAGCTATTTCTGTTAGTGCAACAAAAGATTATGCAGGCAGAGAAAGCATGCAAGAGTATCGCGACAGTCTGGGATAACGTCTCTCCCCACGGTATCTTCTTCTTTGTCTTGATTCTTTCTTCTTAAAAAAAGGCGCGAAAATAAGTTTCACTTCGATGATTGCTGTTGCTAGTCAATAACGCATCATTCCTGGTGAAGAAAATGTAATTTGATTATTTGAAAATAGTTGTGAAAAAAATTGATATATATATTTTTATAGTGAAACTGTAGTAAAAATCCATGGTATAGGTAACTTATGAATTAAAATTAAATCCAAGATAAACAAACAAGTTCCCATTTGATACACTTAGCGCTTTCGCCGTGCGGCTCCTTACACTGTGAAGAGCCGCACGGCGAAAGCGCTAAGTGTATCTGGATTTATATATATATATATATATATATATATATATATATATATATATATATATATATATATATATATAAAAATTTATCTCATTTAAATGTGTATCAATTTATCCATAAATGTATATTTTTTTAAAAGAATAATAAAATGCCACTCATCTTGCATTAGTTGATCAAAGGGCAAAGGGACTATTTCACCCTACAATCAATTCAATATTTCGATAGTTTAAAACATACAGATACAGACTAAAACAAATCGAACAACAAACAAAAAAATATATACTGATATTCTTAAAAAACTGTCTTGAAAGAAGAGGGTTGGCTTACCAGAGTTAGTGTACTCTCTTTTTAAGTCATTCCTGTTTCACACTTATTCTTGTAGATATAATCTATTGTCAGTCTTCAACTTAACCACTTCCATATACCAAATTTCATGTCGCAGGTATTGAGATTCGCTGTTCCACATTCCCATGTGATGATACGGTCGGTATCTATTCACGATAATTTGCCCCGAAACACCTTTGTGGCTTATATAATGTTGCTGACTACCCAAGTGCATGAGCAGTGAATAGTTTCTCCGCGGTCAAAATGCGCAGTAAACAGATTTTTTGCGATCCTTGACCCTTTCCTGTCTTATGAGGACTTGTATTTCCGAAAATCATCACTTGACCTCAAATCTAGCACAATATAGGCAAATACCGACGTCAAATTACGAACTGCTTATTTTACGTGTTTCTAGAGCTGTAAAAATATAAGAATTTTGGGAGGATATTAAAACCTAAATTTTATTTTGAATATCCAGGCCCGTAGGAAGCAGTTTCAGTTTGGAAGGGGAGAAAAAAAAAAACATCTGACCTGAGGGGGGCAGAATCGTAAATTGACTTTGTTTTCTATGGTATAGTATATACTCACAAAATTATAAGGGGCACGCCCCCCCCCCCTTCTTATGGGCCTGATATTAAGGTTCCAGTTGCTCTGTTTATTTCATTTTAATTGTAAAATAAACTTAATATACAAAAATTTAGATCAAGTTTTTTCCATCGATTACGCCTCGACTTTAGTGAGATTGGACGACTTCGACCAAAATTCTACGGAAGCTCTTTCCTTAGTTTCTTTACAAATCATCATTTTGAAATTACAAATATTCAATTTGAAATTACAAATTATTAGCAAGTTGTAATTACAAATTATCAGTTTGCAATTGCAAATTATATTAGTAAAATATGAATTTTACAGTACGAATTACTATATATAAACTTGATATCAGAATGTTTGCATATAGCGATTTAGTGTTACCCTTTTCCTTCCGTCATTACATCATTCTGTCTTTCTGTCATAGTTTTCCAGACTTTTTTTTAGCTGTGAGCTGATTTTTGGTTTTTGTCTTTATATTGATGAGTTACAGATCAAGTTCAAGTCTCATGACGATTGACCCATTTTCACAAAAGTTATTGCCCCTAGACTTTGAAAATTTCTAATTATTTACTGTTTTCCGGACTTCTCTTTTCTTCAAAATTTATTTATTTATTTATTTAATATTATCATTTTTTTTTATTTATTTATAATTTTTTTTGGCTATGCATTATAGATGATCAGACGGTTTTTAGTGTATACTTATAATATTAATGATTTACCTATCACACTTCAGTTTCCTGCTGATGGCCCCATTCTCACCAGAATTCTGACTCTTAGAATTCGAAAATTTCTATATAAGTTTCATCATTTTTCTAGTTTTTGTCTGATAAGCTTGTAAATAATGAATTTCTTAGTGTTAACCTCTATTATGATAATTTACAGACTCACTTTCATGTATATATATTGACTTATTTAGTCCTTGGACTTGCAAAAAAATACATGTATATTCAAGTCAGTCGGACTCCTTACTTTTTATTCGATAGACATTAATTTTATTGACCAATGATGAAATAAATTGTTTTTATCAATAATAAAAAGTGTGTATTATGAACAGTATTACAAAGACTAAACGTCCTCTAAAATTCTTGAATGGACAGAGTTGCAGTGTACATTTTAAACGTCATGTAAAATAACGATATTACAATGATAAAGATTTTAAAGAACTAAGTACGTTACGTATTATTCGAAGGCCCACAATTTTTCGTATTTTGATATACAAGTTTGCAAAAATATAACTACTATGTACATGTAGAAGAAGATTGGTAGTTTTGATATATGCATAACAAAATTTCGCAAGTACGTTGATTAGAGGTATTCACGGGATTTAAACATCCGTTCTTTCCGGAAATTGCTATTTTTTCCACTATTTTTACAACAAATTCCCAAAATTGAAGTAGTGCACACCCCTCGAGCAAAATAAAACATATATATTTGAAAATAATTTGATAAAAGACAAGCAAAAATAATAGTAAGAATTTGCTCGAGGAATGTGCAGTTTGTTAATTTTGACATTTCATGACTATTTCCGGTGGCGGATACCAAGTTAGTCGAGAGGCAAGTTCTTATCTAGGAGCAATAATAATGGTGTATTTCGTGTAATAATGTTAAAGAAATAAATTTATCATTGATTAACCATATTTATATTGCTCATACAAATATATTTGTCATGAAAATAGCATAAAAACTAAAAAAATGTTTTATAGAATTGAGAAATTACGGTATCTTTTTAAACAACCAAGCCTTACACTTGATAAATGTTGCCAACAAGAAGGGAAGAGATCAATTTATTATACTAAAGCAATAAAATAAGAATGTTCAGCTGATAAGTGAAATCACTAAAAGTATTATTGCAGAAAAGAAAATGCTTAAATCCTAGCCTTTATATCATCTTGCTACTGAAACGGCCTAGTTGACGTCTGCATGTATGTAAATAAATTACGCAATAAACTCAAAGATGACGTCACAATAGGTCCCCTTGCAACACCTTTTTTTTGGAAAGGGGGGGGGGGGTAAATTCCCAATCTCTTGGATGCTCTTGGTCAGGACTGATCAGATTAACTAATATTCTGAAGTCTTATGTTTTCAGTCATTTATACAAGTGCACTGTTGATGTTTCAATATATTTTTAGATTTTATAATACACGCACAATATAAGCGTGTTGCATCTGCATCTGTATATTGTAGACATTGCCGTTAATATTATGCAAAGCAATATAAAAAACAAAGGCTCATATTTCACCTAGTAAAAGAGCCACAGCGCATTTGATAGGTATTTTCGCCTACTCTACTAGTGATTCCTTAAATCCATTGTTTAATCAAAATTTTGTCATACAATCTTAGTTTATACATGCGTAAAACCATACCACACATTAATGATATTTCAATAATAATAGTTTCCTCATATGATAAATATGAAAATTATCCAGTTTGTATGGAGTATATAGTAAATATTGAGGTATCCACCTAAAGATGACAAACTGTTGTCAAAGACCACCCTTGACCAGAAAAAAAAAACTTTTGAAGGATTTTATTCGGATATGACTGCACTTCTAATTTTGGTTAAAAGGTGGTCTTCATATTGAAAATGATGAAAATATATATTCAATCTTTCTTCTCATATAATCGTAAGATTTAGCAATCTGTCTTAAATTTATTCATTCAAAGTCATTGACTTCGTTGGCGCAATGGTATGATTGCTGGAATGTAAATATGGTGATAGCGAGTTCGTCCCACATTTTTCCATTTATGCTTTCTTAAATTTGTTTTTCTTTGTGTATCTTTTCTACGTTTTTCTTTATTACGTTTTATGATATACATAAGTTCAGAAAGTTATAATATACACAATATAAACTTTGAAAGTAGCTCGGGAAAAAACAGTCCTAAACTATTTTATTAAAGTTTGCAAATTCATAGCTACTTGTTTTATTTTTATTGATTTTATAAATCTTTTGTCTCAGAATTTGAGTACTGAACAAATTAAATGATTGTCATTTGACATACATGCAACTACGAAAATATAACACTCGTCCTCAAATCATATTACATAGTTTGATCTTGAATTGAAAAGGTATATCTATAAATAGAATCAGGTGATTTCCTTTTAAATTCTTGAGTCAGCCGTGTCGTCTGAGAGGCAGCTATGGCTCTTTATTTTTAACCCGTATATTCTACTTAAGATCATTCCACATATACCAGAGTTGTAATTTCTTATCTGTCGAGGATCCAGTGAAGTTAAAAGAAGACTGGAATGAGAAAGCGACAGAAAGGTCCAAAAAAGAATTTCGGACAAAAAAAAAATAAAAAGCTGTATTGGATGATGGGTTCATTTTTCACAATGTTACCTGTCTAGAAAACTCTTTCACCCCATTATGGCAGTGTAAGTGTTTCACACAATATAAGTACTGTGGAACAAAATTATCTGTCATTGTGGACAAGTCTGAAAACAAGTTATTTATCAGGCACGAAGAATCGGGGACGCAGGGCCCCTTCCCACTTTTTTCCGAACTTTGAAAATGTTCTTTGAAAGACTACCCCCCCCCCCCCCTATTTGCTGTAGCATAGGTAAAGTTTAGGAATTTAGTGTATTGGGGGAAAATTGGTTGTGAAAAAAAAACATGAAAAAAGTTTGAACCTACCGTGACACGGGGCCTCGGTTTTTAGGTCTCATCCGAAAGACCCGCAACTTTCACTTCAAAGTGCCGAGCGCTTGACGAAGGAACAGTTGCTACCTATTTTTTATCGACTTAGGTCGGTCGCAGCCGTGATTTGAACACACGACCTTCCGATCACGGCGCGAGAGCTCTACCTGAAATGGATTGAAAGTGCCTATAATCATTCTCTCCATGGGTTTGGTATCAAAGGATCACAATACTTACTTAAAGATAGGCTCTCATATTGAGCAAAACTTCAAGCAACAAAGTCGAAACTTCATGCAACAGTAGTTATTTATAATTATATTTACGTATTTAAAAAAAAAGATCGTAAAAGTGTTCTTCAAAAAAGTAAATGTTTATACATGTTTATTTTTATTTTATTTTATTTATTTATTTATTTATTTATTTATTTATTTTTTTTTTTTTTTTTTTTTTTGAGAAGCTATACTAAGTTGGTGAAAAAAGCCTTAATAAGTTGCTAAAGAAAATTCGATAGAAGGTTGCCCATGCCAACTATCCAAGAGAAGTGCTACAGCTTGTTTGGGGGGGGGGGGGGTACTTGATTCGTGCATTTGAGAAGAACCATCTGGAGACATATAAAATTATTAATCGAATGACAGTACTTTTTCAGTTTTTTTTTTTTAATTTGGAAACTTTTTTCAGATGACAAGACAGAAACGTTTTAAACACACTTTGCTTAGATAAATTCGTGAATGGCGTCGCGAGAATGGGCTGGGGAATTTGCCCTTTCAATGTTATCTATTAATTAAAATTTCAAATACTTTTCGAAAATATCTTTAATGCTTTCTCATAAACTTTTATAGGGAATCTGACATTTATAAAATAGTGTTAAAGTCTTAATGCAATCTTAAAAACAAACCAAGTAATTCGCATAAAAAATAGTCTAGCTTTTAAAAATCAAACTCTTGCTTGAATTAGAATAATCGGACACTTATAATAAACGTACTATTAAATATACGTTACGCATTTCTCTCTCACTCTGCCCCCCCCCCCTCTCTCTCGTTTTAAAATCATATAAATTAATCTTTTATTTGTACGTATATTGTCGGACCCCAAAACCAAACTGTTTGTCTCACTCTGGGGCCGTTATTTATCCGTTCGATGGGTCAACAAAACGCATTTTGCCCGAGAACCTAGTCAATAAATGTTTTGTTATACCTTTGTATATTGTGCAGGCTTCCATGATGTAAATTAAATCACACTGCGGTTAAAATTGGTCAATTTTGTCACTGTCGAACACCAACGATTGCAAATGAAATTTAGCTGATCCCGCCCACAATTTTAACGTAAGCGGTCCAATTTCTCATCGACAGGTCAAATATCTTACTCCGCGGCCAAACATCGATTTTTTTTTATGACCGCTCAGTACAACATTAGGAATGCGTATAGATTTATATAGAAACCAATTTTAAAGGTATATATATAACAAAATTTTGTGTTGTACTCTGGAAATCTTCAGAATAAACTCTGAAATATTGTAGGAAGCAAATGTCAAAAGCGATTTGTGCATATGTGTATAAATGATAGAGGCTGTATTCGAATGATTAAAATTCTGTATCAGACAAGGGCGGTCTGTGAGAAAACGGATTATCTGTAAAAATCTGAACAGAAACTTTGAGTTGCTAAAGTCATGGAAAGAGAGAGGCGCTTCACAGTTGCTGATCTTGTAAATGCACAGTTACGCGGTAAAATAAAAAAGAAATAAAACATGGACAAACAAAATTGAATTCTACTGGTACGATTGTTAGCAATATAAAATAAAATTGATGGAGAAACGTTTTTAATAAGTGGCTATTGGACCAAACTGAGTGAAATGTAAAGGGAGATTTTTTTTTTTTTGAAAACACCATGACGCAATGTTTTTTGACGTTTTAATGTAGCTCCAGGGATACCAAACATGTTGATTTTAAAAATTAAGTAAATTGATTTCTGTTAAATCGAATGGAATGAAACTTCAAATAAATATTTTATATGAGAAAATGTGTTCTTTTTTAATATTTCTTGAAAGTAATATAACAAACTTTCCAACAACCCTCGTATTTGCGTAGCGTCGCTAGGTTGACGTCATAACGTCATAGTGTTATTTTCCAAAGAAACTATCTATATTCAGATAGCGTTGTAGGAAAATTGAGTTGAGATAATTACAAAAATTAAGCTGAATTAAAAAGATGACATCTTAGGCATGTTTCAAAAATATCTTCATCAGATTTGGGGACAGGGCCGATTTTGGTCCATAACGTACTTTCTTCTTTCTTTTTTTTTCATACCCCTACTTAAAAAACGCTGGGGGGGGGGGGGGAGAGGGGTAGGAGAGTATATGGTGAAGAGGGTGTCCGTCCGTTATACTTAGGGGTTAGGGGTAGCCATCAATTATCCGCAACTCGATCCTCTTACACAACTGAATGCAATTTAATGAAACTTTCACAGTCTTTCTTACGTAGTGGCATTGTGACCTCCTATTTAATGTTTCGACCAGGCACATATTTGGGGTTTCCCAGAGCAAAATATGGACACTGTCATTCTTTTTATAATATTTGGGAGTGTTCATCCCTTATCCGCAACTCCTCCTACACTACTGAATAAAATTTAAGGAGACTTTCACAAAATCGTATTACATAGTGCATAATAGTATTTTATCTTTCGATCGGACAGATATTTGGGGTTTCCCATAACAAAAACATGGACGTTACCATTCTTGGTATATCTGAGGTCATCACTTATACGCAACACCTCTTTCACCACTGAATGCAATTTAAGGAAATTTTTACTGATTCTTTATTACATAGTGCCATTTTGCACCTCTTACGTTACGTTTCCATCGAAAAGATATTTGGGTTTCTCATAGCAAAACATGGACACTGCTTTTCTTTATTTAACACTGATGGTACCCATCTCTTATCCGCAACTCCTCCTATACCACTGAATAAAATTTGATGAGGCTTCCACAGAATCTTTATTACATACTGCCACTCTGCACCTCCTATTTTATGTTCTGATCGGACAGATATTTGGGGTTTCCCGTAGCAAACATGGACTTTGCCATTGTACTCGATAAAGGAAGTACCCATGCATTTTGTTAACGTAACTCCTCCTGAGCGAAATTCAATCATTATGGAACTTTCACAGAATCTCATTTACACACTGCCAAGAGATGTCATTTTACTCCTATGGGAGAGTGGTGTATCATTTTGTGAGCTCTGTGCTTACAGTACCTCTAGTTTATTTTTACAAAGTTAACAGAATCGATACTAGTTAAGTACTGCAGTGCTCTTTTACCATTTTCATGCAACTAAAGTACAGTGTATATCGTGGTATCGGCAACTGATTCGATAAAACACAAGCAGTAACATTTTGTTTCATTTTATCCACAATGCATTGCTATTTTCACATCCTTGGACTTTCAAGTAAAAGTATTTTAAAATTTGAACGTCCAAAGGGGCATTCGCGTCATATTGACATTAAGTTTATATTCCTATATTCAAATATTTAAAACCTCGTTGCTGAGGAGGCATTTGTGTCAGATCGACACAACAAATTTTCCTACATACGTAAGAAAAAAATGTAAAACTTTGATCTCCTTATTGCGGCCCATGCTATCCCAGGGCGGGAATTTATCATCTTCACTAAGTCGGGAAGGGAAGCTTTTCTGGTTCTTGAAAAGATTTTTTTTTCCAATACATTCTATCCCCAATAGTGGCCTTGCCTTAACCCCATGATTTTAACAAATTTAAATCTACACTACGTAAAAAAGCTTTCAAATGAGTTTCATTTTTGTCTGGCCCAGTGGTTTTTGAGGAGGAATCTTTTTAAAGAAACCCATTTACTCTAGCCTTTTTTGATTACCCCACCCATTTCTTTCAAGAGGTTGTGGTCCTTCATTTGAATAAACTTGAATCCCATTTACCAAAGGGATACTCTGTGCCAAATTTGGTTGAAATTTGATCTGTGGCTCTGCAGAATACAAGGTTAACAACCAGACAGACAGATGGGGCCTTTATCTCAGGTGTGCTGAAAATTAATCAACAAACAGAAATGTGTATCTTGATTTAGCCCTCTGTGATCAGAATTTTAAAAGAAATTAACAGGTTATTTAATTTTTATCAATTACTCCATCATTTACTGGTCCTTGAATTGTAGAGCTAATAAAGATAGAATTCCTGACCTAGAACATAGAGATAAACAATTTGATTTCAACCAATAGTTGGTAAATGATTTTAAAAGACTGTGTGACATTTCCGGCCAGAAAACTTTCTGTAAGAAATTCAAAATTGCAATAAATACCATAGGGCACCTCAAATTGCTAACATGAAAGAAAGAAACAAGTCATTCACTTGAATGTGGGTAGATATTAAGGTTAAAAGTAATCCTGTTGAAGTTGTTTAACACATGATGCTTTCAACACCAGACATGAGAATTTTTGTGACTGAACATCTAAGCATGTTATTCCTATTCAGTGCTTTAATAGTTACATAATACCTTTCAGACCGTCTTTTATAATATTCCATAATTAAAATATTTATGTCATATCTGTATATTTATGTAGATCAGAAATTACAGTACATTTAAAATGTTGTTATTTCTTTGAATGTTAAATTGATATAAAAATAGAATAATGCATTACAAGATATATCTCTAATTTTAAAAATTTAATACTTGCATTTTTTCTCAATGTCATAAACCATAATAAAAACATATAAATGCAATTGATTTGAAAGTTTAGAAAAAAAATAATAAAGGCACACAGGTTCAAGTAGAATGTGCAAAATATTAAATTAATTTCAATATAAACAAATATTCAGGTTTTTAAAAACTAATATACTTACAACAATTAATTTTGACATCACAAATAATTGTTTTATCACAGTTAATAGTGCAATATTTAAATTAAAAATCATATCTAGAACAAATGATGGGTTAAAAAGAAACCACACTGCCAAATAAATAAATAAACAGTAACAATGGTTATAAAACATTATGTAAAAAAAAAATTATTGTTGACATAAATACTTCATAAGTCACAGTATTTATGAATTGCACTCTAATTAAGGAATTACTTGAATGAATGAATACCTTTAAATTCTAGGTTTACAAAATAACAATTACCAAAGTGGACCTCCTGGGTTGCATTAATGATTGGTAACTACAATCATGGTGACAGAAAGGGGTTTTATCCATATTGACAAACATTTAATGCTCTTCTAAATGTAGATTTTTTTTTAATTTTGGCATTTAAAGTAAATGAAGATTTCCTGGATTCTACTAATATTATGCAATCTAAAGAATAAAAGTGTTTAAATATTCAACATTTTTATGAATTTGACTTCCATATCTTACCCAGTCAATGTTCAGAATTGCAAAAGGGGGGGGGGAAGTAAGATCTGCCATTTCGTAACAGAAAAAGGGGTTTTTTTTTGGTTTTTTTTAAGTAAAACAAAGTGATTTCCTCCCCCCCACCCCACCCCCCACCCCCCTTCATTAAAACCATCCACTTTTCTGTAAGCTGACAAAAATAAAATACAAATGCATGCTGTTACCAGTGAAAAGAATGGGTCCTTTATCCTATTATGATTAATAACATCGGGGGCAGTTTTAGGGCACAGGCACCTATGGGTAAGACATAATAGGCCATTTTAGGCAATAGATAACAGCATATGTATACACAGGATATTCAACATTTTGTAGGATATTAATTTTTTTTTTGTAATTCGATATTGAAATTATTTCATGAGTGGGACAGAATTTTTTTTTATATTTTCACAAGTGCAAAGCACAAGTGAACAAATTAAAAACACAGGTGAAATAAATTCCATATCCAACAACAAGACATTTTCTTTTTATAACATTTTCTATGGTTTTCCTTTTGCCCCTGTGTTTTTGTAAAGCAAAATCGTAGTCTGTTTTGTCATAGCTGAGCCCTTGTGAGAAGTCAAAGGTAAGTAATTATGAGATTGAAAATTGTAAACAATTTGGAAAAAGTTGGTGTCAGGATGGTTAACATGTATATACTCTTGCTATCTATATGGGGCATTTTCATTATAACATTCTTTGTCAAGGGAATTAAATTTGAGAGCTGTGCTACAATTTTTAAATTTTCACTAGTGAAAAACATCATTTTTGTTATTTTCACTGTAAAAAATATCACTTTTATTCAGGAGATAAATTACAGTATTTTACTGTTTAAATTGTAATAAAAATATAATTACAAGTATATACATATATATAATAGATTGACTTGAACAGTTTTTCATTTAATCATCACCGTCCCTTAAATAGTGATCACAAAGCAGGATAGGACATTCTGTAAATTCTACTTTATAGTCATAGTAAAGAGTCACTTCCTGAGGATCATCTTGAGAATCCCCCTCATAACCCAGTTCCTGGAGGGTGTACTCTGGGACCAACATTGCCTCCCTGCTGCGAGAGTCATCTGAGAAAACGGACAACTTTGTGGATAAAATACCTGTTTCTTTGGTGATTAACTGCAGAATGCTGTAAATTGTTGCATCAGCTTGGACCATCACTTCCAAGTGTGCTGGATGATTTCGGAGTTCTCGATCAAATGTCACAAGTCTTAGTTCTAACCATATATATCTGTAATAGATTTTTGGTCTTAGATTATGCAGATCATGTCACAATATTTGATTATGAGACTTAACACATGAATGCACTTTTTCTAAGAGTAAATAGAAATTTCAGTGCTCTAAGCTATCAAAAGTTTTTAATCTTCTAAAATTAATAATAAATATCAAGAGTCCTTAATCTTCAAATCTTTATCAAAATTAAATTATCAAATAAATAACATTATAATTTACTGAACATTTCATTTTTTTAATCTGCATTAAATTTTGTGATTACTTTATTTTAACCCTGTACCAGTAAGGTATATATACATATATTTAAAGTATAGCATTAAATTTATGGGGTTTTTTTTTTGGCAGTCTTGTGTATTTTCGACAATGTTTTTAAGTTGCTAAAATGAACGATGTATGGTAAAATAAGCTTATAGCAAAGTGCCAGGGATAAACAAAATTGATTTGTTATAAATGCAATTCGATATATCTGATAAGTTTATAATACAAAAGAAAACTACAGAGAATAGAAATCTGAATAGAAATCACTTTGCTGTTAGCTTAAATTTATTTTCTCTAATTTGTTTCAGCACAACTATTGAAACAACGCTTTATATAAACATGCTGGTAAAAAAGATTTTATGTATTTTGGTTATAGAACACCAATGACACTAAATGACCAGTTTTAAATTCTATTGTTTCAAAATCTGTTTCTGTAAACTGTGCTCTACCCTTGCTTTAACATATTGTTTTCCTGCTCTGGGGTTGTCAACATTACCATCTTCCTTTTTACATAAGATCTAAGCATTCTCAATCACATACTTGGGATTTTTATTCCTGTAGGGTTTATCTATTCCCATTTTGCAGTCTTGACATTTCTCACTCTTTTTTGGCAGCACTATTAGAATCTTCTCTGCTTCCTCTGCCTCTCTGTCTATCTCTTCTAATTCTCTGTCAAGAAACATATGTTCTCTGCATAAAATGGTTATATAACTATTTAAAAGGATTCTTAAAAATGAATGTATCCATGAAAAATCAAATCATTTGTTTGAGCATAGGGGATATGTGTATAATGCTTCCCTGTAGGTAATTTACCTATTTAAAACATGAACTTTTTCCCCTTAGTTTTTAAGTTGATTCAAGAAACTTGAAAGGTACAGAGTACCACAGTTATGTATACTTCTAATGTTAAAGCATTCTTTAGAAAAGTGAAATTTCATTGTTTAATATTGACAGATGACTAGATGAGCAAGAAAGGTAATGTACTGTTGCCTAGTGATACAATACAGATTTACTTCAATCCTCGTACATGTACATCACTAGAATAATGTACTTAAAACAGCTATCATCACACTAAGATGGGTGTCTTTTGGTTCAAGGGAAGCTATAGTAATTAAGAGTGTTATAAACTATTCATCAAAGTAAGGTCAATAAAAAGATTAATATTGGAAATTCTTATTTTATGTGAGTACTTAATATTGCAAACTGGCCATTAAACGTCAAATCGCGAGAACAATAATTAGCGAGAGAACTGTTGATCTAGTGGTCTTAAGTGGATTTCAGTACATGTACCATAAAAATATAAGCAAGTATTTTTAATTTGCGAGAGGTGCTTCTCTCAAAATTATGTGATAATTCCTCACATATACAGTTGAACTTTGGTATCTCAAACAAGGATATCTCTAACACCATAAAATATGTTGAAGTGATTGGGAAGTTCTAACCTGGTATTTCTTAAGTATTTTACCCTCCATATCTCGAACCCTCAGATATCTTGATTTTTTTTTCTTGGTTCCATGGAGTTGGAGATAACGAGGTTTGACTGTATTTTAGGAATCAACAGTACTCACTTGGCATATTGCAGTCCTTTGGAAATTTCTGTGTAGTCAATATCGCCACTGTTGTCTTTGTCCAATAGCTTTGCTAGAAGATGCACTTGAGTGTCATTTAGAGTTAATCCTGCATCAAACATACCTATTAAAAAACAAGCACTGGAATTTCTTATTCCTTTACAAAATAGACAAAGTGCATGGTTAAAGGTTTAAGATCTGATAATACATCTTCATAAGGAAAATTTTTGGAACAGTGAAAGCTTTATTACAAAATATATTTTATTCATATCTTTGATATACTGGTATTTATCACTGAGTATTTAGCAGGATTAAAAAGTAAAAATAGAATGAACAAGAAATCAATATTTTTAGTATTATTTTAATTACATACCTGATTTAAAATCATCATATGAAATGAAACCATCTCCTTCCTCATCAAACTCTTTAAACATTTCAACTATCTGATCAGAATGCCTAACTAACCATCTGTCCATCTCTTGAATGAAATCATGATAAAATTCCCTCTGATTCTTCAGCTTGTCACATGCTTTCTCAAGTTTTTCCTACAATGATAAGAAAAATTATGGCATTTTTTTTAATTGTACATAAGACTTTTAAAATATTAGGTGGACAGAGCAAATAGAAAAGTGAATGAACGTGCCCCATGTGGAATAATGGAGGGTTATGTCCCATTTTTCCAGACATAATAGAAAGAGGGAGAAAATGGGGATACAAATCAAATAAAAGTGCAAAATTTAAAAACTAAATTATTTTTTTTGGAAAGATTACCGGTAAGTAATGTGTGTTAGTGCGTCACGAAAATATGTTTGCACATCTTTAAAAAAAAAAATAATAATAATAATTCAGTGCTTATATTTACATTATTTAACTCCCTGCCTTGTCTGCAAAAGTGATTTATATATCAAAATCCCTGCATTATCCTTCAGGTAGGTTATGGTTGAGCTATTGCAACATCTACTGCATACAAATAATGGAAGAGTCATTGCAACAGCTACTACAGTAAATTTTGATTTTCACTAGAGGAAAATATTTTTTGGACATTGAGAAAATTATAGTGTGTAAAGGTGTAAGCATTGAGCTTATCTATCACATTTTCAGCATAGGGTGCCTTGCATTTACCCCCAGGAAAAATGTTCAAAGACAATGAAGTACTGATGAGCATAAATCACTGTTGTTTACTTAAGTGGGCAAAATACCTGCACATGAAGTGTTCTCTCTATTCATCTTGGCCTATTAAAGTGTTATGATTGCTTGATTTGATTGCAAATTAAGTAATAAACTGTACATTTCAATTTTTTTTATTCTTGATCAAAGGGCAGATCACTCTATCTGCATAAAAATACCACAAAATCAGAACTCTCTAGGGTGCAGTGTATAGAGGGTTCTTAATATGACTTGCATGGCATTTGACATTTGTGGATCAAAAAATTCATTACTTAACTCCCCATAAATGTTATGGTTGTTTTGAATGCTGAAGCATTCCACACACTTTTGAAGCAAATTACATGTGAAATGTAAATATAACTAAATACGTGTACATGTATAGCAAATGCAATGGTAGATCTTGATACCTGTGCCACAAGAGTCAACATGAATGATTAAACAACAGATGATTTATTCTTTTAATGTGGTTGTTTTTTTTCTAAAATATTTTACACCATTTCATATTAGTTCAGATAAGTTTGGGGGCACAATGGTTTTGTACTGTTATTGACAGAATGCATAACTATAAAATTGGATTATCATTATAATTAAGTTAAAAAATAATAACCATTCCTGACTAATTGTTTCAATTTTACATACCAAAACTTTCTCTGACTTTGATAATTTTGCCTTCTTCTTTCTTCCTTTCTTTTTCTTGCCCTCTTTTCCGAGGTCGGTTGTACCGTCTGCTATCAGGGTTCCGGGATCCCCGTCATCCCCGAGAGCTGCGTCCTGTTTGTCATCTTTGCGTTTGGATGACTTTGGTCTACAAAAATTTAAAATATTCATGCAATATCAATCTCTATTTTGGGAACATATATAAAAGCTCAATAGATTTTCTTGATTGAAAATAACTGAGGAAATTCGACCAATCTGAGAGTACAAATATTTGATTTGTTTTAAAATTATAAACGGAATTAATCGTCAAAATTTGTGTAAATGATAAAGAATAAATAGAGCAATTATATTTACTTTTTCTTTCCTTTCTTTTTCAGTGGCATTTCATGTGTTCACGCCAATCTTCCCTAAAAATTAAAATTCTGTATCTAATGTACACAGAGATGTCAAGGTCGTTCACTACATAATACGTAGAAGCACAACGGTGGCAGACACTATTCCGGGAAAATGTTGAACGTTAAAAGATGCTTTTTTTCTAAAGAGGGTGTTGCAAAAACTCGTGATTATTCCCTAAATCGAAAAGGACATTTAATACCCACGACGCATGAAGAGTTATCTCTAAATATAGATAATGCTACTTTGATGACTTTATTTATACAGCGGGTATGTCCAGCTTGTTTATACAACAAAACATTTCTACATTGTGCTGTATATACTGTTGTATCTGAAAAAAATTAAGACCGTTTTCTGTTACTTAAATTTGTTCTTTTAAACTGCTACAGTTTTAGGGAAAATAACAAAGGAACTGCAACATCCTCTTTTTTCTCATTATTCAAATATGTGACAAACGACTGCAAGAGCTCAATAGCTCATCAAAATGGTATCCATTTAATAAAAAATCACAGGGACGGGGTGCCCCTTTCAGACCTACGTACAAACCTCACGTTTTTTTTTTGTTTTTTTTTTTTTGTTTTTTGTTTTTTTTTTTTTTACACAGCCCTGTGCAGAAACCTATATCTACTAAGTATATATAATTATTATAGTTCCTTTGTTTGAGCACATTTTTAGGCCACATTATAAAGTCCAAAATCTATAGTTAATGCCATTTATTTATTTATTTTTAATTTAAATTTAATTTTAATTTAGTTTTTTATCTTATTTATTTGATATTTGAATATGAATAATAATTCAGTTACATGTCATTTTATATATAAGTAACTTTATATATATTTTATATATAACTAAGAACATTCAAAAAAGTTTAATTGTACATGTATCGTGGTACACGTACATAGAAGTATACGCCATTTTAAAAACTGCTTTTATCAGCCTATGGAAGTTTTCATTATTATTATATGAAAAATGATTTTAAGGAAATACAAAACACTAAATACAACTTCTTGAAATCGAGTTTCTGTGGGTTTGGCGGCAACGTGCATTTCGCCCGCGGACCAGAGAACCAATAGACTGATTTCCGATAATTGCGGTACTGCTTTTTAGGTGGGCAAATTGATGAAATGCGATGTAACAGTGATTGATTAATACATATATCATTTACTTATCTGTATACTGAAAACTTCGCCAGACTACATGGGCTAATTGATTCCCCGTGACAGATAGACCGGAGACACAATTTGGTTTGTGGGTTCAGCAAAAAACACCATGCATGTCTGGGAACCCATTCATACATGTATGATAAACACAGCTTTGATTCATAGGTATATACATGTTCCTTCTTGCCCGGGAGAAACGTATGAACATAATTAAAACCAGCATTTACTGTTATATAATATTGATCAACTAATATCATGGAAGTTATATACTGTTATGTAATATTGATCAAGTAAATATCATGGAAGGTTTTAATAACTTTCCTACATAAGTCCATTTACCTTGAAAAGTTACAAAAGATTACAAAAGGTGACGGACGCTCGTTGAACACTGCAGATAAACCTTGAATGTAAACAGTGACCAACACGCGGATAACGGTAAATGGACAGTTAAAAACGTACCACCGTCAAAGTTCGTCAATAGTTCACTATGTTTTCTCCTGTCCTGGAAAAGTCTTGATAATGCAGATGTGTATACCTGTGCAAAACGCCGACAGCTTGGTCAGTTTACGTATAACATATAGCAATGAAACTACTGAAATCTGGATTTACATGTTGTTGGTATATGGTTTGTCCAGTTCTATCTTTTGCTAACGATTTCCTTTTACGATTTGCCGCTTACAAGCAAGTGAACGCTCTAGCCGTGCATTTGAGGACAATGTCGGAGACCAGTGTAGTAATCCCCCTCTCCCTGTCTTCTGTCACCGTGGAAAGTGCAGTTCAAATGATAGGAAATGCCATTGCATATTGCATGTGGGTGGTTCTTAAACCGTATGCAAAACTTGTAAGTTTCATTTCCAGAGGAATCTTTACTTTAGTCCAGCGTATAACAGGAGTAGATGCCAGAAAGCTGTCTTGTGGTGATAAGCCTTGTTATATGATGGATTATATATTTAAATCTACTGTTACCACAGCTTCCTATATATTGAATGGATTAATGATGCTCATCACTTTTCTCATTGTGTTGACCATGATGTTCACGCTATTACTTACCCCATTTGTACCTCTGGTGTTAATCGTTTCGGTTGTCATCACTCTTCTCATTGCTCTATCCCTCATCACCGTCATCTCGCAGATGACCAAGACACTTTCTAGTGCCTTCACCACAATTAAAAAGACAATCGGGATCATTTTGCTGATTTCAACGGGTGGTGTTTCCATGGTCCTCGCTTGCATCACTTCATGCGCTGTGGTTCTGTGTTGGATATTCATAATATCTTCCATGCAGATTATCTGTTTTACAGTTTCTGCCTTTATGATTGCTTCACTTTTTATCACAATTCTTATACTGACAATTATCGGAAAGGCCATTGAAACCGATGTTCAAGAAAAACCAAACGACAATACTAAGCTATCTCTTACTTTTTCCAAAAAATGAGTAGACCCCGATGCCATTTAATACCTTGCTTTGGCATACACGCGTGACTTTCAATGCAAAGTTCAGCATTGCATACTAGTACTTTTTGGTTTGTAGAGTATTGTAGACAAATGCAATGTATATTGAATTTTTTTCGCATATGTGAGAAAAGTTTATATAATATATATGTGTCTGCATCTTGACACAAGGAGAGTTTTTGCATAGAATGGCTCAGAGGAAACATCACGATATAAGATGACCATGTTTATGTTCGAATAGGCCCTAAAAAATTGAAAGGGAAGACGTTGTGAAGAAAGTTCGGGAAAACTGTGTTAATTCTTAAATGAACTACATTATGTGAGGAGACTTTGTGATAAGTGATTAAGTGTAAAAGAAAGTCCTCCGCATGACGAACATTGCCTACATGTAATTTCCGCTACATTTATTTATCCGATAAACAGATATATATTTTCAGGAGAAAAAAAATTAAAAATAAATGAAGTTAATTGCTCTGCTCTTTAAGTTAATGTGAAGTTGTTTTTTTTGTGTGTGTGTGTTTGCTCTATGTAGCCCCCAACCCCTTTTAGTTTCTGATTTTGTTTATATTCAAGTTTTACACATGTTTTGACCCTTCTAGTTGAAGATTTCATCAGTGCAGAGTGCTCTCTCTGTCTGTTTGTCTGTCTGTCTGTCTGTCTCTCTATAATGTATGAATCCGTATTGACGGTATGTTTTTCATAGCTGACTTTTTTGATATTAAAGTTATTAAAGTTCAAATAAAACCTGCCATTTTTTATGTTTTTTTGCCGTTATTAAAACATTGTTTAGAAACAGTTGTTTTCTTGAATAACACTATAATAAACCATTTTCAATGATGATGAGAGTCATGTCCGAGATTAAGTGAAGATACTGAATCTGCCCATAGGCTTCTTGTTTTATGGGAGAAACAGAAATGCCTCCAATAAAGCCACGGAAGTAAAGGAAAAGTAATATTACATGTATATAAATACTGCATGTATTTGAATGTAATATTAAAAATTTTCACCCCTCGAAAATTAAACCATTGTCAACCTCGGCTGCGCCTCGGATGACAATGGTTTTCTTGGGGTGAAAATTTTCAATGTTACACTCAACTCCATGCAATATTTATATAATATTATACTGAATGTTTTATACACATACATATAAGAGTGAACCTTGCGCGCATAAATTCTGCGCAGTCACTATTTTTTGAAATATCGCCCGTCGTCAAGCAGTGTTGACTGTTGCTATGCTGGAGGGCGTGGCTCCATCATTCAGCGGGTAATAGTGTTTTTTAACAAATGTTTCTCGACGAATTCAGATTCAACTGATTTACATGAAAGTATAATATTATATCATGCAGACCTTGTAATATAACTGGAATGTCTACCCAAGATTAATATATTCCTAGACTCGTAACAAATATCGTCTCATTTTTGCGTCTTGTTTTGACAATGCGTCTAATGCAAATGATGCTAAGTCCTGAAAATCTCTCTCTCTCTCTCTCTCATTTGGGAGGCTGCGAGTCAGTGGCGGATCCAGAGGGGGGTTGCACCCCCCTTTTGGGTTTACTAGAGAGAGTTAGAAAAAAAAGAGTCCAGAATATTTGTTGTCATTTACTATAGAAAATATTCAGTGAAAAGGCAATGTAGTAATGTATGAAGAAAATTCAATTGTGAAAAAATGGAACCCCCCCCCCCCCAGAAATAGGACTTTCGGGTTCGAAGATTTTTTTCCTCTTTTTTTGTCAAAAACTTGTTGGCAATCCAAATCTTTTTACTTGGCTGATCCCCCACTTTCAAAAACGATACAACGTCCCTGTAGTATTCCTGTTAAACTGCAAACGTACGTTATATCAACTCTCATTTCCTCTCCTCCCCCCCCCCCCCTTAGAAAAAAAATTCTAGATCCGCGCCTGCGAGTTGTCCATGTCTGAGTCCGCGCCTGCATATATAAAGTTTTCCTCACGTCTTAATCTCTAACTATCGCAAATCTTCTTTTATTTACTAATTCACTCACCAGAAGGCGCACTTTACAAGTTTCACTTATGCTTCTTTTATTGTCTAAATTACATAAATTAAAAAAACAATTACCTTCTTTTAACAGTTTAATACTTTCAAACAAACCTACTTTTCTTAAAATATACATCGTTTATACTGTGTTTCTTTTCTTTCAGTATATATTATCTATTTGTTACAAATTCAATATAGATTTTCACCAGATTAGACCCCTATTTTATTAATATTATGTAAGTAAACAACAGAACGAATATTTGTATTCTTAAGAATTTTAAAAATTAATTCACATATCATCTAGTGAAGCTAAGTACCGACCATTTATTTCAAATCGCTGATGTGTAACCATAAGTTCAGTGGAAAATTAAATGAAAAATACTAGTACCTGTCAGGCCCGTAGAACGCGGGGGGGGGGGGGGGTACAAATACAAGATTTTAAATGTTCACATTCACTTTAATTACTGTTTTGTTACTTAGTTATTCTTGCTGCTATTTGTGATAATTTTTATGAAAGCCTTCTGATCCTTTATTTGTTTAGCAAAATATCTAACATTCCACGAAACCATTTTGATAAATGGAATTATCAATTGGCGTTAAACAGAGTTAATCCCATAAGGTAATTTTCACACCTTGACCACGACAAGGATTTATGGTGATTTTTATAACAATGCTGTTTATCTGACATGTTGATTTAATTGTCCATCTATAGAATGTCACCCTTTTATCTTATCTCTGTGTGACACTTAATTTCATCTTTGTGTTTGATTGGTTTTACTCAAACTTGTTATTTGTTAGTCAGTTGGTGACAGACCGTCGTGCCGTCAAGACCAAACTGTAGTTGGAAAGAAATACCTAATAAATCTAGAAAATATCCAAAGTTGTTTTGAACATCTTTATTCCTTTCTATATATATATAGTAAAACGGTTTCCTCTTATCAAACGCATTTGAAGCACTGGGATAAGAAGCGCCATAGGCCGAGTTGGAAATACGTTTAATTACTCATCACGACAATATTATTTATGACTTTTTGCTTGATTATGTCGTTGAATATATTTTCTGTGCAACAAGTCCGCGTAATTTTTAAACGGCCCTCGTATGTAATGAATTCCATGTTCAGTAATCTCTATAGTTCACTTCACATGTTCGGCAGAATAAAGAAACATTCAAATGAAGTTTCATGCAACAATACTTTATTAAACATATTTGTTTGATTAGGAAAAAATAATGCAATGCTCAGTAGCTTCATCTTTTTCTTCTGCTCTGAACCTTGGGTGTGACGTGGCTTAAGTAGTCCAGTCTGAAAACAGATCGTAAAATATAAACAATTTTGTATTTTTTAATGCCCAGTAACACATAAAATCAAAATACTTGAGAGTAAAATAATGGTACCTGATGCTGAACATCTCTGTGTGAAAATTCAACCATCCGGCCAAGTTTTTCTGCTCTTCGACTAAGTCGTCCAATTTCATTGCTAGATTGAAATACAAGTAACTTTAGTAAAATGATGACTGATTTAAGGTAAATCTCCACCCATAACTTTTAAGCTCATGAAACGTTAAATTCAATTTGCATTTTCATTCAGATTTGGCGAAAGTTATACTAACCTAATGCCTTCTCTGTCTCGTCTGCATCGTTCAGCAAAGCATTCAAAACCAGCCTCATCTGCACATTCTCTGAAAATATCAGTAAACAAATTATTAATAAGCAATTCGTCCACTTGTGGTGAGGATATAAGTAGCAAAGATAAAACACGAAGTAAATTTTATAACAACATTAACCTTCTGCTAGACCTGCCATTTTGCTTTTCAGGTCTTTCATTGCAGTGTTGAACTGTTGAACAAACTGAACAGAACCAACAACAGAAGTAACTAAGAGCAGAAAGGCCAGAAAGAAGAGCAGATCTGTTGCCGAGAAGAAAGACAGAGCAGCAGCAGAAGTGGTTGTGGCAAAGCTGTTGACTCTCTCACCGAGCGACAGCAGCTCATGCTAAGAGAAGGGAAAGGAAGAGTTATAAAGTACCAGAAATGTGAGAGACTTATTGTCAGTACACAAAACAAATAAACATTCAATAACCTACCCCTAGGGTGGTACTCATCTCCATACTTAAGTGCCACACATCACAACCCAACCTGCAAAAAAACGCAAAATGTGTTGCTATGGACGCTCTTCTTGCAATGTTGAAATAATTTGACGTTATTTACTACATTTATTTATAAAATTAACAAATAAACTTTCATTTACTTACTCATACATGTCTATATGCATTGCACGTCCTGTTGATGACAGAAATGTGCCAAGAAGGGTGGAAGATTGAATAAGCATAGAGGTTCTCATTTTTGCGTCTTGCTTTGACAATGCGCCGAATGCAAATGATGCCAAGTCCTGGAAATCTCGTGCTTATATACTTTCCAGGGAATATGCATGCCGTTGATTGGCTGTATTTTGCTCGTGCTGATTGGTTTCCAAGAAGTGGGTTGTCCAATGAGCGAAGAGCGCCAAAACGTTGTACTCACGTCAAAAAAACAAGATGGGGTTCGGTTTTGTGCTTCATGATCTACAATGTTTTATCAATTATGCGAAGTTCTCACTATAGCATCATGTATGAATGCGTTTGTTGGAACCATCTATAGATCTTCTCTAAGAATATAGAGGGAAACTATTCAAACATCATGTCTTTGTCTATAGAATTTCATAAAACTATGTCTGAAGTCGCTCAAAAGATCTCCCCGTTATGTTTAAGAATTTTTCATGTGTAAGCCTTACAAATTTCTACCTAACTTTTGACATAAATTTATCAAATACAACTAAGAGAATCCTTTTTTACAAACGTTTTAGACATTCCGTTAATAATTGCTTTGAAAAATTCCATATTGCTGTTCCATGGAAAAAACACGGAATATGTCGAATTTGATGTTAAATTTCACTAAGCAAAAGATCACTTTTTTGAAAATCATTCCTAAACTAAAAACTTTGTATTAACACGTGGAGTTAAAATTTGTACATCTAAACACGACATTGAAAGTATTTATGTAAAAATCCGTGTTAATTTTTTTTTTCGTTTTCTTTGTTTACAATGACGTTACTAAGACGCCATGACAACGATATTCTTCCGGTAAATTGTCTCGTGTTGTTTTGACAAGGATATTGTAGCAAGATGAACTTTTTGAAAAGATCCTGAATCATTATTTAAAATTAACAAGAGCTCTATAAAAAGAGCTCCATAAAACAAAATCGTTCTTCATTTTCGGCGGCTAGAAAATCACACATTTCCTGTGATTCCAATGCAGATATTGCTTTAAATCGGTCTCAATAAATTAACATCACAGGGACATGAGACAATCTTAGCAAAATCGGGTATATAGTATAATAGGCGATTATTAGGGGATTCCCCTATTATACTATATACCCGATTTTGCTAAGATTGTCTCAGGTCCCTATGATTAACATTTTGCATTGGATACAAATTCGAGCCTATAGGCCTATCAATTTTGTCAAATATTGCCACGGCATGCAAACATTCATTGAGGCTGGTAAAATCCTATGAATTTGGACCTTAGTGAAATTCAAACTAATAAAAAGTTAAACTATTTTTCTACTCCTACCTTTCCCTTACAACAGTGCGTACATTAATCCAAGTGGTATTAATAAAATTCCAAACAAACGACATTGGTCAATGTGTTAAAGCCGCCATTACGACATCATAAAGTAGTGCATTTGGCGGAATAATTTAAATGTAGCTAAGTTGGTGTCTGATTCTATTTTTTATTCGAAGTAAGAATATTAATTATAAGTAAGTTGATACTCAAATAGGACTAACTATGTCATACACAAGACCACAGCAGACCTATTGTTTTGATGATTATATTTGGTACTATTTGCACGAGTCCATAATCTCAGTAACGACAACTCAGGATCTAGGTGAAAAAAAAAATAACTAAGGCCATCTTTAAAAAATTATTTATTTTCCCTCTACCGCGACTGGCTAAAAATGGCTCGACTCAAAACTTGTTAACCTCCAGGAAACGATATATTTTTTAAAAAATTATTTCAATACATTTTGAAAATTCGGCATTGATATTGAAATTTTCAGGGAAATATTTTCCCACTTAGGCTACCTACTGACCCATTTTTTTTATACCCTAGATCGGGAGAGGGCAAACAGACATTATTTTAAAGATGGCCTAATATGGTTTATGTAGTTTGCTTCGAGAAATAAATGATGTAACCGTCAAAACTGAAATAAAGAATATATTTATTAGCATCCGTTTCATGGGGGAACTGTCCCCGAACTGAACCATCAATATTTCTTTAGGACCATATCCAGCAAATATTTATGCTTTAAATTGTGCCTGTTTGGATTCAAATTTTACTAATGATATATTGAATGTCTATATATATGATCAACGCCACACCCAAATCATTCATTAATTAGTAATTGTCTTATTAAAACACATTGATAATTCTTGAAAATATTAGAAAGATAGAATTTCAATCACATCGCAAAATGCTATGATCCATTCGTATATGATTTGAAATACAATATTATTTTGGTTAGTAACATCCATTTTACTTTTTGCTGAGTAGACGATATAAATACATGTATATCGGTAAAATACATTCAGCCTCAACTATACGCACAGTAAGTTTTCCTTGGAAGTAGAATATTTGTGTTAAAACAATTTTACCGTGTATTTAATTTTCTAAAGAAATGCAAAATGACGGATTTTTTTTGGGGGGGGGGCAAGAAATTAAATTAAATATTTGGTAAAACCCAGACTATTCATTCTGAACTTCTGGCCCCAGGATCATGAAACAGACTTAAACTTAAGTCAAATTTTCAATCGCCTGTAAAATGTTTATTAATTATTGAATTAATTTCTAAATTTGCAGATAACACCACCTTTCGAAAGCAATTTTGAAAAATATTTAATTTTTTTTCTACTTGACTTATAGAAAAATTTAGTACAACATAAAGATTTTGACTTAAGCTTAAGATGTTTCATGATCCCGGGGCCTGGTTTTATCCTATACTCTAACCGAAAGTTGATGTATCCTGTCTTAACAAGAATAGATATGGGTTACCCCATAACCAAGATATTCGACTTTTAATTTATTCGAATTTTCATTGTGCTCAGATGATTTCTAATAAAAAACAAGTATTTACTGACAAAACGTCAGAGATACTCAAGCTGTAGAAAGCCAACTATAAAAGTGCCATAAATATCCTAAAATGACATATATCATATTTAGGCTACTGAGTTTCAACATCTTTTGTTGAATAAAATATGCATGTACTAGGAAACAAACTGCATATACACATATATATATTGTTACATGCATGTAGTGACTTTATCACAAAGTTGCACATGCCTAAAAAATAGTTTTAATTTAACATAGAACATAGACTAAATATAATTAATCGTATAATTTTAAAAATGTATTTAACACCTCACTCATTTTCAGGAATATTTAATCCAAATAGCATGTTACAGGCCTATAGCAACGTTTTCAAAGTGAAGGGGGGGGGGCTCCAAAAAAAATCCCGCGTACTATGGGTCTGTGCTACATGTGTACCATCTAACTTTCCAATGATAGAATCTTCTATAAAAAAAAAAAAAAAAAAAAAAAAAAAAAAAAAAAAAAAAAAATTAAAAACAAATCCAAGCCGTTATGGATTATCAAAGATAGCCCAATTTTTTTAAATAGCAAATTTAAACTATAGATCGATGAAGGATAGATTTTAATTTAATTTTTAATTTTGTGCTATCAAAGTACTATCACTCAAAGTATAGGCAGATGTTTAAGATGGGTCAACCTGTCACCTTTTAGAGTAATCAATGAACTCGTCCAGAAATGCATTGACGGCCGTTGTTAAACGCAAAGGAAATCGCGAGATCGGTTGCGGCTGTGGAGCAATACTGAATATAGTCCTTCGTCATAGAATTGAATCCGACATTTAACACTTAATATATATTTTGAATATACAGACCTTTTGAAAACTTCATTTTTGTTTCTAGAAATGTTTTTCTTTTCAAAAATTGTACATTTTTGTGTTTTTAAAACTGAGTAGATCGATGACCTAGCATCGTTTTAGATAAATCAGCCCCTCTAGCCAAGTCTAGGGCTTGAGTAAAAAACCTGCACTTGTTATGAAAGTGGTGTATAGTTCTAAACTTCTTCATGTCCGTAGCAAATACTGTTACCCAGTCTACATGATCTAAGCGTCACTAGGGAACGGTGCTACGAAAGCCTATTAGGATCAAACTACGGTAAAAAAAAAATTAAAAGGCGTTATAACGCGAAAAAGGGCGTAATAACGCCTTTTGAAAAGGCGTTATAACGCGGTAAAGGCGTAATAACGCAAATTAAGGCGTAATTACGCCTTTCCAAAAGGCGTTATTACGCGAAAAAAGGCGTTATTACGCCTTTCCAAAAGGCGTTATTACGCCTTTCTAAAAGGCGTTATAACGCCTTTCCAAAAGGCGTTATTACGCCTTTCCAAAAGGCGTTATTACGCCTTTCCAAAAGACGTTATAACGCCTTTCTAAAAGGCGTTATTACGCCTTTCCAAAAGGCGTTATTACGCCCTTCTAAAAGGCGTTATAACGCCTTTCTAAAAGGCGTAATTACGCCTTTCCAAAAAGCGTAATTACGCCTTTCCAAAAGGCGTAATTACGCCTTTCTAAAAGGCGTTATTACGCCTTTCTAAAAGGCGTTATAACGCCTTTCTAAAAGGCGTTATTACGCCTTTCTAAAAGGCGTTATTACGCCTTTCCAAAAGGCGTTATTACGCTTTTCTAAAAAGCGTTATTACGCCTTTCTAAAAGACGTTATAACGCCCTTTTAAAAGGCGTTATAACGCCTTTCTAAAAGGCGTTATTACGCCTTTCCAAAAAGCGTAATTACGCCTTTCCAAAAGGCGTTATTACGCCTTTCTAAAAGGCGTTATTACGCCTTTCCAAAAGGCGTTATAACGCCTTTCTAAAAGGCGTTATTACGCCTTTCCAAAAGGCGTTATTACGCCCTTCTAAAAGGCGTTATTACGCCTTTCCAAAAGGCGTTATTACGCCTTTCCAAAAGGCGTTATTACGCCTTTCCAAAAGGCGTTATTACGCCTTTCTAAAAGGCGTTATTACGCCTTTTAAAAAGGCGTTATAACGCCTTTCCAAAAGGCGTTATTACGCCTTTCCAAAAATTTATAATATTATTTATAATATTAAAACTATAATCTAAATATTGCATAAATAAAGATGGCTTTGGTTCAATCTTTCATATATTTACTATTTTAAAATAACGCCTTTCCATTTTTGAATACAACTCCTTTTCAAACAGGCCAGTAGTACGAATGTGAGGGGGGGTCCCCCAACCCACTTTTTGGGAGAATAGTCTTGCTATAGTTTAAATATAAAAAAAAATCATTAATTGATTGCTTGGTCCCTTAACATTTTGTTGCAGTATGGTTAAACTCGGGCAAGTCATTGCATTTAAAAAAAGTTTTACCGAAAAATTAGAAAAAGTTTCCCCTCAAGTTTAGGCAGTTTATTTTTTTTCGGGGGGGGGGGGTTCTTTTTTTTGTTTGCTTGTCAATTTTATGGGACCCCCCCCCCTCACTTTTAAAGCACGGACCTGTCAAAAACATAATAATGGCCCTTCAAAAGGCATAATAACGCCTTTTTGAAAGGCGTATTAATGCCTTTAAAAAGGCGTAATAACGCCTTTTGGAAAGTTGTAATAACGCCTTTTAGAAAGGCGTAATAACGCCTTTTGGAAAGGCGTAATAACGCCTTTTAGAAAGGCGTTATAACGCCTTTTAGAAAGGCGTAATAACGCCTTTTGGAAAGGCGTAATAACGCCTTTTTTCGCGTTATAACGCCTTTTGGAAAGGCGTAATTACGCCTTTATTTGCGTTATTACGCCTTTTTCCGCATTATAACGCCTTTTCAAAAGGCGTTATTACGCCTTTTTTTCGCGTTATAAAGCCTTTTGAAAAGGCGTTATAACGCCTTTTAAATTTTTTTTTTACCGTAGTTTGATCCTAATAGGCTTTCGTACGGTGCACAAACCTGTGCTTGCAAGACCAAATAGCCTAGGTCTACACACGTGCGAAGATCCTATCCGACGAGCTTCGGAAATCACGTTACTTTGCCGAGAAGTTACGATTGCGCCAAATTCACAAAAATGCGATAAACATAGTTTTACACTTGAGAAACACAGTTTAGGAACAGAATCTCTTATTTTGTATGGGAGATGCACAATTTTCTGTGAAACTAGATTTCACGACTCTAAACCATAGTTTACGATCAAAACTATAGTTAACAATAGTTTTTTTGTAAATTAAAGATCGGCTAATCCTAGTTACAGCATTATAAGATTTTGCTATGTAACGACAATTGTTGTTAAATATATATGCATGTATATTTCTTGTTGGCATTAAAAGTAAATGTTCTATTATTTTAAAGCAAATCTAGTTGGAAATAAAAACAAAAATGACAGGAAAATTATTGATTAAAATTTTATTATTTTTTTTTTATTTAAAAGAGAAAAATAGAGACCGAAATGCGTGATCTGTCATTAATAAAATACATGTATATCTTATATTCATCTGTAAATAAAGACATTTATAACACAGTACATGTAACATTGCAGGCGCGGAATTTATTTTTCAACAACCGAATTTTCTTCATACATAAATAAAAGTGGCCTTTTACGGAACAAACACAACAAACTGGGACTTCTCTCTCATTCTCTCTCTCTTAAATTCAAAGGAGGACGTTGAAAACCCCACAACCCTATCTATATCCGCCACTGCATTTCCTCTCTTTCTGTTTCTTTGTTTTGGTGATGAGATGTGGCGGGAAAATGCTTGGCACATTGTAAAACGCGCTTCAACCTCCTCTGCTTGAGCAAAAATCTCGTAATATTCTGTCTTTTAAAAAAATTAAAATTTTATCATATTTTTAAAAATTTCCCATAGGAAATGTATATATACACGACATTTTAAAACAAATACAATTAATCCTGTTTAAATAGAGAAAGTAATATTGATTATATATAACTCGGTCTTTTGCTTTAGATAATGCTCAACACATGTCCTTAATATTCTCTGCACTGATCCCATTATCGTTAACAGGTGTTTAGATTCATAAACTATATTTAACAACTCTTAACTATAGTTTACGAGTGTGAATTATAGTTTATTACGATAAACTATGATTGGCAAATGTGAATCATAGTTTAGCTCTCAAAACTATAGTTTACGATCGATAAGTATAGTTTACGTCTGTTAAATATAGTTTGTGAGTATAAATGACAGTTAACTATAGTTTACGACCGAAATCTATGGTTAACGAATGTAAAACATATTTTATCTGATAAATATAGTTTCACGATTTGTAAAACTTTGATTAACAACTCTTAACTATGGTTAACGAATGCAAATTATAGTTTACATATGAGAATCTATATTTATCAGCAAAATCTATTGTTAACGTTTATTTACAGGCAGATAAACATAGATAAGCATTCGTAAACTACACTATACAACCGTTAAATATAGTTTTACAAATGCAAACTACAGTTAACGAATCGTTAACTATAGTTTACAGTTCATAAACTATAGTTTACAATCGATAAACCTAGTTTATCAACTGTTAAACTATGTTTATCTAATTTTTGTGAATTTGGCGTGCTATAAATATAATTGGTGAAAAGATTTATCATTATCAGTCGAAGTATGACCTATATATTTCGTGAAAAAGACTGAGGAGGCAACGAGCGTAGGAATACGAAAACTTTTTATTTGCTTCTCTGGGTAATAAGTGATTTTCTTAAAATCTTTTTACGTTAATTTTGTTTTCTTTAACGTATTAAATATACATCATTATTCTTAATATTTGTTGTAATGTTGTATCTGCTGATCATGAATGGTACTATTTTTTACGGAGCAATTGTGTGAAGAGTACCTGACTTTAGTAATATATCTTGAATAGATAATATCAGGGACCTATATACTAACCTGCTAATAGTAATAGTATATAGGTCTCTGATAATATGCACTGATCGAATATATTAAAAATGTCGTGAGGTAATTTTCGGGGAATAAATGAGTGGTGTACAATAAAGAGGCTTGACCAAGGAAGTCTGGAGCGATATATTTGAAAAAAAGTCTCTATAGAAGCGAACTCTGTCTTATTGAAGTAGGTTAATGATTGATAATTTGATAAAATACAGGTTTGAAGTAGGGGTGCCTGAAATATTGAGTTATCTACCTTAAATTGTGGTAAAAACAAGTAGGGGTGTCCTGTATACGAAACACATGCATGTGGTCAACACTCTAGCTCGCCGACTGGAAAATTCGACTCACACCATGAAAAGGTATGTATTAATCTCGGGCAGAGAGCAAAGGATGACTGCACTTAAGGACATGCGAAATTTGCGACAAAATAAACTTTCAAAACAAGCATTTTCCTTTTCATTGCAAGAATGGTCAACATCCAATCTACAACTTTATGTAATTACGTTTAATAAAAGTGTGTATTTACGAAGTTTGAATCTGTTTTCAAAGGCAGGGGTCATCACAATTTCTTGAATCTCCGTACGATAATGAGGACGCCCACTTTTTTACTGACTTTATACATAGTCAGCGCATGTTTGTCTATTGTTCTCCGTTTCACGGTAGTTGTATATTTGCATAAATAATAATGTGTCAAAAGGAGATTAATAGACAAACATGCGCTCATGGTTAAAATGAGAAAAAACTGCCTCTTCTTACACTCGCTCTCTGTGTTGTAACCAAGGATTGTGACATGTTGAATATTATAATTCACCACGTGATGTCCTACCTCGGGTAACTTTGTGAATACCAAATTCCGTCAAGTGACTTGTAAGGTAGCATGTTTTGTGCTAACTGGGACATTGTGTTCGAACACGTTAAGTCATCTGGCATTGATATACAATCTGCTTAAATTACATTGACGTGCTCATATTGTTAGTTTCGTTTTGAAACCTTTGTCAGAAGTGCCATTCAGAATGGAGAGGGAGATTGGAAAGAGTGATCATGTTCTTTTTTTCAAACATGTCATTGTTATTTATCAAGTCTAATTTAAGACCCATATTTACAATGTTAGCTCCACCTCTCATGCATATCTAATGTTCAATCAAGGGCAATTAACTGTAAATTCACTATATTTGGAAAGTAGTAAGGACAAAAAACATTGAATCATTTTATTGTATCACAGTCTAAAATCATTTTAAGATTTAAATTTGGTTTCAAATTGACAGGATTCTTTCATAAACATACAAAAGTGAAATAAAGTTTAGATATAAAAGCAACAGAAGCAACCGAAAAAGACCCAAAAACAGGCGTTAAGTGCAGTCATCCTTTAACAAGCTAATACAGAGAATTTGTGTCATCCGCTCAAGGGGAAAAAAAAAGAAGAGCATGCGCGGATCTAGAGGGGGTTCCGGTGTAAAGACGAATAATTTTTCAACGACAAAATATGACCCCCAGCCGTAGAAAAAATCGAGCCCTAGGGGTAATTTCTTTTTATATGTGCGTCCTATAAAATATTGACCCCCATTGAAAAATGACCCCTCTTCCAACAGAGTGATACCAAATTTATAACAGGGGATTGATGCCAAGGTTTGAACCTCAATGTTTAATTCTTCTTTATGCCCTTTTTGACCAACACTGGACGAACGCACAATTAAAATGCAATTTTACATGCATATTTCTATCTTTTAAACCTATTGTGTTCTCAGCACATATTGAAAATCGCAAAATGGCTACTATTGGTTATAACTCTTAACGTAATCTCCCTTTATGACTGTCTTCCATTTGTCAGTTTCATATTTGGATATTTGACTGATTATAAACATTCATTGCTAAATAACAGACAAGGGGGATCTTCTTGATTTTCAATGGTAAACATGTCTCCCAAAGTATTCAGCATGCTTTGAGTATGATCAACTTTTTTTTAAAAAGTGAAGGAAAAAAATGAATGAGATAAGTTTTCGGAAATAAATACGAAAAGTTATGCAATGTAATATATATATATTTTTTGAACGACATAAAAAGTCGTGCAAATGAGGTAGAATGTATCGCAAATGAAATAATATCTCGTGCGAACGACATACTGTGGATATATTTTCTAATGAAAAAAGGTGAAGATAACGAACAGTGATGATTTTAAAATATCCACAAACAATACAATTCTATTTAAACAGGGCGTAAAAAAGACCCCGAATTTGCAGAGGAGGGATCAGGTACCTAGAAAGAGTTAGCATTCCCTGTTGACCCGTCACACCCGCCATGAGCCCAATGAATAAATTTTTATCAGGTAAACGGGACATTCCGTCGTCGAATTTAGTATATAAACAAAGGCAAACAATTGACCCAATTATAGGTTATATTTGTTGACAGGGTCATTGATACGACCATTGACTTTACGAAATGCTGACTTTAAACGATGTTGTTGAAACCCCTGTAACATCACCTTACATGTATCTGTCAATAGTCTGCCTCGATTTAGAAATTAATCGTGCTCTTGGGTATCGATTAAATTGGTAGACGTAAACGTCAAATGATAGTGGAAAATAGCTAGGGCTGGGACGATACAACTTTTTCTATATCGATACTTATCACGATATTTGAGCCACGATACGATATGTATCACGATATGTTGAATTGGTTATAAAATGTTTTTGTATTGAAATGAACAAAACATTTCTTCAAAAAAAGAGTAATTTATTCAAAGAAGTTGTATATCTGTTGTAAAACAAAATTATTTTAATTATTATTATGTTAATTATTATGTATTTCATATTTAGCATATTCATTTTATAAACTAAACCCAAAATGTTAACCTAACAAAGAAAAACATAAGTCAGAATTTTTTGGCGATATTTTTTCATATGTATTGATATGCGTATCGTCCTCACACAGAATCGATATTATCGATATCTCGATATATCGTCCCCTCCCTAAAAATAACTACATAAATAAGGAAAGTTGACGATAGAAACGGCTGAAGTTATCCCGTTTGTCAGACAATTTAATTGTTAGTTGGTCTTTATCGTCTATAGTCAGTAGAACGTCCATATATGAAGCAGACGTGGCAAACATGAGAAGGACATAAAATTTCTGCATGTCTGAAATACATGTCGAGGCCTCTGCTTGTGGACTGTTAGTCCCCTAAGGTCTCTTATACAGAAGCTAAGTACTTCTGTACGAGCTTGAAAATACGGATATATATTTAACTGCTGTGGTAAAATTTAGAACTTTATTCAAAATTAAGGATTATCTCCTTCATGCATAGCTCTAATCCTTCGACGTATTTGGCTCCAGCCTTTGGCACATTTTTTCAGCTTTCCAAAGTCTTTTTTATTTAAATATTTTAGATTTCCAACGTTTCGGCTTGAGCATCACTGAAGAGACATACTAGAGTCAGGTGTACTTTTTTTAAATTTCCAAATAAAAATCAGTAAACGACACTAGTAATTTGTCAAGATGACTGTGCATCTGGTGCAGCATCAAATTTGGCACCGTATATGATTTATCTATTTACAATTGTATAATGTGCATTCAATTTTATTTATAAACAGTAATCTATGGGAATTTCTTTTCAAAAATATAGAAATAATAAAGAAGAATCCCAGTATAATGTACATTCAAGCCTGTTAAATGGTCGTCTGAGAATAGGATACATACATGTAAGAGGAAATTTTTTTAAATCCACAGTGATACATTTGTCAAATCAATATGAAAACATTTCAATACATTGTATATTGAAATAAATTAATGTTTTCAGTTTTTCATTAAAGACAGACCATTTTATTGACCTTCCAGGTAAATATGTGGATTTATTTTTTCTACATTGAACTAAAAATAGATTGAAAACAATTCTGAAAAGTTATTTCACCTGCATCCGAATTCCACTAAATTGAACAATGTCATAATATTCAGGCATAAAGAAACGGAGAATGAGGAGGGATTGCTCTCCCCCTTTTCTGAATTTAAATCTTACCAATTTCAGTCTCGTACCCACCATTTCTTTTTTATACAGTATATTTTAAAAAAAATCTCTCCTACTTGAGTGGACAAGGTGAACATTACATTCAGGCTCATAGAATCAGGGGTGGGGTGGGGTGCGGTGTCCTCCCCCTTCCATTTTCATGAACGCAATTTTTATTTTTTTCGCTTGTAAATGTTCATTGCAAGTCTGGTTGCCCTATCCCTACCTTTTTTGATACAGTAGAGTAAAAGGAAACCCCCCTTACATCAATAAACTTTTTGAGGGGTTCATTAAAGATATTTTTAAGGTAACTTGTCATTTTGCCTCTTATAATGCCCCATTTCCCCTTTCGATGCTATGCCTGACATTCATTTTTTCTACATTGCATTAAAAATAGATTTCAAATGCAAAATTATACTAGTTATGCTTATGTTACATTAAAAGTTTAAATCTAAAGTTTAAACTTATCTATAACTATCTGAGGGTGATACTTATGTTAACTTCATTTCTCTCACTGTGATTTGCTAGGACTTGAGCAAATGTAAACAAAAAACTTAATCAGTTTGTATCAATTTACTCGTTGAATCATATAATAAAACAATTATTGCTGCTTTTTTCAGTCAGTACGATGATTTTTCACCATCGAAAAACAATGTTAACCTCGCCCTTTGGGCTCGATAAATCTTTTACTCCTCTCGGTTCTGAATCATCGCATTGATCTTTAAAAAAAAAACAGCAATAATTGTAAAATGTAATGAGATCAACATATCATCGATTTATTCTCAATTTAGCTAAGGTGAGCATTTTGGCCAACAGGTCTCTTGATTTTTTTTTGCCCCCCCCTCCCCCAAATTTCAACTTTAATCCTCTTTAATCCACATGGGGTCATTATTCTACGGGGGTCATTTTTCTTCACGTAGGGTATGCAGATTTTTAGGGTGATGACACTTTTTCTACGGGCAAAAGGGTCATTTTTCGACGTTGAATAATGACCGGGGGTCATTTTTCGCCGTTGAATAATGATCTCGGCAAAAATGACCCCCGGTCATTATTCTATGGGGGTTGTTATTCGTCTTTACACCGGCCCTCCCTGGATTTGCTGAGTTATTAAATGCACATAAAAAAATGACTTTTAACACCCCCACCCCACCCCCCACCCCCCACCCCCACACACACAGAAAATATGGGCCACTGTTCAGAAATAGGTTTTTCACGTTTGGGAAAAAGAGTTGTCCAGGTTTGTTTGTTTGTTTTTTTTGTTTTGTTTTGTTTTGTTTTTTTTTGACAAGAAATTTCTGGGTTGGAAATTTTTGAGGCGAACTCCCTAGAAAAAATCCTGGATCACGCCTGGAAGAGGGTGGTAGAAATGGTAAAAAAAAAATTTGCAGGAGAAAGAAAAAAAAGGTTGACCTTTTCGCTTTTGCCTTAAGGTCACATAAATTGAAAGTTAGATGTTTATCCTTGTGTGCTTTTATGTGCTACGTCTTTTAACTGTTTAATACTTTCAAAAAAATTAAGGGATTCTTTAATTTTTTTTTAAACATAAACATTGTTTATACTGTGTTTCTTTTCTTTCAGTATATACATGTATTGTCTATTTGTTACAAATTCAATATAGATTTTCACCAGATTAGACCTCTGTTTCATTAATATTACGTAAGTAAATAACAGAAGGAATATTTGTATTCCTAAGGGCCGGTACACACGGTAAGACTTGCCTTATAAGTCTAAAACCTTACGTTTTGCAGGATGTGCGGCTCTCGTGTTCACACGTTAAGGCAAGATTTACGAGATTATATACATTTCCGTAAATCCCACGTGTTTCCAGCCATAAATCGTGCATTCGGTCATTAAAATAGAAGAATAGATTATCAGACTTCATAATAATTATACCAACAAGTACATTCACACTTCTTTAAAAAAGAGGAAGAGGTTGAACAGAAGCATTTGTGGGTATTTTCATTAGCTTATTCGAAAATACTTTGTGTTCACTTCAATATACCCACGTGTATGGTTTGATAAAAATAGAATGACATTTGGGCGAATGATTTTCATTGGTTGAGAAGAAAATTTCAGCTAAGTCTTGTATTAAGGACAGACGATACGTTCCTCATTAATATATAATTTTTTCCAAGATTTTGTCATTGAAGTATTGCTACTTTAACATGTTTACTCGCAAAAAATTAAGGTACCTTACCAGTTACCAGGTTTTTGTGCAAGATACCAGAGGATAGTGTTACCTATATAATCCTTTTGGGAAAAAATTTATTTGCCAATATCCCACTTTTTGTGTTTCGATTATTTCAAGACAATAAGAAACCTGCTAAGAAATCAGATGGTAGTTAAAATTTTGAATATTTTTTATACATTACGAAGATTTGCAAAACAGATATTCGAGGAACGTATCATCTGACCTTAAGAAATAGAGCAGTGCTCTATTCAGACTTGTAAGGCTCGAAAAACCGTGTATTAAGGGTGTACACACGGTAAGGCAAGAACTTAAGTTCCATGACTTACAAGGCAAGCGTTATCGTGTGTACCGGCCCTTAAGAGTTTTAATTTTGATTCAATATTATCTAGTGAAGCTAAGCACCGACCATTCATTTCAAATCGCTGATCATGTGTAACCATAAGTTCAGTGGAAAATTAAATGAAAAATACTAGCACCTGTCAGGTCCGTAGAACGCGGGGGAAGGGGGCACTTTTTTTCTGAGTATAGTATTTTGCTATAGTAAATTTTGCTATAGTAAATTTTTCTTTAGATGTTGCCCCCCCCCCCCCCAACTTGTTGTAAGGTCGAGGACTGGCAAATTCCAGGATTTGGACAGTAAATTAGGTTGGTTTTTTTTTTGGTCAGATTTTTTGGGAACCCACCCCCCCCCCCCAATTTTGAAACCGTTGCTACGGGCCTGCCTGTAAATTTATATTCAATGATTTAATCGAAACATTACTGTTCGTAACATTAGTGTACAAAACACATTGTTAGAATACGTTGAAATAGGGACAGCTCCCTTTACTAAATGTAGCAGGAATGAATTTTGTTATATGCATTTATGCCTTGTATTTTAAATGTAATGTCGTTATTTATGTTTTCATGCATATATTGGTATACTGCCTTATCCCCCATATCATTTTGTTTATATTTACAAACCTTCTCAGATAATAGCACGTGTTGCTTCCATCAAATCTTACGGGTAAATGTTTATGTTTGATGATCTAAATTCTCATTGGCTATCAATACGGAAGTTAACCTTTTGGGTGTTACTAATTTCAGTCAAAGTTCATACCCTTGGGGTGTATTCACTAGATTTTAAGTTAAAGATTCTATTGTTTCCAAAGAGTATATAAACCCGTGTAACTGTTAGACACGTGGGGAA
The DNA here is from genome assembly GCF_033153115.1 of Saccostrea echinata. Taxonomy (NCBI): domain Eukaryota; kingdom Metazoa; phylum Mollusca; class Bivalvia; order Ostreida; family Ostreidae; genus Saccostrea; species Saccostrea echinata. Next base: position 27,280,184 of record NW_026889803.1, read on the forward strand.
TCTTGGAAAGCATTAACTTGCTGTAAGTTCTCTCACGTTAATAAAGGTTTATTAGGTATTTAACAGGTTGCACCCTTAGAAATTATGTTAAGATATTAGGCATTTTGACTAAATTGTCGTCGTCTATTGCTCCTGTTAAATTTATTAGGCCATAATTCTAAAAGCTAGGAGATAGGTTTTAAGGTATTCTTAAATAAATAGGGGTTTTTCTAAATTACCCTAGGCCTTTTCCCCCGGCTAGGTTGGGGGGGTGATTTTTATACGGTTGTTGGGATTTTTTTTGGCAAGGCAGGAATTTACAGTTGTTATTTTTTTTATACTATATTTTTTTGTTTGTCTATACAAAGGTTAATAAATTTTGTTGTTTGTTGGAACTGGTGTTTTCATTACGACTGACATGAGGTGTTGAGTTAAGGTACAAATAAGTTCGGAAATAAGACCAAGCAGAATCTCAAATCAAAATAAGAACCTGGGAAATAATAAACATGAAATTATAGGAGAGTGTACAAAAAAATATTCTAGAACCACTAATGAAAATGGTGTTCTAAAGTTTACTCCTATTACAGAAAAATGGTGCCGTGACCAGGATTTGAGCACACTGTATTTGGCTTTTCGAACTCGTACATGTACATAAAGAGCTATTACAGGGTTATTAGTAAAACCATTTGTGTATTTCACGCCCACGCACATTCAGTGTCAGCTGTTTTGTTATAATCTGTTCCAATAAACTACTCGTTTTCAGAGTTAAAATGTCTCATTTTCCGTATTCAAACGGTTTAGCAAAACCCGAAGATTTTTGTAGAGAACCCGAGGGTCAATCTAAACAGTATTTTGCTGATTCAGACATGTTATGGAAAAGTCCACGTGTTTCTAGTCGTACAGGTAAAAGTGCTGAGTCGTATCAAGATCGTGCGGCATGCGCTTCTCAAGCTGGCGAGAGTTATATCGCACCTGTTCACACAATGCATCAAACAATAGACGAAACTCGGTCAATGTCATTTAAAGATAGCCATAGTCCATTCACAGGTGACCTTGTCAATGAAAGTTGTTTGTTACAATATGACTTAGATTCCCCTGAACCAAAACCAACTTGCACTACAATAAAAACAAAGAGTGGTTTGAGTGTACCCGATACAGAAAAGTTTAGAGAAGATGTTAGAAAAGAACTTAGAGAAATGTTTCCTGAACTTTCGGAATTTTCGGAACATGGCAATGAAAATTTACAACAACAAGATCAATCAATTTCAGAAACAGAATTTCGGAACTTTGGTGTTGGAAATGTAAATGAAACTCCAGTTACAAGTGGAATTCAGAAACAAAAACCAAATATTTTTACCAGCACTCCACTCATTTCGGACAGTCAAAATACATTGCAAAAAATCCCTGCACGGGTGCACTTTGACTCAGATCACTCTAGAGACATACCACGCACACATACCCCGCAGAGTTTAAGAGATACCTTGGGTAACGAAAGGTTTTTACAACCTGGTGATCAAGGACACTCTGTTACATCTCTGCCCACACAGAGGTCCCTACATTCATCACATTTACATGGGGGTTCCCAAGTAAGGGGTGAAATAAATCAGAAAAACGTATTGTCGCAGCGTGCGCGCCAGTTCAACACGTATGAAACGCAATCAAGGGGAGTAACTCCTACGCGCTTACATATGCAAACAATGCCCCAAGAGTTATCTGATCATGGTAATTTTTCTAGATCATCCAGACTTGCAAGAAAAGAAAAAGAACCACAAACTTATGATGGTACATCAGATCTAGAAATTTATTTACAACATTTTGAATGGGTTTCTATGTACAATGGCTGGACCAGTGCTGAAAAAGCACAGCAGCTGGCTATTAGTTTAAAGGGGGATGCTCAACAAGTGTTTAGAGATTTAGACCCTGAAAATATCAGAGAATTTGATGACATTAAGCGTGTTCTCATGCAAAGGTTTAATCCTCCGGGACGCGAAGCTGCATATAGATGTCAATTTAAAAATCGCAAACGCGTAGACACTGAAACAATACCAGAATTTGGTTATGCATTAAAACACCTTGCTGCAAAAGCCTACCCTCAGTTGGATCGAGTTGCTAGGGAAACTTATGTAATTGATCAGTTTATTTCAGGTTTGAATAACACAGAAATCAAGAAACATGTTCAGTTTAGACATCCAAGAAGTGTCGATGATGCAATCACTTTGGCTGTTGAGTATGAGGCTTTTGATGGGCCTAAGACAATTCTCAGGAAACCTAATGCAAGTGATGAGAGACTTCTGGAAAATGTTCATGTAGTTTCTGAAAATAAGAAATCTCCTGAAATTTCTGAGAAAGATTTGGCTACCATTATATCTGAAGAAATGGGAAAAATGATGAATCAAATCACATCTGAAATTAGATCCCTGAAAAATGAAAGAAAATTCAAATGCAAATATTGTCAGAAAATGGATCATCCTCATTGGAAATGTCCATCAAAACCCTATCAACGGAATCAAAATGCTCCTTCTAACTCGGTCAATGCAAATAAAAATTCGGGAAACTAGGTCGGGTTGGATTCGAGGCCGACAATTCAGCCCTTAAAACTGGTGAAATTGACAAATTTACCAATAGGCCAATGATGACACTGAACACCATTAAACCAAGTTGCTTGTTTATTGAAGCTAAGATAGGTGATGTTCAAATGAGTTTTCTGGTTGATACTGGTTCTGCAGTTACTATCCTGGATGAAGACATATTTGACATGTTATCTGGGAAGATAAAACCTAAGCAGCTGAAAAGTGTAAATAAAACACTGTTGTGTGCGAAAGGTGAATCTATCCCAATACTAGGAATGTCAAATTTTTCATTTAGTTTGTGTGACTCAGATAATGTTTTTGAACAACAAATGCTTGTAGGGAAGTTGGAGGGTGATATTAGTATATTGGGAGTGGATTTCCTAAAGAAATATAAAGGAGTTGTAAACTTCCAAAATGAGACCTTGAAAATAGGTAAACAAAATTTCCCTCTTTCTGAAAACCCTAAAACTTTGTTTAGATGTGCCAGAATAAGACTCAGTGATACGATTAAAATACCTCCTGACACAGAATTTTGTTGTACAGGGTATATTCAAGGGAAACTTGGTACCAATTATGGGTTGGTTGAACCTAAACAAATTGTCAATGTCAATGGTCTGTTAATGGCAAAAACATTAGTTGATCCTAAGAAAGAGAAAATAGTTATCTCCCTTCTCAATCTAACAAACAGGTCAGTTAAAATCAACAGAAATACTTGCATAGCTGATCTAGAACCAGTTGAGAGTGTGCATCAAGTAGAGCCTCATTCTAAAACTCAAACAAAAAGTTCAAAACTTCCCGAACATTTGGCTATTTTATTAGACAAAAGCTCCAATCAGTTAAATGGGAAAGAGAAAAAGAAAATTGAGAGTTTGTTGCTTGAGTTTGAAGACATTTTTATGAAACCTGATGGAAAACTGGGTCAAACTGATTTGGTAGAACATAGCATAGATACCGGGTGTGAAGGTCCCATTAAAATACCTCCTCGGAGATTATCCCCAAAACAGAAAGAAATTGTAGAACAAGAACTTGATAAAATGCTTGAACAAGAAATAATAGAGCCAAGTAATAGTCCATGGTCTGCTCCTGTTGTTTTGGTTACAAAATCAGATGGGTCTACCAGATTTTGCATAGATTTTCGCAAATTAAATTCCATTACAAAGAAGGATGCCTATCCCTTGAACAGAATAGATGATGCGCTTGATGCATTATCAGGTGCACAATGGTTTTCCACATTAGATTTGGCTAGTGGGTATTGGCAATGTCCATTGAAAGAGTCAGATAAGAACAAAACTGCTTTTACTACTCACAGGGGATTGTATCATTTCAATGTTATGCCTTTTGGGTTATGCAATGCCCCTGCGACTTTTTCACGCCTTATGAATTTGGTGTTAGGGGGACTCAATTGGTCAAGATGCTTATGTTATTTGGATGATGTCATAGTTTTTGGCAATACATTTGAAATTGCATTGAGAAATCTTAGAGAAGTTTTTGAGTGTTTTCGAAAAGCAAACTTGAAACTCAAACCCAAAAAGTGTTCTCTGTTTCAAACTGAAGTTTCATATTTAGGCCATAGAGTTTCAAAAGCTGGAATCAGCTGTGATCCCAAGAAAATAAATGCAGTTCAAAGTTGGCCTATTCCAACAAATGTCACTGAAATCAGATCATTTTTAGGTACAGCTGGTTATTATCGGAAATTTATTCCAAATTTTTCAACCATAGCATCTCCATTGAGTCAACTCACTAGGAAAAACAAAAGGTTTAAATGGGATGATAAATGTCAAAAAGCTTTTAATGAGCTGAAGACATTACTGACCTCTGCCCCAATTTTGGCCTACCCTTCTGCAAATGGTAAATTCATACTTGACACAGATGCCAGTGAAACTGGGTTGGGTGGTGTGTTATCTCAAATACAAGATGGAGAAGAAAGAGTTATAGCGTATGCCAGTGTTTCATTACAAAACTCTCAAAGAAAATACTGTACTACCCACAAAGAACTTTTGGCTATTGTAGTGTTTTTGAAACATTTCAGAAATTACTTGTTTGGTCAGAAATTTTTGATTCGAACCGATCATGCTTCACTCAAATGGCTTAAAAATTTCAAAAATCCTGAGGGAATGATTGCTCGATGGATAAGCATTATTGATATGTTTGATTTTGACATAAATCATCGTCAAGGTACTCAGCATAGAAATGCTGATGGGTTGTCCAGAATTCCAGTCAAGCGTAAATGTACAAGAGAAAATTGCCCCGATTGTGATTCAAAATTTCATAAATCTATGTTAGGTAGTGAAAATTTGACTTCGGAGGTTGAGGCGGAAAAAGGAGAATTCCTTAAAGAAGAATTTAAGTATTCTGATCAGGGAATATATCCTGTCCAAGCCAATGAAAATACTCCTGAAGTATCAAATTGGGTTGAAAGTTGGGGTCCTGCTCAAATAAAAGAATGGCAAAATGAAGATACAAACATTGGTAAATTCAAACAACTCAAAACTGAACAAGTCAGTAAACCAAACAGACAAACTATTGGTTCATTTTCCCATGAAATTCGAACTTTATGTCAAATGTGGGAAGAGTTTGAAATTAGTTCTGATGAAATTTTATACAGAGTGAGTGAAAAAGATCCACAAGGTCATACTATTTTTCAGATTGTTGCCCCGCAAATTATGAGAGAAAAGATTTTGGAATCCCTACATAATTCCAGAATTTCAGGTCATTTAGGGAGAGATAAAACATACGAATCTGTCAAGAGTAGGTTCTATTGGCCTGGCTTGTCAAATGATGTTAAATTATGGTGTCAATCATGTGATCTTTGTGCACGTAGAAAACCAGGTCCAGGGTTTGGAAGATCCCCACTTCAATCTTCTCTCCTTCAATCTACAAAACCATTAGACAGAATTGCAATAGATATTTTAGGTGGTTTACCTACAACCAGTAATGGAAATGAGTATATCATTGTTGTAGGTGACTATTTTTCAAAATGGAAAGAAGCATACGCTGTATCTGATCATACTGCCCTTACAGTTGCTGACAAACTTGCTACTGAATTTATTTCACGTTTTGGCGTTCCAAATCAAATTCATACTGATCAGGGGAGAGAATTTGAGAGTGAATTATTTTCTGAACTTTGTAAACTTCTAGGTATAGAGAAAACTAGAACCACTCCATATAGACCACAATCTGATGGCCTTGTTGAGCGTTTTAATAGAACTCTGATTGCCATGTTGTCTGCTTTTGTCAATGAAAATAAAGATGACTGGGATGACCATTTACCTTACCTCATGATGGCATATCGTGCAACCCCTCATATAAGTACAAAGTGTACTCCAAACTTGCTTATGTTGGGTCGGGAAATTTCATGCCCTTTAGATATCATGGTCGGGATACCACCAGCAAATCCTGGGAAACTGTGTCCTTCAATGTATGTAAAATGGTTAGAAGTGTCAATGAACAATGCGTTTGAGTTTGCATATCAGAATTTAGGTATAGCTGCTCAGAGACAGACACATTATTATGATAAAGGGTTAAAACCTAGGGAATTTGAACCAGGTGAATGGGTTTGGAGATGGTATTTACCAGCAATGTCAAATAAATTAGGTCAGGGTTGGACGGGTCCATATCTCATTATTCAGAAAATTTCAGATGTTACTTATGAAATCCAGTTAAACTCTGAAAGTACCCCAATAACTGTCCATGTGGATCATTTGAAACCATTCCAAGGGAGACAACCTCCAGTCAATTGGTTAGAAGATCATGAAAACCAAACTTCTGATGGAACTTTGAGCGAAATAGCAGAACCACTTCCAAATAGTCCTTTGGTGCAACCTGATCAAAGATCTCCTGTAAAAACAAGAGCTGGGAGAACAATTAAACCCAGAGATATCTACTCACCATAACATTATTCAAAGTTATTTCAGATAAGTGAATTTTTCAAAATTATCTGTTATTTGAAAGTTACATATTTTTCTAAATATTATCTGTCATAATTTGTAATTTAAAAATTTCTGTAATTAACATTTGGAAATTTGTTTTATCTATTATTTCATGGTAATATAAAAGAGTTGGAATATTAATTAAACAGCTGGACTGTTGGCGCCCTATTCCTATACTCTGATATTACCTTGGTATAATTGATTTGTTTAAAAAAAAAAAAAAAAAAAAACACCTAATATTGTTGTACAATTATTTTGATAGATAACCTTCATGGACATATTAGATATCTTTGTCACCGAAAGAGAAATGGAGGAGCTGGATAGAGACATCAGACCCCTTTGGAAAGAAGGAGGGATGGAGTGTAACGTGGAACGGTGTACTGCTTGGTTAGCCAATTACAAAGCATGCAGGACCCATTGGACAGAGGTCCATGAGCCGCACATAGAAATCTACAAATGTCCCTTGGAAAACTGCCGATATGCCAGTACACGCAAAGGACAAGTGACCCGACATGGACGTATGAAGCATCAAACATCTATTGAGCCAGCTCACGCTACTGTCCGAAACATAAAATACCTGGACCCACGAGAGAGTTTGATGCCATTGGCCCCAGTCTCCGCAGCCAGAGATCGGTTTAGACAAGAAGCTGCGATGAAACGAAGAAGCACCATCAACTGTGAGGCGGGATATATCTTGGAGAAGAGGACCACGGTGTCTAGGGATCAGGAGGTGATTCCGGGGGCTCGAGAAGGCACTGCTATTATTGTGACCAATCGACTTTGGGGGAAACAGTCTACTCCATCCATCGAGGAGTATTTATTGTAGTCTAGCTACTTCGTTAAGAGACATGCAGTGACTGTGTGTTTTGTGTTATAATATTCACATAATTCTTTATTTGATTCCTGTTTTAAATGATATAATAATGAGATTTTGTTGTTTTTTTATTCCTGCCGCAATATATTTATTTGCTTTGAAATAAATGATATTATCATTTATGTCTTAAGAAGGGGGGAGTGTAGCAGGAATGAATTTTGTTATATGCATTTATGCCTTGTATTTTAAATGTAATGTCGTTATTTATGTTTTCATGCATATATTGGTATACTGCCTTATCCCCCATATCATTTTGTTTATATTTACAAACCTTCTCAGATAATAGCACGTGTTGCTTCCATCAAATCTTACGGGTAAATGTTTATGTTTGATGATCTAAATTCTCATTGGCTATCAATACGGAAGTTAACCTTTTGGGTGTTACTAATTTCAGTCAAAGTTCATACCCTTGGGGTGTATTCACTAGATTTTAAGTTAAAGATTCTATTGTTTCCAAAGAGTATATAAACCCGTGTAACTGTTAGACACGTGGGGAATCTTGGAAAGCATTAACTTGCTGTAAGTTCTCTCACGTTAATAAAGGTTTATTAGGTATTTAACAGGTTGCACCCTTAGAAATTATGTTAAGATATTAGGCATTTTGACTAAATTGTCGTCGTCTATTGCTCCTGTTAAATTTATTAGGCCATAATTCTAAAAGCTAGGAGATAGGTTTTAAGGTATTCTTAAATAAATAGGGGTTTTTCTAAATTACCCTAGGCCTTTTCCCCCGGCTAGGTTGGGGGGGTGATTTTTATACGGTTGTTGGGATTTTTTTTGGCAAGGCAGGAATTTACAGTTGTTATTTTTTTTATACTATATTTTTTTGTTTGTCTATACAAAGGTTAATAAATTTTGTTGTTTGTTGGAACTGGTGTTTTCATTACGACTGACATGAGGTGTTGAGTTAAGGTACAAATAAGTTCGGAAATAAGACCAAGCAGAATCTCAAATCAAAATAAGAACCTGGGAAATAATAAACATGAAATTATAGGAGAGTGTACAAAAAAATATTCTAGAACCACTAATGAAAATGGTGTTCTAAAGTTTACTCCTATTACACTAAAAATGGGACCAGTACGTTTTGTATTTAACTATGTATATATGTAATGAATTCCATGTTCAGTAATCTGTAGTTCACTTCACATCTTCAGCAGAATAAAGAAACATTCAAATGAAGTTTCAGGCAACAATAATTTATTAAACATATTTGACTGTTACATAAGGAAAAAATAAGCTGATGCAACGTCAGTAGCTTCATCTTTTTCTTTTGCTCTGAACCTTGGGTGTGCCGTGGCCTAAGTAGTCCAGTCTGAAATCAAATCGTAAAATATAAATAATTTTGTATTTTTTTAATACCCATTAAGACATGAAATCAAAATACTTCGGAGTAAATTAATGGTACCTGATTCTGAACATCTCTGTGTGAAAATTCAACCACCCGGCCAAGTTTTTCTGCTCCTCGGCTAAGGCGTTCAATTTCATTGCTAGATTGAAATATAAGTAACTTTAGTAAAATGAAGACTGATTTAAGATAAATTTCCACCCATAACTTTTAAGCTCATGAAACGGGAAATTCAATTTGCACATTGAGATTTGGCGAAAGTTATACTAACCTAATGCCTTCTCTGTCTCGTCTGCATCGTTCAGCAAAGCATTCAAAACCAGCCTCATCTGCACATTCTCTGAAAATATCAGTAAACAAATTAACCAATTCGTCCACTTGTGGTGAGGATATTAGCACCAAATACAAGATAAAACACGAAGTAAATTTTATAACAATATTAACCTTCTGCTAGACCTGCCATTTTGCTTTTCAGGTCTTTCATTGCAGTGTTGAACTGTTGAACAAACTGAACAGAACCAACAACAGAAGTAACTAAGAGCAGAAAAGCCAGAAAGAAGAGCAGATCTGTTGCCGAGAAGAAAGACAGAGCAGCAGCAGAAGTGGTTGTGGCAAAGCTGTTGACTCTCTCACCGAGCGACAGCAGCTCATGCTAAGAGAAGGGAAAGGAAGAGTTAGAAAGTACCAGAGATGTGAGAGACTTATTGTCAGTATACAAAACAAATAAACATTCAATAACCTACCCCTAGGGTGGCACTCATCTCCTTACTTAACTGCCACACATCACATCCCAACCTGCAAAAAACACAAAACGCGTTGCTATGGACGCTCTTTTTGCAATGCAACAAATAATTTGACGTTATTTTCTTAATTAATTTATAAAATTAACGAATAAACTTTCATTTACTTACTCATACATGTCTATATGCATTGCACGTCCTGTTGATGACAGGAATGTGCCAAGAAGGGTGGAAGATTGAATAAGCATAGAGGTTCTCATTTTTGCGTCTTGCTTTGACAATGCGCCGAATGCAAATGATGCCAAGTCCTGAAAATCTCGTGCTTATATACTTTCCAGGGAATATGCATGCCGTTGATTGGCTGCTTTTTGCTCGTGCTGATTGGTTTCCAAGAAGTGGGTTGTCCAATGAGCGAAGAGCGCCAAAACGTTGTACTCACGTCAAAAAAACAAGATGGGGTTCGGTTTTGTGCTTCATGATCTACAATGTTTTATCAATTATGCTAAGTCCTCACTATAGCATCATGTATGAATGCGTTTGTTGGAGCCATCTATAGATCTTCTCTAAGAATATAGAGGGAAACTATTCAAACATCATGTCTTGCCTATAGAATTTCATAAAACGATGTCTGAATTCGCCCAAAAGATCTCCCCGTTATGTTTAAGAATTTTTCATGTGTAAGCCTAACAAATTTCTACCTAACTTTTGACATAAATTTATCAAATACAACTAAGAGAATCCTTTTTTACAAACATTTTAAACATTCCGTTAATAATTGCTTTGAAAAATTCCATATATCTGTTCCATGGGAAAAACACGGAATATGTCGAATTTGATGTTGAAATTTCAGTAAGCAAAAGATCACTTTTTGAAAATCATTCCTAATCTAAAAACTTTGTATTAACATGGGGAGTAAAAATTTGTACATCTTAACACGACATTGATAGTATTTATGTAAAAATCCGTGTTAATTTTTTTTTCGTCTTCTTTGTTTACAATGGCGTTACTAAGACGCCATGACAACGATATTCTTCCGGTAAATTGTCTCGTGTTGTTTTGACAAGGATATTGTAGATCTAGTAAGATGAACTTTTTGAAAAGAACCTGAAGTATTATTTAAAATTTACAAGAGTTCCAAAAATATTCAAAACAAAATTGTTTTTCATTCTCAGCGGCTAGAAAATCACACATTTCGTGTTTACAACTCCATATTCATGAAATTAAGAATAAGATATTTCAATCAGAAAATGCTTTAAATCAGTCTTAATATTTGAATGATTATTATGTCAATTGATTTCGTTCTGTTTCTGTCATTAATATTTTTGCATTGAATACAAATATTAGAGCCTGTGAGGCCTATCAATTTTGTCAAAAAACTGCCACAGCATGCAAACATTCATAGAGGCCTGCAAAATCTTGTGTTATGACCTTAGTGAAGTTCTCACCAATAAAAGTCTAACTATTTTTCTCCTCCTACTTGTCCCTAACAACAGTACTTACGTTAACCCAAGTGGTATTAATAAAATTCAAAACATACGACATTGGTCAATGTGTAAAAGCCGCCATTACGACATCATATAGTGCATTTGGCGGAATAATTCAAAGGTAGCTAATTTGGTGTCTGATTCTATTTTTTATTCAAAGTAAGAATAGTAAATTATAAGTTAGTTGATACTCAAATAGGACCAACTATGTCATACACAAAACAACAGCAGACCTATTGTTTTGATGATTATATTTGGTACTATTTGCACGAGTCCACAATCTCAGCTATGTGAAAGAAAATAGACGCAAGTTTCGAGATTATCTCCCTTGCTGCGCTCTTTCGTTACTTTCTGCATAAACCGACAGGCGGGACATTTAAGCCTATATATATGCCGGCCTATCATAAATGATTGTCGAGATGCACTCTTCAACTCGAAAATTACCAATTTTAAGTACAGGCGTCGATTTTTTTCTACCCCCCCCCCCAAAAAAAAAACTCGGAAAAAAGTAAGGCGTCGATCAACCCCCTTCTCCCCAACTAACTAATAAAATATGAGTCTTTATTTTCTCGAAAATATGTGATTTCTCCGTCAATTATATCTGTATGTGATTCTGTGCAATCTTCTACTTCTACCGGTAAGTGGCCTCCAATAAATTCCAATCTGAGATATCATCCCTAGTATGGCTTTCTAGCTCCCCTCGGATGCCATAAAAATGCACATAACACCATAAAATATTGCATTTGTTCTTTATTTTGAATTCTCATTTCCATGGCTAACAAATTCATCACATCCTGCAGATTCATTAATTATAAAGAATGGATTTCACCGTCATAAGTGAATTGTTTTGAGAATCAAAAAGGGACTGTCAAGGTCCTTACATCATGGTTAAGTCAGATATTGGTGCAAAAACAAGTTTAATCCTTCAACATATTGTGGTTTTAGCTAGCATGAAAAGACTTAAATACTATGTATGTAATTCATTGACACGGTTTGATTCAATAAATATATAAAGCAATTGATAAATAAGGAGGGGAAAATACTACTCGTTACTTAAGAGAGAATGGTAAATTACGGATTTATAGTCCCTGCCTATTTAAATTGCAAATAACAAAGCAAAAGACTTTACAGTACAACCACTGATTTTTTTAACCATTTAACCCAAGCAAATGCTGTGTAGATCAGATAAGCACTATTGCAACAATGATAAAATTTTGATCATGTTGATCGCACTATTTCTTTTTCTAATATCATATCAATTAAGAAACAAAGGTATTGCTACACATTTTGCCTTCACAGTTAACAAAAGAAAAGTATTTTACAAATAGTTCAGGTATTTTAAATCTGTTCATACTGTGTTGAATTTTATTGAACTTTGAACTGAAATGTGTACAATAGATAATCATGTAGAATTTATCAATGTTACAAATTCACACAAAATTTTTACTCCAAAATTGTGAACATAAATTCGGTAACATTAATCCTTTTTCCAAATTTTGCAAATAATTAAATTTATTTGCTGCTGCTTATTAAGGTCATGAATTTTTGTTCTGTCTTAATCCTAAAAATAGACCATCTAACTAAAATTAAATGTTCTGAATCTGCTACCACTTCACAAACATCTAACAACATTCCATTCTGCCTCACGTGAGAGCATCTTTCTATTACAAATAAAAATCAAAATTCTGGCCAATCAGTTTCCACCTTTTTTAAATGGTTCTGTCTTATGTTGATTCAAGTTAATTGTGGCATAAATTTAATGTATAGTCTGCCCATCCATCACTCTTTCCTGAATTATTAAACGAAAATGCAAAAACTATACAAGATATCCCCCATGTAACATTCATACACACCATCACCTTTGCCATAATTTTGTTTACTACGAAACTCTCTGGGCTTTTAGATTTAGCTGTGCAAAAGAAACACATATTGGAACTACCAGCCAAGATTTCAGCAGCGGCCATTTCACTGGCTATTCAAAAGGACACTCTGACATAAACCTGAATGGGTTGTTGTTAGATGTTTGATAAGCCATAGTGGATGAAGAACATCAAATTTTAATAAGATTAGAAAAGTAGATTTTAGAGTACTTGGTAACAAGACCACCAGCAATACATGTACCAGCCCTCCTCGTGCAGAACAGAAAAACATGTTTAAGCCCCAAGCATGTTTTCTAACAATGCAAATATTTCCATTAACCACACAAACCATATGTATACACAGCAGTGTGTGCAACTGTTGCATACTGTCCATTCAAGTCTTTTCTGGAAGCTTAACACATTTTATAGCGCCATTTGGTTAGCTAGCACTAAGTCCACAGATTGCAACTGTTTGTCACTCTTACTAAATTGCTTCTTCAGGTGACAATAGTTACAAAATTTTGAAGAAAAAAAAAGAAAATCCAGAAAAAAATATCACAAAGTTTTCAAAAGGGGATTCTCTTTGGAAATTCACAAAATTGACAGTACATGAAAACACCATCTTCCACAAGTCTGTCCTTATCCAATGTCTAATTGTTGTCAGCTGCCTTCTTGTGACCCCTACTTCTCACACTCTACCCATATTTTCAATTTTCTCTATGACTGTGCTGCTGCTTTCTGAAATACAGAAGTATATAAGGAGACATTAAAATCCTCCTTACATGTAAATGTAGGAAGTAACTGTAGCTTAATCCAACGTCTAATATTTAAAATATTAATCAGAAATAAAATTTTGCGTTTTTTTTAAAGATAAATGTTGAAACATTTTAAAAATATTATATTACCTCTGTATATACTTAGAGTAGTTGTTGCAACTGTTACTTGAAGTAGCCTACAGTAGTAGGCCCTCAATTTTCACACTTGATTCTTTATTTTTTATATTACATGTATAATTTACAATTTCAAACTATGTGTATGAGCATTCCTTATTTTGAATTTCATCTGAAGTGGAAGGCCTTATAAAGCCCATACCACACTTTACTCTTTCAGTCCCAGGTTTGTTTACAGTAGCTCTATATGTACAAGCTTTTCTGAATGGACACTAACTTTGTAACTGTTTCCTCTTCTCTCTATACCCGCTGCTTCATAATCATAATCGTAGTCCACCCATCCTTGATTTCGTCCACCACCGCCACCACCAGATCCACCCCTACCAGATGGTGGTCGATAACCTCCTAAAATACAGTAAATAACATTCATTACCAGAGAACAGAAGCAATTCTGGTGATCAAAAGTAAGTGCAAAGTGTTCATACAAAACTATTAAAACATTTTTAGCAAGTGCTGCTCACAAAGGAAGCTTTACAGACTAACACATAAGAAAAGAAGAAATTCAGAATGAATCTGCACATTCATCAAGCAAATTTTTATGTTAAACTTTCCCACCAGAATTTTTTTTCTACCATGATATCATGTGACAATGGTGAATACATTTAACATTTTGGGTCAAATATATAAAATAGATATGCTAAATATAAATATGAAATACATAATAACTAATACCACTTGGGTAAAATGACTTTGTTTTACAACAGATATACAACTTCTTTGAATAAATTATTCTTATTTGTGAAGAAATGTTTCGTTCATTTCACTACAAAAAAACATTTTATAACCAATTCAACATATCTTGATACATATTGTATCGTGGCTCAAATATCGTGATACGTATCGATATAGAAAAGGCTGTATCGTCCCAGCCCTACTGCAGTTATCAAAGTTGATTCTTGCAGAATATTTTTTAAAAAATAAATGATGCCTTTTATTCAAAAAATTGCACCGTTTAGATCCTTAATGGAAATGCAACTAAAATCATCATAGTCTAGATTGAGTCTTGTGAGGTTGGACTAGGCGGATCAAAGTTAGAAGTGTAAGCTATGTAATGATTAAACTTTTTTGGTGGTATTCAGTATTATATATGTAAATAAAACTGTGCTCACCCAAACGGTTGCACCATGAAACAAATTAGTTTTGTATGATTTCTATCTATATAAATATTCAAAGTTACTTCCTTTTTCAACTAAAAAAAGTTTGTCCAACTCCATCTTTGCAAGCCAAGGGAGATGATCCACTCTTCTTTTCACCCTGTGAAGAGGAGAAGATCATCACCCTTGGTTAGTGAAGATGGTCCAACTCAGACCTGAAAACATCTCTTAAAAAAAGGGTAATTTAAATGTCATTTTACTGAGGCACCTTCCAATTCCCCTGCCCCCTTCTTTTTAATCCATCATTGCATAATGTTTCCATTTTTATTTTTTAAGGCTAAGGATTACTGATGAATAGGGCTGTCACGAGAACCCGAAATAACCGAGAACCACGGTCCAAGTTGTTCAGTTCGGTTCTGGTTCCATTTTTCCGTATTTCGGTTCGGGTCTGGTTTATATATTAGAGTCTGTTCAATCAAAAAATGGCGTCGAAATCAAAGGAATGATGACGATAACAGTGATAAATAAACATCACAATTGAAATCTTCTTCATTCCATGACAGAACACTTGTCACGGAAGTATTAGATAATTATCAAAACGAGTAGGAATGGTCAGGTTGTGGCTAATAGAAGGCCAAGTCACCGATGTCTAGACATTCGCATGGTTATGACTTGTTTTCAATGTAAATTTAATGTAACAAATAAAGATTTTTCAAGTTAAATTCATGAAATTAAGGTTTAAAATAGATGTAAATAACCGACCCGAAAAACTCGAAACCGAACCGAAAATTTACAGAACCGACCCGAAAAATTTTGGAACCGTGACAGCCCTACTGATGAACTGGAAACATTTAAATTTTATGCTGAAGTGCTTTTGAAGGGAGGTTGGAATTTTCTTGGTTGTTTTAGGAAATACCAAAAAAAAGAAAAAATGTTGCAATAGGTGTATAAAAATACAAAAGACTAATGGGCTACAATGCTAAGTGATTAACTTTGAACCTGTTGTACTTGAGAAGATTTTGTTTTTTCCCAAATTATATTTATTGTTGAGCTTTAGTCTCTTTTAGTAACCCCTTACCAGCCCCAAGACCATGATCTGAACGAATTGGGGGGTGGGGGTGGGGTGTTATTATGATTTTCCTTTACATGTTTATTCCATATTATAGTTTGATCCCCATTTTGTGACTCCATCCTTGACCAAGGGGCCTGATATGAACAAATTCTCAATCAGAAAAAGGTCACCTGACACAGGTGAGCTAAAATGCACCAAACAAATGTTTCACACTGATGCATTTAAATCTGTGACTCTTTTCAGTTCTATCAAACTTCGGTTTTACTAAACAATTTCCAAAAAACAAAGTAACTTACCCCGGAATCCTCTGTTGTAATTGCCTCGATAGTTATCAGACCGATATCCGTCATTTCTGAACCCACCACCTCCTCCTCTGTTCCCTCTGAACCCTCCATAGTATCCCCTTCCTCTTCCTCTAAAGTTACGACGAGGATTATCTGACATACCAAATGTCTCAACATTTAACTTGCGTTCTTCTCTCCAACTTGGGCGGGTTGACTTTCTGAATCATTAAGGAAAGAAAGTTGTGTATTACCTTTCTATTACTCTTTTTTGTGCTAAATATCTGACATGAATAAGTATAACAACAGTAATGAACACATGGATTCATAGAATATCCAAATGAAAAGTTTGTTCTTTCATGTTTAAATTTCATTTGTAACATTACTATAAGCATGCTTAAAATAATGCTGATATACTAGTAAGCTTACCATATTTGGCCGAATATAATACGCATTGGTGTAAAATACGCACCCCCCTTTTTGAGCCTGAAACTGGGGGGAAAAAATGCAGTTCGGTTGTATTATACGCAGCAGAAAATTTTACCAAGCGGTATTCTGAACTTTTGAAAATCGTGGTAATTTGCTATGAAAATCGGCGCGGAGATAAAGTGCCGAAAATTTACAGAACACGATATTTTATTCAAATGCGTTTTTATTTTTTAATCTTGACTTTCCATATCGCGGCAATCTGGAGGAAATTATCTATTTTAACAAAGCACGAGATAATGTTGCATTAAAGTATTAACAGAGTTTATTATTAATTTTTTTTTTTTAGCAAACGGTGATATTGAAATTATACGTCGCCGTATTCTAACTATTCTTTGTGGAAATAATTTTATTTCAACAAAGCACGAGATATTGTTGCAAGTTTAACAGTTGTCATATTTATTTTTAGTTTAAGGTAATCATGTTGAAAATTATGTAAATATAACAGGGCAAGCGATATTGTAACATCAAAGTATTCAAAGACTACGATTTTCTTCTTTTGAACTTGAAATTAATTAAATAAATAGCTGATGTTATAAAAATAAAATCAAAATTTAACAAGCGTATAAAGTGTAGTTATCAACACACCTCCGAAGCTGTGAAAAATGATGTACAAAGGTGGGATATATGTCTTCATACATCGAGGTAATCTTCGTGGACATCTTATTTTCTTCAGAGCACGAGTAAATGATAAGCTTAAGTTTCAACATATTTCATATTTCCTTTTTTAACTCTCAAACATTTTAACACGAGGCCGATATAAGATGTAAAATTACATTTAACAAGCGTTTAACTGTTTAATGTGTCGTTATCAACACACGCTTATACATACGAAAGATCATAAACCAACCCCTGATTTTTAACAAAGAAAATAATCAAAGCCATTAAAATCAGTGCTCTAACTGTAAAAACAATGCTTTGGAGTCGGTAAACAATTGAATTGCCTGGAGGGGTGTTGAGGGGTAATTATCAAGTGACAAGCGCACGTGTTCACAACATTGGCTTCCATTCATTGGGACGTATAGAGGGGTGTTTATGTTGAAATGAATTTTCACTGAGTTATTTAAAACCTAAAATAAAATTTTATTTTATTGTATTTCATTAAAAAATGACTCATTACTTTTTTGATCGAGTGTCTGACTGATAAGGTACATGTGTACTATGATTACGGAAGCACGTGGCAAAGGAATGTGTGAACATCTATAAATAACATCGTTAATGGCGGCCTACACGGAGACGATGAACATGCAGCTCAAATTAATTTTAACTTGCTTTTAAATTTAATTTAACTATCAAAAGGTTATAAATATAACATTTTTAACAAGTCTACATTCTAACAATAACTTTCCGAAGTTTTAAATATGGCGATAAACAGCAAGAAATTGCACAAGTCTCTAGGTAATACTACGGTATGTGCGTATGATAGCCGTGTTTCACATGAAAGAAAAACCTATCAAAATCCCATTGTGGTGTAAAATACGCACCCCTTTCTCACAGAAAATTATTTTGGGAAAAAAGTGCGTATTATATTCAGCCAAATACGGTAAGTTATTTCGGAAATAAAACCTACCAAATACCTATACCATTTTGGCCAAAAGCAAGCCAGCCGGCAAACTACAGAAGAGATTTTTTTTATAGAATTTTTAGCAAAATCAATGTAAATATAAATTCTAATAATGTGTATTTAATGCCTGCCAGGTTTTTCAGCAAGTTTTTGAAGTGCTACAAAGATTTTCGCTCACCCTTTGGCACGCTCTGTTGCTTCACAACTAATGTTGTCAAAAAAAGATTTGTTCTTATCATAATACATCTCATCCTCTTCTTCGGGAACCTCATCCTCTCCATTTTCCACACTATCTTCCTTGTCCCCATTGACGGACTTCTCATCCTTCTTTTCACCTGTAATACATCACTATATTATTCTCTGCAGTGCTATCAATAAGAATGATTATCTGTGGTCTTCCTTTGCATATAAAAAAGATCTAATAAACTAAATCTAGGATACTGTATCACGTGTAACCCCCCCCCCCCCCCCAAATTAAAGGTTTAAGGTTAAGAATCTTGGTGTATTTAAATCAAAATGTAGCTCTACAGCAGTATCACAGAGAAAATATCTTTAAGTTCCAAAATTTATTTCAGTGTACATATACAGTGGCACCTCATTTATCCGGACGTCTCTGTCCCCAACGAAATCGTCCGGATAAATGAATCGTCCGGATAATTGAATAACATCTCAAAAAAACACTCTTTAAGCATGTATATATGCACATTCTTCTTTAAAATGTGATAGCAAAGAAAAAAAAAACTTTTAAATTATATTTTGGTTTATTGTTTTAAAAGCAGTAATTGATTAAAGAAAAAAGTTTGAATTCCCATCATTAAAAATACCTTGAAAAACGTAATCAACTTATGTATGTAACGCCAGTTTTATATATCTTTTCTAAAGTAATGGATGTTTGTAAACGGTAGTACATTAAATAGAGATGTTTCTTCAAATATGTACCTTTGTAAACTGTCTTGTGGGAAAAAAGCGTTTGAAATAGATTAACGTTTTTAGCAATAGATTCGTATTTTAAACTACAATCGACATGATAAAGAGCATTACGAAATCGGTAGATCGTTATTTATTGCTCATTTTATTTACAACTCTCCAAAATTCTCATCAATTTACCAATGTATATACGGTTAGCAATATGAATTTGAACGGATTATTATTTAATTAATGCACAGTATAAGCTAAATTCTTTGCTTCATACTAAAGATAAACGTGTGATTGAATTGGGGTAAACACACGCTAATTATAGATGCTATTGTTTGTAGGTCACAGGTAACCGCCTTCAAACTGACTGCATGGCCAATGTTTTTACAACAATTAACACGAATGCAAGATAAGTGTGAAAAAGTCGTTTCTTGAAAAATTACCGTCCGGATAAACGAGTCATTTTTCAATGAAATATTATGTTTTGTAGTAGAAATTGACCGTCCGGATACGGAACGCGAATTTCCGGATTAATGAGACAAAATAACGTGGAAAAAAATCAGTTCCCAAAAAATATCATCCGGATGGTGAAGCGTCCGGATAAACGCGGCGCCACTGTACATGTAAACATGTAGTTTGAGCACACTTCAAATTAAATCATGCTTTATGTAGTAAAACCAGTATTTATCAGACTACTATTTCTTGGAAGTTCAGTACACTAATTTTTTTTAAAAATTAAAATTAAATGGTACATGTAAAAAAGCTGAAAAACTGCCTTGCATAATTTAGTGTCAACCTTTCAATCAGAAAAGATTTTTACAGCTTTTTTTCAATGCCTAGAGAAGACAGATCATTTCAACCAATTATCTAAATTTTGTGCTTGGATACTCAAAATTCAATCATCATGTTACTAGTTCAGTGCTTAATTTGAATGTAAAATACAGAAAATCTGCACAAGTAAACATGTCTGAACTTCTCCAAGCCATGTACATGCATTTGAAAATCATTGGAAATGTGACTCACCTATTGTTAATTTCTCCTTTAATTCCCTCTCAATCTCATCCTTATCAAACTGAGCATTTGCCTCTTCAAAGTCAAACTCGCCCTCAAATTTGAGGGGAGATTCCACTTTCCTATTTGACTGATACCTGCCCCGTGATGACTGTCCCCTCTGGAAACCCCTGTTGGGTCCCCTTTGTGAGGCATTTCCCCTTGGTGGTCCTCCTGTGATATATAATGTATAAGCATATTACTATTTATATTAAATATTAGCATAATAAAGGACACATCTTGCACAAATTTTGACTTTTTATTTCACTTCTACCGAAGCAGTTTTTGTTTTATGGTAATTTATGTCTGAGAAATGGACATCACAAAGTAACATACATGTACGTTGTACATGTATGTCAAATGTGTTGTCTCAGATAAACTAATTACACTTTGAATTTTCAGCATCTTCCTTTTTTTTTTTAACTCACTTTATAAAAAGATAGACAAATTCAAACTAAGGGGATAAATAATGTCTTACATATAACAAATGTGTATTAACTGAGGAGAGATGTGTTGATCTTTACACCTGACAGGAATGTCTGGTGCTCAATTTTAAAATTTTATTATTTCGATGCATCATCTTAAGTTTCTTCTTATTAGAAATAATGCTCCAAATCAAGTTTGTAAATGAATACGACTAAAACCACATGGATCAACTCAAATATTTCAAGTGGCAATCCCCGGATGTGTATGAATAAAAAAGAACCCCATAGAAGGCTGGAGACCCAAGATATATGAATCCAATTTTCCTTCCTTCTACATTTTCATTTCTTTTTTCAAAAATGTGTGTTTTTGAGTCTTTGATTTTAGAGAATTTGATTTGGTCCTAAGTGTACATTGATTACACAGGACCAAATGTCTGAAGTGACCCAGAAAACTTTTGCATAGACTGGGCATGAAGACATAAAATATCCTCTCAATAAATGTTTCAAATTACCAAAATATGCATGTTTATCTGGAGGTGCTCCTCTTCCACCCCTTGGGCCACCCCTCTCAAATCCTCCCCTTCCTCCCCTGGAGTATGTGTTGGAGGACTGAGGCCTTTGTTGTTGGTGTTTCCGTGACCTATCACCCATTGGATGCTGACTGCTGCTCTGTGCATTTTGTGAACTGTGCTGGTGTGAATTTTTCTGTGATTTCTCTGGACTCATCTGAAAACAAGGAAAATTAGATAAGAATTTCTATGCTTGATATACATTCTAATATTTACAGGGAATAAGCAACTTTAATTTGTATATGTGAAAAGATTGTTGATATTCAAACCCAGTTCCAAATCATATTTTACATCCCTTTTAAGATAGCCTATCTTACATGTATTTGGGGCTTTCCAAATATGACCAGAACCCTTTTAACATCAATGTGAACAATGAAACCATTGTTCAACACAAGCACAGGTTGAAAAATCCTCAAATTCATGCAATATTTATATATTATACAATGTTTGTAGTTCATATGGCAGTCTTAAGACTAAAGTGGTTTGGTTGAAACTAAACACATGCTAATGAAAGGTTTAATACATTAAATTTATTGGAGGTAATAAATCTCTTTAGTTAACTCAAGTTGAGTACTCAATTTCTGCATACATTCAAACTGATCTTCATCCTCATTCGATCAATGGAACATCATCACACTAGAGGTATGTATTTTTAGTTTAATGATTAATGGGAAAGGTTCTACCATCTTAAAATCACCTTCGAACCACAAGCATTGGTTTTACAAGTTTTACTTAAGTATATATGCTATTCTCTTTTACCTGAGTGCCCTGATCAAGGGTTGGAGATTTGCGACTGGACTGAACACTTGGAGGAGTTGGACCTCTTGATCCTGAAAATGAAGAGAAACTAACTTGTCAACTCTGTGTCTTTCAAATAAATAGTATTTTAAATTCAAAAACATCTTGTTTAAGCCGATTATATATTTGTAATGTACATGTATAAAATTTAATCTATAGAAACAAGAGGCTCATGGGCTACAATGCTCATCTGAGTCAACATTCTTTTCTGGACAAAAAAAAAATATGCAATTGTCACATCCAAATTAAAATCCATGTTTTCAACAATTTTTACTCATAGTATAGTCGCTATAGTGAGGCTTGGTGTCAACTTTACTATTTAAAGCCTTTTCATGTTGATGACTATTTTGCATTAAACTTGTTCCCAAAGTTTGGCCCCAATCTATAGTAAAGCAAGTGTCACAGACAAATAATTTCAGTTTTTAAGGCATACTTGAGAAAACACTACACTGGAATACTTGTACATAAATGACTAATTGTGGCCCCTCCCCCTCTTTAGAAGAACATTTTTAAGATTTGTCCTCCATTTTCAGGTGTATATCAAAAGTTTGACCCCCTTTTGTGACCCATCCGAGTCCAACAACTCGTGATTATCATTTCAAGAAACATGATTCTTCCAAAATCAAATTTTTTGTAGATAAAAATGACTATGATTAGGTGTTCTTTAAACAATCCCTTTTCTTCTTATATAAATTTTTTCCCTATTATGGCCAACCCTTGCCCCAGGTTCCATGTTTAAATAACCTCGACATTTCACTACCAAATGTGACCCTACTTTTCTTGAAAAGAAAATTTATAAATAATTTTTCCATATATTCCAATGTAAAACATTGACTACTATGGCCAATTCTTAGCACCTGGGATCAAGCTATGCGAAGATTTGTATGAACCTTCATTTGGACTTAAGTTTTGTCTTTTCTGACTTAGTTGTTCTTGGAGGAAAAAAAGAAAGACTTTTAACAGACCCCATTCAATTTTCCAAATTTCTGAATTATCCCTCCTTGAAAAAGATAGTGGCCCTCTGTTTGGACAAATTGAATCTGCATCACGGTTTTGTGACAAGTTTATTTGAATTTGGCACAAAGATTCTCAAAAACAAGAAGAAAATGTGAAAAGTTCGTATATAGGAAATACATACACCTAAGGGTGCAACGATAAACCGTTTGACAGTATATCGTGGTATATTTTTCCTCGGTTCAATTCACGATACTCTAAACTGATATCGCAGTTCGGTTCAATCGGTCCAGAATTATCAGTTTTGTCCGTTTTATTTCCTTCTTTACTATTTCAAAACGGCTTCCGCGCAAAACGTGAGGTCGCCGATAACGCATTTACGGCAGTTAAACTCATCTCCAGCATCTTACAGACCTCAGATTTAACACGGAGAGGGACTTAATGTGATTATAAGTTATAGATGTTAAGACAAATGATAAACCCTTTAGGTCTAAACGTATTCTTTGATAATACACGATATTCCATCACATGTGTATTTCGATGAAAATTCGCTGTCTTGTTGACTAAAACGTATTAACACGAGTAATATGACAATTGGTTTTCTACGTAAATAAAAGGAATAAAAGAATGTCTTCCTTTTTCATTCCAATTTAAAAGGAAGATTATTAGGAAATGTCCCCGTAGTTCCCTCACTTTCCTGTAAATGTTCATCATTGGTTTAGAATGTTCACACAACTCAAAGATCTACCTAACAATCCAATTCAAGTTAACAAAATGTTATTTTAATTATTATTAAAAAATATGAACATTTTGTATAACCCTGTCAAGTTTGAAAAAAATATGATGACAAACTTGAAAGATTTTTAACCTTGTTATGTATCGTGATATGTATCGTATCGTGAACTGAATACCGTGATACGTATCGTATCGTGAGGTTAGTGTATCGCTGCACCCCTACATACACCAGACAATTCTTGATCAGAAAAGTTTGCCCAAGTCTCTGGCTCAGGTGAGCTAAAAAAGGTAAGACCTTACTTATATCAGTAATGAAATCATCAGTCAAACAAAAGTATAGATACAATGATTATCAACAAACCTTCTAAGTCAAGACCAAAACTGTCATGGTCTTCCAACTCATGCTTTTCTGTAAATTAGTGAACAAGTGAAATAAACAATCATTAATATCCATGCAGTTGTAAATAATAATCAAGTTTACCTTCACCAAAAATTAACATTAACAAATTAAATCAAATACAAATATTAATTTATAAACAAAATCTGAACCGAGAGAAGGTAGATTTCAAGAGAAGTATTTTAGACAAAATATACAAGGTAAAACTCTGCAACCGCAAAGCTCATGAGAAATGATCCCCGGAAATTTTTCATACACTGTTTAGCACTTCCAGATAAATAGGCCTAGCTAACCTTCATTCAAAAAGCCCAATGAATGGAAAAAGCAAACACTGAGTACGTATTCAATGCGAAGGATTACAGACTAGCAGAATCCATCTACAGAACAGCAACTTACTGAAATAAGGGATACTTGAAACTTATATGTCAATAAATTGACAGACATTACATGATCACTGGTATGCAACATGGATTCCTCGCAGATTGTACATGTACATCATAGGGAAAAAGACAAAGAAATGATATACAGGCTTTAGAATACTGGAAGCTGATGAAACATGTACAAAATGTACTTTATATATGAAAAAAATGTTTAATCTGCACAAAATTTGTTAGGATTAGTGATGCTATGTGGTGGACATGTTGATGTCACAACTTAGTGCAAGTATTCAGTTACATGCAAAGCTGGAAGTGGAATGCCATGTGCTACCCACCAGGGCGTCGTATAGCTTGTTGAGAACCCACTTGAATACTCTGATCCACCGTAGGAGAAGCACGGTTAAAACTGGGAGATGGACCTCGTGAACCTGCTTTCACAAATTCAGCATTTGTTTAAAACACCTTTCTCCCAAGTACATTTCACCATCACTATCAATTATAAAAAAAAATCTAAAAGGGAGGTAATTCAATAGAATACTTCTGTACCTGACTGATTTGGGATAGCTCCAAAAGGCTGGGGAGCTGTTCCTGGTGCTTGACCATACTGACTATATAACTGGGGACCACCAAATGGTTGGTAGCTGGATCCTCCAAAACCACCACCGCCACCACTTTGCTGTTGAAACCCCGATGAGGTTGGCTGGGAGGACTAGGCAGAGAAAACAAAAGTTAAGCTAGATTAATGAAAAGCAAGATTGAAATCATAGAAAAATAGCCATTTATGTCTTTTATCAAGGGTTTTTCATTTGTTTTACCTTAACTATGGCAGGATCTTGCGGTGGCATAGATGCTTGCAAAGGTTGTGCTTTTGGGGGCTCACAGACATGAAGGTCTTTGATGTCACTGCCTCTAAATATGATATATTCAAATATCTCATCACGCGGAGCCACAGGACGATCTGTTGGCCTGTCCTCTGTTCCAAATGATCTCACTAAAATATGAATAAATTTGAAATACAAAAACATATTTGTACCAGATGGGGAAAAAAATCAATGACGTCATGTTTACTAACTGATACTGCATGTTTGGAATAAACTAGAAAAATATTTCTAGAGAATATGAATGCCCAACCTAATGGTAACTTGCAATACAACATAATAAGAATTGCATTCAATCAGTTTAAGCCAATAGTAAAATATGATGAAAGAAAAAATTCCCTTTTCAATAAACAGAATTGATACTTCCTTAGTTACAACTGTTGCTTTTTATAGCATGGTATGTACAGAGTGTTCATTCACCCTACCTTGGTTCAATGCCTAAATGTCTAAGCCATAATGAACTTTCTACAAACTCATAAAATGTAAACTTAAAATCAGAAATTTTCTGTTTGATTCAAATGCTCTCAAAGAGTATACAAGTTTATGGAATCATAACTTATTCATAAAGGGTAATCCTTTACCAAAATCAGGAAGACAAGTAGAATCAGGAAAAAGACATGTCAAGGTTATAGGGAAGGACAAGGTTAGAAAATTTGACAAACATGAATTGCTATCACTAAAGTTAATTGTAAAATATCAATAAATTCTACAATTTCTTTCAAACTGAGATAAAACACACAAATGTGGACTAAGGTTGTACCGATAATCAGAAAACATAGATTGTCGACGAAAAAATGCTACCAATTCCGATGTTCGATTATAATTTTTCATAATCGATCATCGGAAACATACTTCTAATACAATACATTCCGGAATTATCCATTTCTGGTTTAAAATTTATTTCTTCTTAATGAAAGAAAATGGCGTCTGCATATGATACTAGCCAACTAGCACGAAGCAGAGGTGATTTAGAACTGAAAGGTGCATATTTAGGGCCTAAAAAAAAATTGTTTGTTTCCTGTAACCCAACTGACCCATTCATTTTACCCCCGGGTGGATTTTTTCTCTGCCAAATCTGTGTTTGCTCTTTGGTTTGATCAATCAACTGATTCTTTTTATTAAAAAAATATTAATTGTATCTTTTATTTAAGACATAAAATATGCAACTTAGTCAACATTTACCTTAAATATAAAGAGTAACCAATTCCCCCCACAACTTTTTGAAGTTCGTTTTCTGCCACTAGCAGCCATGTTGGGTGTCCACTGTATAACACCTGGATAATTCAGTCCCAGGATGTTTGACCCCATTATATATATATTAAAAAAAAAAAAAAAAATCCCGACCTACAGACCCTTGATTTTTTGGGAATGTTACAGGAAACAAACAATTTTTTTAGGCCTAGAAAGTGTAAAAGAAGCAAAACAACAAAGAAAATAATATATTATATATTTTATATATTCATGTTAAAGAAATGATACGAAATAATTGTAATAGTCTGCTTTTTGTATACAAAGCTATGAAATCCAATTATAATCAGTAAAATCGCATCGGAAGCAGTAACCGATTCCAATCGATGATCGATTATGAAAATTAACCGATGTCCCATCATAATGTGGACACGGGCATAGAAGACAAGACATGACAAGCAATGTATGTCCTACTATCTACATGAAATGCAACAAGCAAATTCAAAGAATTGTGGTCCCCCACTTTTGGTGTCTTAGTGGTTGGGACACAATTATTTATGGCATATTGTAACTGTCTTGTTTGTGTGCCCTTCAAACTTCTAGATCAAGGTCATGAAGTCAAAAATGATATAGCTTTTGGTAAAGTGTTGTCATAAGTAATGTACATGTAAAATATGAAAGCCTTATCTGCTCTAAAAGTTCTTGCCTATGTGAAAAAAATATGAAAAACACTGTAGGTTAAACTTAGAGGTCAAGGACACAACGTCAAAACCCAGAGTACATTCGGAAAGGTCTTTAAACAGGTAATACACAAATATGAATGTCCTATCTTCTGTCATTCAAATGTTATTACCAATAATAAAATTTTTGAAAATTAGGTCAAACTTCAAGGTCAAATATAGCACATTTTAACACTTCTTGTAACAGAAAATGCAATTGTCAAATATGAATGCACTATTTTCTGTCATTGAAATGTTATCACCAATGTTAATTTCTTTTTAAATTAGGTCAAACCTCAAGGTCAAGGGTCAAAAACTGTAGCATGTTTGGAAATTTTTTTTGTTTGTTTGTTTGTTGTTTAACGTCCCTCTCAAGAATTTTTCACTCATATGGAGACACCACCACTTGATGGTGGAGAGCTGCGAATTTTTTACCTATACTCGGCACTCAGGACCATTGAGCAGTGATCCTTTTTGTGTCAGCACCTACTGCGACACGGAACCTCAGTTTATATAATCTCATCCGAAGGATTGATCTCCACATCCCACAGTGGGATTTAAACCCGCGTCATAAGGATCAACTTCTTACTCCACGACTCCAGAGCAGACGCTCTAACCACTGCACCAAGCTGGCGTTTGGAAAAGTCTTGTGACAGGTAATGCACATGTCAAATATGAATGCTCCATCTTCTCTCATTCAAAAGTTATAACTAAAGTTAAAATTTTTAAAACTAGGTCAAACTTCAAGGTCAGGGTCACGGGGCAAAAAATCATGGTACAGTGCGGACTCGTTATTATGGTGACGGTTTTATAAGATAGAATGCTTATTACATTGTAAATTCAAAGCACAAAACCATTTCTTAACAAATCTATACAAAATAGAACTGTTTATTACGATGTCCTTAAATGCCGGGACTCGGTATTACGATGTAAAAATTCTGTCCAAAATTTTTTTCACTCCGTGTTTATTCGGTGTTGATCGACGGTAGACACTTAAGGAGACACTAAATAAACACTGAAACACCTGTGCTCTGACAGAGTGTTAACTTGCAGGGCCGTTAGGTGATTAGTGATGTTTGACTGCACACACCTTGACTGTTCTAGCTAGGTCAGCAGAATTGGAGACGTGTCAAAGCCATTGTTAAACAATTAAACTGTTTATTTATAAATGTAGTCTCTAGTTTATCTATCTGTTAAGTTTATTTATTTTTTTTTTTACTATGGTTAATAAGTAAAATTAATTTATTAGATAAAAGGTTACATTTAATCGTATGCATGTATGTTAAATACGTAATGTGTAATTTCGTTTGCAGTTAAACTGCGGAATGGACAGCTTGGGTATCAAACATAATTTTGGCAAAATTTGAACTCCAATAACGTTTTAACAGCTTGGATAATGGCTTGGACTACCTCACAGGTGTCAGCAGAAATACAAATCGATAATTGCTGAACTGCTAATTGAACTCTGTTCAGTAATTTAAAAATTCAAATTTATTTTGACATTTAGCTTGTGTGTTTTCAAATCCTGTCCATGAATATGCCTATCACACTGCCCACTTTCATTAGTTGTTCACTGCAGCACTAAGCTCATTGAACACCCAAAACCGCCCAGTGATGTATTGTTGATGTTTATGTAGTAACGATACGAAGACATTGAAAATTTTAAGAACGCATTATCTAGTCAGAAACGAAAGTAAAAGTAAACGGAAATGGCGGCAGATAAATGAAGATTGCCGAAGTTTTTATAAAAAATGTGCACATTTCTTTTAAAATGAAGGAAATGGAAGAAATAGCATCATGAAGATATCTATTCAAGATAAGTTATTAATAAATTATATGTATATAGCATTTTAATGAAGAATTTGAACAGAAGAAGGAAACAAAAGGAGAAAAATACATCTCCTAATACAACAACAAGCTTTCAAAACGATGTTTTACTGGATTTTATTGGGAAATTTTATTTCATTGCCCTCGGTATTACGATATTTTACCGTGACAAAATGAACATCGTAATAACGAGTCCGCACTGTATATTTGGAAAGGTCTCGTCACAGGTAATCAAGGGTAATGTACATTTGAAATATGAAAGCCCTATCTCTTCTCAATCAAAAGTTATGACCAAGATAAAAGTAACGTTAAAATTTTTGAAAAGTAGGTACTTCAAGGTCAAGAGTGTCAAAAAATCTGTCTATTTGGAAATGTACATGAAATATGAAAGCCTTATCTTTTCTCATTCAAAAGATATGACCAAGGTCAAAGTCTCTGTGACAGACAGACTGACAGACAAATGAGATTTAATGTCCTCTCCCTTTTGCAAAAGTTGGGGACAACGAATATTATGAGCAGTCTTATGTCCAACTGGGACAAATTAATCTATATTTATTAAAACAATCCAACCTCTTTTGCAAAATCTGACTTTGGTGGGGAGAAACGATAGTCATGTTTCTAACATATGCCAAAATATAACAAACATCCTTGGTAGCATGGGACAGAATAATTGTTTGCTTTAATTGAACAATTATAATACAACCAAAGTATTGTACAATTATTCCCTTGATAGCAGGCAAATATTACATGCAAAATGTTTTTCTCTAATGTGGGAGCACATTAGAATATGTCCCATATTGCAATGTAGCAAAATGGAGCAAATCCACTCCTGCATGATTTTGAAGAATACAAACCAAGTTTCACTGAAAATTAACCACCAAATGAAATATGAGAAATCTTTTCAAGCTTGTATGTACCTAGATTGATATTGTCATAATTCTTTCAATGAGTTGCCGAAGTAGCAAGATAATTCTAATCTACACATATACTACAGAAAATTCAGTTTCAATTGTCATCACAAATAAATTTAAAGCAAGAAATGTTAGAAAATGTGTAAATTTCCCCCTTTCCATGGAATTTTTCTTTTGCTAGAAGGTACACATTAACTCAAAAAGGTTTTTTATGATTAATTTTGTAGTTATTTTTATGCAACTACTTTCGATATATCCCGTGGCAAATCGTGCTAGAGAGGATCTGCTCCATTTTGTTACATTGCAACTATATGGTTAATGGGACATACTCTAACTGTGATGTGGGGTTATCTTGAGATAACTGAGGTACAAGCAAACAAAATCTATGAAGAGGCCAGAATATACTGTAATAAATGGTATGAAGACCATCACCATTTATATTCCACCTGACATTACTCCAATTTCCATGCACATTACACATGTCCTGCATTGTGCATTTACTGTCAAAAACCATCATATGCAATACTATAGATGAAAAAGTTAAGTTTTTGGCCATATAATTACAGCTTACTTGGAACGCAGTCTCTTCCCTATGACCATGATGGCCATTGTATGTGATTCAATAATTCTCAATAAATTACATAGTTATGCAAAATGTCAGACACTTACTGGTCCTAGGGGATGCAAATTATGCAGTGTTATCATTTCACACTTGCAGCTTCGATACACTATACACCTTTGTTGACATAACAGAACACAGCTGACTTATATACTAGGTCACAGTTTAAGAGATGCAAGATTTGACAAAGACAGTGACAGCAGAAATGAATTCAGTATTTCACATACTTGAGACTGAGCTATATTGTAAAATTTGTCAGCTGCTACACTAATGCTGACAGTACGGAACGGGGTACTTTTACGTACCTTTCGCTAATGCAACTGTCGACTCATTGGGATCAATAGTGTATAAAATGCCCTCATAACGAATTCCTGCCTTCGAAATGAGGCTTATTTTACTGCCGAGATATGGAATCCCCCCACTCATGACGCCTTATGACAAAGCGTCAGAAATTATGGAGGATGGCGGTGGATTCTCAGCTTTGTGCCTATCTCTCTGGAACTGTTCTATCCAAAATGGCGATCTATTATGATTGGACGGTAGATGGCGCTAAACTTCAAAAAATACTTCCCATAATTCTTGTGACAGAGCATGCGTACTTCAGTTGAAGTTGTGCTGTGGAATGAAATGGCGACCACGAACAGTCTCGACGATATTTTGTCAACAGAAATCGACGAGAATGCTGTTAATGCCCTAGTTGGTTCTTTGGAGTCACAGCTAGCCTCCACAACACATAAGGACACTGCACATTCTATATCTGATGCTTCTATGAACAATAATCATATAAGCAATGCTAATGCTCCGGTAGCATGTACTTCAACTGTGTATTTACATAGCATCCCAACACCAGCTTCGAAGAATATGACAATTCAAAATAATGTAGCATTAAATAATGCAAACATATCTCATCTAAAAGCATCTCACTCTGATTCTCAGTTACTAGGTTTAAATTCTATTGTGTCGAATGTGAATTCCAGTGAAGGAGGTGGTTTATCAGTTAATGCCAATAATATCAATAGGAACTCGCCAGTGCCTGTGAATCATGTAAGAATTGTTTCTCAATCACCAACCATTACAAACTCGCGTAATTCACCATCACCATCAGTTCAAGGACAACTTAACAGTGTCAGTGTCGCAAATGTACGCTCATCAACGCCAAATCAAGTTGTGATAAACAATGGACAAAATTTACCAAATGTGAATTCTGCAAATAGTGCTAATTTTAATGCAAGTGATCATAAACCTGTTATAAGGTCTACACATAACAGTCCATTAAACCAAATTTCTAGTCAGGATGTGAAGCCTGGACCAACTCAAATAGTGAATATCAAACACGAACCTGTTGGTTCACCCCAGACAGGGGTGTTAAGTGTGAAACAGGAGACAGGATCTCCAAGCTCAGGATTCGGTGTTAAACAGGAGCACCATTTAGCAATACAACCTGTGCCTGGTGCACCACACAATGTGCCTCAACCAAATGTTCAGTTAGTGCAGGGAAAAGGACCAGTTGTTACAGGAAATCCAAGTGTGATTACAGTTAGGACACCTGGACAAACTCATCCATCACAAGTTGTTATGCAACCTCAACTTATCACAACTCAATCTTCTAGTTCACAGATGCATGTAGTGTCTGTGAGTGGGTGCACTGTTGCCACACGTCCAACAGGAACAGTTCAAATGACTCAAGGCAAAAATATTAATCCGCGAATGACAACTGCAGCTTTTAGACCTCAGCAAATTAGTATAGCACCAAGACCAGGAACAACGGTGTGCATTTTTTTTTTCAACAACAAAGAATACTTATTATTAGGCTTTTTTATAAATGCTTTAAAGGGGCAATCACCAATCTCTATGGTGAATTTCTACATGTAATCTTAAAATAGTACATACTTTTAATACATTTATCCACTGGTCTGGTATATGGATGAAAGGGACAAAGTTTCTTCATGTTGGTTAGAGAAGGAGAATAAATAAGACTTGTAATCTATTTATTTTATTAAATTATATTGGTGAAAAAAAAATTAACAAGACAAAATATTCTGATATTCCATGCCAAGTGAATGTTTAGTATGTGCAGAATTCTTTAAATAACCTGGGAGCGATTTATTTCTCTTAGTAATAATAAAAGGTTAGGGGTGGGGGACTACATATCAAGTCATAAGAGTATTATTTTTGATCTAGGACCATTATTGAAAAGAATTTTGTTTTTCATATATCAATTGGCCAAATTCCCAAATTAATGTACAAGTATTATATTTTGAAAAAAAAAAATCTATCACAATTTGCTGAATTTTAATTTGATATCACTATAAACATGATAAAGACATCCTATGAAAAATTTTATATTTAAAGAAAAATTCATATAAATTAAAAAATTATACTCTTCCATTATAATAGTGAAGTATACAGAAGTCTTATTTTAGAAATAAAGTCTATAAATTTTATGCTGCAATATTTGAAACTTCAGCTGTCTGACAAGTAGAAATTTTTTAATGCATTCTGCATGTTTGGTCTTCTAAGTATAATATGTATATATCAAAATTGTTCATCCCTGTTGCAAATACATATATGATCTTATCCTTTAGAGCTGTAGCTGATTATATAGTATAGTTTAAGTTATATTATAGAACTATTGTATCTGCTAATATCAATTCACATGTAAGGGGAATAACTATACACACTACTGATATTTTGAGGAACTTGTTCATTGTGCAGGGAAAAGTAATTAATGTACTTGGTCAACTGTCTTGATTGGAAGTTATTTCTTAGTTTAATGCTTTCAGTATTGAAAATTTAAACACCAACAGAATAATGAAAACTTTAGTACAATGATAAATGAGTTTCTTGAAACTGGTAATAAGATAACATCTTTCATACTTTAAAATATATTATTAATAATAGATAGATAATCAGACACCATTTAATATCCCTTTTCTTTGGGTTGGGGGGGAGGGAGGGCTATGAATTATTTGAAATGTATTTATCATTGTTTTATATCTTACGGTGTATTTTTTACTTAACTATATTCAGGAGAAAAGTTCAGTATGAATTTTACCGCTTGAATATAGTAATGTTTTAATACACTTTGTAGCAAAACACCATTGCGCTGCCCCCTGGTGTTCAGATACCTCCTGGAGCTCAGATTGTACGGAATGAGCAAGGACAACTAGTTTTTGTCATCCAGCAACCTCCAGCAACCAGTGCAACGGGGCACCGTATGTATGTTAGAGTAAGTATGATACATGTACATATGATACACAAAGAGTGATATGTGTAGTCAAATACATGTATGTATATTGCTATGTTAGTTAATTTTAAATGCTTTTAAATTTTAGATACACCATTAAATGTCTATGATATGCAGGACAAATAATTTTAAGATCACTAATTCCATGGGTATGAAAGAATTTGATTACTTGAGAAATTTTTTATTGTGCCCAGGTACCTGCACCTTTGTGTTTTATCCCATACTTTACAAATGATGCTTGATAGTAATTATGCATACTAAATCAACCACTATGTAATATATGTCTGAAAAGCAACACTTCTGTTCATGATTAGTAGTAATGGTGTAAAAATAGAATCTTTTCCATGTTGGAAAGTTGGGGGGGGGGGGGGGGTTGACAGAAATGCTTCTTGCAAAATGATGTTCATTGCATGTATTTGATGTGGTTGTTTGTTGTAGCCCTCAAATTCTCCTGGCCCAGGTCGCCCTCAACAGATAGTGACAATTCAGCCTCCTAACTCAGCCCTTGCACAGCAGGGAATCCCCCGACAGGTCCACCTAAGCACTGTCTCTACAGCCACCCCTGTACCCAGTCTGGTCCGCACTGCCCCTCCTGGGACTGCCATCCACTCCACGGCGTCAGGTAGGAGGCCAACAAGTATGTACCCTTTAACACCATTTAGGAAACACTATTGTAGAATGTTGTAGTCACTATTGGCAGAGATCTTTATCTGAAATTCCATCTGAAAAACATTCTTGCAAGATTTAATGACTTTTAAATTAGAGTCTGAGCATGTGTTAAAGAACTTTTTTTTTCTTTTGTAGGTGCACCTCAACAGCCCCCTGACAATGTCAAAAAATGCAAGAATTTTCTGTCTACTCTCATTAAATTGGCTCAGAGTCAACCTCCACAAACTGTCAAAAATGTTCGAGAGCTGATCCAGGGCCTTATTGTGAGTTACACTGCTGTTAATAGTTACCAATCTTTGTTTTTATACCTCCAAGAAGCAAAAAATATCAATTGATATGTCAAGGTTGTACATGTATATTTTAAGTGCATTGAGAGAAGTTCAGGAATGCAAATGATAACAATGTAATTAATTTTTTTTTTTTGTAATACAGTGTACTTTAGAGTTCTTACATATTAATTTTCAGATATGCTTTTTAATCCTCTTAGGACAGTACTAGTTTGTATAATGGGGAAAAACTCTACATTTTTGATTTTATTTAGGATGGAAAAGTGGAGCCTCAAACATTCACAGAGAAGTTGCAAATAGAACTTCGATCATCACCTCAACCATATTTAGTGCCATTCCTTAAGGTAAAAGATTTATGACGTACATTGGACTTATTCAGCTAAAATCAAGGGAAGGGAAAGCAAAAACCTGTTCAAATAAATTGCAAAGCAATATTCATTTTAAAATAGATTTAGAACTCAAAAACTTAGCTTTAAAAAACAATCTCAATGTGTTGTAGAAAAGTCTGCCAGCCTTGCGCCAAGCATTAATTGCCAATACCATGACAATAGATGGTGTCAAGCCCCCTCCCTTGGAGGTTCTTCATCCTGTGGCATCCATGGCGACTCTAGTCCACCCTCAAGTTCCTCATCCGTCCAGTCAACATGCAGCTGTGCGAGGCCAACCAATTGTGAGTATGGTTTAACAACAAAAATTGTAAATCAACTTGCTTTTCTGGCTGCTCTCATGATTTTGCCGACTTGTTATTAAGCAGTGTTTTCAGTCCAGAGTTGTCTTTCTTTCAACCTGCTGGCATGTTTTTACATATTCACAATTTTCTTTCTTCAGAAACTTGATAGGTTTAGTTACAAGTGAAGATAGTTGATAAGAAGTTCAGAGCTACATGTAGTTTTATTTAAAAAACACCAAAAAACAATAATAGTAAATTCTGAAGTAGTTTTAGATAGAATATTTCAAAATATCGATAAGATCAAGCTCTATGAACCACACTGCTTAATGTCAGAACCATGTTAAAATGAGTTGGTGTGACCCAATATTTCTCACACTTCTTACTGAGTGCAAACCAAATGAATACAAAGGATATTTTAAATCAAAAGAATTGGAGACACACAAATTACAAAATCCAAATTAGTAACCCTGTACATTAAAATGTGTCAGTGTAATGATAAATGGAACGAGTCATTGATGTAAATCATGATTAAACTTGTTATATAGATTATTTAATTGTGTGGGGTTTTTTTTATTGTTACACTGTGTTTAATTGGATAATGTTTGGGGGGGGGGGGGGCTCACATCTGAATATTGCAGAATATTTGACATGACTCTGAAAATATTCATAGATTGGAATTCCTAAAACTGTGACAGCAATCTCGGGGAAAACTCAGCACCTTCCAGGTGTGGCAGGAGCACCCTCCCGGAGTTCTACCCCACACAAAGAGAAAACCAAATATGACTCTCTCAAGTAAGTGAGACTAGGACATTAATAGTAGAAGTAACCAATCTGTCTGCAACCTTATCACAGTAACAATTATTTATGAGAAATTTCTTCCGTGATACATGTACCCTAATGTTAATTTTTTTCATTTTTCATGTCTTTTCATTGTATGTTGTTACACCGTTGTTAAGATTTCCTTATCTATTAGAAAACTTTTCAACAAATACTTTTCACAGATATTACTTTAAGGTAGATTGAATCATTTTGAAAGTTTATATTTGAATAATTAATTAAAGCTGATAAGCTTTCTTTGTAGAAGTTTATTGTAATTAAATGTTCATCGTACCTGTTTTGTTACAGGGACGATGATGACATTAATGATGTGGCTACCATGGGTGGTGTCAATCTGTCAGAAGAGAGTAAGAACATTTTGGCCAGTAATGCTGACTTCATTGGGACACAGATTCGTTCTTGTAAAGACGAGGCTTTCCTGCATCACGGACCTTTACTTAGTAGAATTACAGCAATAGGTAATATCACCTCTATAAATTTTTGAGGGAGTTTTTTGTCTATAATTGGGATGAGATCACTTAAGTGTCATGTTAATTCAAGCATCTAACATGATTAAGGGCAGTTCACAATTTCAATTTGAAGCTGATTATACATGTACAGTCAAACCTTGTTATTTTGAACTTTAGTTCTAGAAAAAAAACTTAGCAAGTATTGAGATATTGGGGTGAAAATACATAAAGAAAAAGTGTTAGGGACTTCCAACTTATGTCCTTATATTCGAGATATTGATGTTTGAGATACTGAATTTGCAGCTGTATTTATTTCAGAATTTGTCTATAGTAATTCTTGTCTTTCTTCAACAGCCAAGAAGCATGGGTTAGATGACATCTCATCTGATGTTGCTAATCTGGTCTCACATGCGACACAAGAACGACTCAGAGATCTGCTAGAGAAACTCGACACCATAGCTGAACATAGGATAGAAATATATAAGGTACTGATTAAAGAGTTGGACACTTTCTTTGTACTGTAAAAGATTATATCAATAACTAGTATTCAGCAGTGCAAAATTGGTTTCTGTAGACAGGATTCTCATCAGAAGTGACCTTTTTTACATTTTTTTCCAGATGAATGATAAATTTGAGGCTTCAAATGATGCCAAATCTCAATTAAAGTTTCTCGAGGAACTTGATAAACTAGAAAAGAAACGCCACGACGATCAGGAGTGGGAGAAGATTATGAAGGCGGCGAAGGTAAACTGAAATTTATGTGGTTTGTAGAGTTTTGAGAACTGATTTGAGTGTGAAAATTCTACATTTTGACTTTTTAGATGTCTAATGTAATACATAATGTGA
The DNA here is from genome assembly GCF_033153115.1 of Saccostrea echinata. Taxonomy (NCBI): domain Eukaryota; kingdom Metazoa; phylum Mollusca; class Bivalvia; order Ostreida; family Ostreidae; genus Saccostrea; species Saccostrea echinata. The sequence continues at coordinate 27,317,778 of NW_026889803.1, forward strand.
TTCATATTTTTCAGAGTCGGTCAAAAAATGAAGACCCTGAGCAGCAAAAGATAAAACAAAAAGCCAAAGAGGTAGAGAATTACTGCTAAATAATTTACCTAGAGTACTAATGATATATTTACTAGAATTTTTACTGGAACCATAAAGAAAATGATTTCTAATTCATTTACCTGCAAAAGAACTGGCATCAGGCATCACCTAAATAATCATTGCAGTAAAACTGTTATACCACTGAATGTGTAAGATAAATATGAAGTACAAGACTTACCTTAGATCACTTTAAAGGGGCTAACTGGGGTTTTCATCGTGCAATACTTTGCACAGCATAGTAAAATCAAGCGTATTTACTCTTTAAAGCGATTATTTTCAATTTAGCAAATTTAAGACAATTAAAAAAATTACAGGTTAAAAAATTTAATTTCAATTTTAGATAATTGATTTTTTAACAGTTTTTCAAAATGATGGGTAGTTTGACATCTTATTGATATGTTTGTTACATGTAGTTCTAAACTTATAAATTAATTGAATTTTTATATCAATTAATTATGCCCGTATTTGGGGATATAGCTTAGATACATACACACTGTATTTTATTTATTGCAAAAACAAACTGTCTATGAAAATAAAGGTTTTTGTTGAAGGATACTCAATGGGACTCAACATAATTTTTCTGGGTCATGTCAAATTTAGCTGGGACTCATCCTTCTCAAAAACCTTGAATCCTGGGAGAACCTGTCAATGGGACACAAAATTAATTCACCATATCTAGAAATTCATATCAGAGTTCGTTATAACTGGAAATTTGTTATATCATTGTTCATTATAACTGTAACATTTTACATGGAATTATTAAGAATTTTCCCAATCAAATGACAATAAAATGAATAAAAACTTTATATCTGTAAATTTGCTGTATCTGTGTTCGTGTGAAATGAGTTTTACTATATTTGATTCATGTTTGTGTGGTTAGATGGTAGTAATTCAATGAATCTCAGTTATCCCCCCCCCCCCCCCCCCCCTTTGCAACCATGACTTGATTGAGATCATTTTGATAAAATGAAGGCCACTTGCAGAAAAGGTGTAAAATAAAATTTGTCTGGTTCATAATTTTTTAAGCTCACTTACTTTTCTCTATATAAAAGATCTGAACTATATCCTGTTTCTGGTGTCGAACAGTGTAAACTGTGTTATATGTGTAATACATGTATATTCTATTTACATCTGGAGTTGAATAACTAAATACCAGATCATTTCTTCTTAAATTACTACTGTATACGAGTTATTTTTGCTCAGTGTTATTCTCACCTTTTCACACTTGCAAACAATTTTGCCCTGTTTTAAATTCTCCCAGTCACAATTTTGTTTAAGAAATTATACTGTGTACTTTGAATTCGCCCCGTTTTAAATGTACCCACCTGTGATTAGTGCGAAAGGGGTGAAAATAAAATGGGGACAAAAATTTTCCTGTATACAGTATGTAACTAATCTACTGATTGTTCAGGAAGTAAAACTAGTCATTGTATTTTTGTGCTATAGTTACAACAGGCTGAGATAGAGAGGATGAGGCAGGAAGAGGCCAACCAGACAGCCCTGGCAGCTATAGGACCGAGGAAAAAGAGGAAAACAGACTTTGGAGAGATTAGTACTGTAAGTCTGGCAGAGGATTCTCAGTTTATATTTTCCTGTTATGAAAATTGAATTTTCTTACATGTTGTCCACTACCCTGGTATGTTATGGATTCACACCTGATAAAAAGACAGGGATCTGAGTTAATTACATGTACATCTTCTTTGTTTATTTACAGACCGGAAGTGGAGGATTTAGTGTTAGCAATGGAGGCAGTTCTTCATCTTCAAAAACTGTAAGATGTCTTTTGAACATGCATGTAGATGCATTAGTAAATATGCACGTGCATTTATTGTATTTTGTTTCAGCACTTGTTTGTAGTTTATTTCATATGTGTAATTTTTATCATTAGCAGACCAGCACACGGCAGAGAATCAAAAGGGTGACATTACGAGACGTTTTATTCTTGATGGAGCAGGAGCGCTCACTGGGCAAATCAACTCTCTTGTACAAAACATTCCTCAAGTGATAACATGTCATGGTTTAGGCAGGTTCCAGTCGAGACCAGTTGGCTGTTCAGCATTTCTGTGTTGAAGTGTGTGATGTAATTCTGTAAACCCCAGCCACATATATTTTTCCAAGTTCCTCTAAGCTTGGATATACAGAAGTGACAGAAACTTCCAATATGTAGGCGACTGTCACAGGAAACAGCTGAAAGAAAGATCTGCGCCCAGGACGACACTACTCCATGAAAGATAGGTTCCATGGAGGAAGTTCCCAAAAACAGGCTGAATTTTGTCAGCTGTGTTACTTATTATAAACAAAAACAAAATACAAGACAAGAATTTCCTGGAGGGAATGATTTACAGTGCTAGTGTATGTGTGTGTGAGAATGTGTTGAACTGATGGGTGGTAGACAATTCTAGTATTATATGTATTAGTATAAGCCATCTGCTGAGTTTCATTCACATATCCAAGCTTTCCATTCTTAAAAACCAGCAAGCTAATACTCATTTGTTAATGCAGTGTAAATGTACACGATTTCATTCCCTGAAGTGAAATATTTCTTATAGAGTTAAGTGTTTGTATAGATGCACATTCAGTGTTCAGGATAGTCCAGTGTTAAGAGTTGAGTTCATGATTTGGATTTAATAGCCTTGTAATATATGATACAATATTAACACCAGAATTTAATGTTTAAAAATTGACATGTACATATACATAATATGTACGGTAAAAAAATTTAAAAGCAGGAAATTCAGTGGGGGAGGTGTGTTAAACCCTTTGTTGAAAATGTAGATGTCGTACAATTCTCAATTTTTATGTTTGGATAACTATCTTAGTTTTGAACATGTTGCTAAGCAAATCCCCTGAGATCTAGGGAGAGATTGCAGATTTATAAAATGTATTAATTCAAGTCACGTGACTGCCAGTCATTTGTATGTATGAACTACATGTATATTTTTTAGGGGTAAGAAAACTATGATTTAGGTAAGAAACTTACTGTAAGACCTTAATGTTTTATTAATATAGTGGAAGAACTACAGTACTTGACACCCTGTGATGTTTGATGTGATAATATACAAAATAAAAAGCATTAATTTATGATAGTGAGATGACCATTATACATATTGCTGTACTTAGCACTGACAGAAGTCCAGCTATTCATTTAATATCAAACACTGGTAAATCCCCAGGGAGTTTCACTCTATAAGATAGGCAGTGTTTTTGGATGGGGTAAGCTAAAACTATCTTCATTTGAATTTTTTCATTCAAAAGTTGTTTTTTTTCTTGTGTGTATCAGATCAAATTTACTTATTAACCGTCTCACCAAAAAAAAGAAATCTTTGCCAAATACTTACAAGTTTGGAGGCTGATATGTTGAAGAATTCTGTTATATAAGGCAGCATGGGTGAAAAACCTCTACACTTCAGAAAGAATTTTTTAGTAAAGGCCCCTAACTTTGTGTTAATAATTTTATATGTAAATTTATCTTCACTAATCTGTAAATTTACATGTTAATCAGAGCTGGCAATTTCTTCCATTGCATAGACTAAATTGCATTAACTTAATTTTATGCCAGGATTGCTGGCAACCTAATTGAATGTATACATTTGATTCTATAATATCTTTTGCTTGCTCCACATTAAGTATTAACACATCAGCTTTCTCTGTGGTTAGCAATATAGACCCTTAAGGTCTCTTGGTCTATAAACTGGCATAACAGGATTTGTGGCAAAGACAAGGTACCCCAGTTAGTGTGGGTGACGAAGGCAGCTTCAGGAGTTCAGAATATGTTTTGCTGATTTTACCCCTAGTAATTGCTGTAGAATTGATGATCTCTTAGCCAGTTAAGGGATTTTATAAAACTGCTATGTTACTTGTATCATTCAAGGCAAGATTCAAGTGTGTGTATTTGTGTGTGTGTGCATTGAAATTTACTGTATTTCATTTTGTGTAATCACAGCGTGTGTATACTATGTTTCACCATAGTAAATAACAATGGTTAAATAATTTATTGATAATGGTGTGTACAAATAAATCAATGTTGTGCATCCTGTGTTTTGTACAGATACATTTATATTTTATACAGTGTTACATATTTTGAAGCTAATTTTATTTGTAAATATTGATCACATGACAGTCATGTGACAAGGCGGCCTCAGCCTGTAAAACATCTCAAACAGTAGTGAATTATTTATCTACTATTGAATTTACATGTATATCCAATGATATGGGAGTTGTCATTTTGTTTTAAAGTATATAATAGAAAAATTATGTGAAAATTTAGTTTTCAAACTGATTGGATATCTATGGAACTAATAAAACTGAAATGCTAGTTTTTTCCTTATACATATGAGAAATGTTGATTTGAAAGGGAGAATTGTTTGTCAGGAATAATCTTAAACTGTTTTAACATTTTCAGCTTTGTCTGAAGAACTCTGGCTTATTTCAATTTTTAATGTGAAAAACTTCGTTTTCATGACAAAGGTAATCAATGATCAGAGGAAGACGACAGACTTTGAGGCCAAAGGTCAAGGTCATTTGTAAAAAAAAAAAAAAAAAAAAAAAAAAAAAAAAACACTTTTTGACCACAGAGTCTTGGGCATATAAACCCAAATATACAAAGAAAAAGAATTCGCAGATCTTATGGCAGTGGCAATTGCTCAAAAATCAAAGTAAAAGGTTAAAGATTATTTATATTTATAGCACATTGTAAAGCCCTGTTTGTCAAGGTTTTCTTTTTCAACATTACGTATATTTCTAAGATGAGTCTTTGGCTCTTCCTGACTTTGTACTTTAAGTATACCACCTGATGAAACATTTATTTAGTACTGGCCTGAAATACACCACAGGAAAAGCTGGGCAAAACAAGATTTCCCTGGAATGATAATGTCAGTGTTATCGAAGAGTTGGTGGTACCTCATGGAGTCTCACAAGGTACTGCAATTTACCACCAACTCTGCAGCCAATCAGAACATTTATTCTAATTACACTGTCCAAAAGAAGTAATTTATGCCCAAGATTAATTTTGCATTTATTTTATTGGCACGTTTATATGACAACATAGCACATGCATATATACATGCCAGTAATAAAACAAGATATCTTTATGATACTGTTTGACCTATATTGAGAATGTTTACAGTCCTGATTGTAAGCATTCTAATTGGTCCTAAAGAGGAAAGATTCCTTTTCCAGTAAGTCCCGGAACCTTTCATGCACTTGGAAATCACTTTCTCCTGGAAATTCCACAAGCCAATGCTGACTATAGCCCCATTTGAGACATTAATTAGCACAATGTCCACTGAGAAATCTGACGCTATGATTTGCAATGCACTGAAAATAAGGAAAAGAGAGTGAAAATTTTTGTTTCAGAAAGAATATTGGAATGAAAGAACATCAAAATGTAAAATTTATTATTTTAAGCATACTTGAATAGTTTTTTCTTGTTTACTTATTATTTAAAAAATCTTACAAGGAGAAATTCTTAGTTATATGAAAGTACATATTACATATATATTTAGATACATGTTTTAGTATATGCACATGTTAGATGTATATGATATTTACTAACAGATAAAGATTCTTACATATAAACTCTGAGACGGGGTCATTGCCATCATCTGATCGTATGGAACCTGTGATGTCCCTACATTCTATTAGGGGCAAAAACAGTTGGCCAAACTCAGGAGTGTAGGGTGGGGCAATAATATCCAGAACCTGCAAAATATTGGTTTACAATATCATTCATAATTACCCTTCTAATTACAGAAATGATACTCATCATAACTCATGATATCCTTGCCCTTGCCCAAACAATATGCATCATTACTGTAGCAGACCCTATGGTCAGAGATAACATTTGTCTTTCAGTTGCATAAGGTTTTTGCAGATTAATAATAAGATGAAAAGCCATTATAACACTTTTTGAATTCCAATTTCTAGCAACCTGTGAAGTGATTTATTTATACTACACATAAATCCAGAAAAGCCTTTAGCTTGTTTTAATTGAATATATTCATGTACATAAACTACAAGATCTGTTTTTATCAGAAATGCAATAAAACTATAGCACCCAAGCAGTTTGGTACAGAGATTAAAAAAAAAGACATTGCCTGAAAACCAAATTTGTAAAATTATTGAAAATTCTGACCTCTGTAACAAAATGTCTGATGAGTGAAATATCTGTGTCCTGTTTATCCAGACAGTTTTTGATGTACGTCACAACAGGAATAACAAAGCCTCGACTAAAGAGATGAACCATTCGGTCTAGGACTGCCTTCTTCAGTTCCAACTGCAATGTTGGAATCAAATAAAGCAAGAATTAAAACAAGATTGCTAGTATTCTAATAATCCACGATCTATAGACATACATGAAACATGGAGATAACAAACAGCAGTCAAGCTCAAAAGTTCTTTGAAATAATACAAATCGGGAGCAGAGCAAACAGTTTCTCTATTTCTTTAGAACTTACCCTAAAAAGCACCTCTAGATCCTCAAATGAAGACTCGAAAACTCTGATGAAGAGGTCCAGGGCTGGCTGATGTAGTAGAGTATGGTTCGTAACAATCTGTAATAAGATACATTTTAATTTTAACAAATAACTTTTTTAAAACTCCTTACCCAATCATTTCTTAAAAATAAAGATTATGTATTAATAAAGATTATGTATTTCTTCAGAGGGAATAAAAAGTTATACATGGATGGAAGAAACATGTATTAATAGCAAATTTAAAGTAAATACATATTTAGTTTTGAAGAATTATGATTTATTAAGACATGTGAAATACAAAGACTAGGACTCACTTCATCGATAAGAACCAGGTGTAAAGGTGTGTGGTCTGTGTTGAGTTTGAAGTAACTAGCATCTGATACAGTATAATCCACCCAGCGTAGGACTCCGTAAGCAATCACCGGAAATCTGGTCAAAATGAAAGCACACTGGTGATTCAGATCTACTTTCAACATGATATAGTAATAACAGGTGAGCACTCCTTTTTCTGATGATTTAATTACTTTATATGATAATAGGGTGCATAAATCAAACATACAGAAATAAAACAAGACTTACTTGATATTGAGGAAGAGAGTGTTGATATCTGAGATAAGCTCGGATGAGCTTTTGTTCTCAGCACACAGAGATTGCACTCGTTCTAAGGCCTGAGTTGTGGGCTTCAGCTCATCTTTATTGATATTCTTCCTTTGACCCTAAGAAGACGTACAGTATGTATGATTATGAATGCATACAATTTTTTTTATGAACCTTGCTATTTTTTAATAATTCAAAGCACAGGAATATGTAAATTTCTTCCTGTGAAAATCATTTTTGAGTCGGCTCGCAGAGCGACTCATTGGTATCACAGCTGTAAGTGTAAAAATTATCACTCATTCATCTAGGTGATTCATACACCAAATAAGATAGTTCTAGCAAAAAAATGCTTTTGTTTGAGTGATTGCTTAAACTTAGGTATAAACAGTATAAAATTTCATATTGTAACATTATTTATGTGTTCAGTTTTTTTTAAAGAAAAATTCGATTAAATATCTGTACAATGCATATACAAATACTGCGTATGCTTATATTCATACTAGTATGTGCAAGCAAGTTAGGCGGATCTAATCTTCCCATCTGAAGTTTATCATTCACCTAGAATAGTCCCTAACACACACACCTGCTGTTCTCATTCACTGCAGCTAGTGTGCCTGAAAAATCTATTTTTAGAATCCAGGTTTGTAGTGTGAATCATTGACGTAATTACTTTATAACACAGACCACTGCAGCTAGTGTGCTTAATTTATTTTTAGAATCCAGGTTTGCAGTGCTGCTTTCCACAATGTTATATTAAATTATTATACGTTACTTAACATAAACATAATCATAATGCTTAAATTAAAGTAAAATTGTGTGAATACATGTATATAGTTAAGCGGATCTTGAAAAATTTTCCCATAGATATCTAATGTTTGTTTTCCATTGCTGAGGTTGTTTTTAAGTGATTTATCTTATGTTTAAATGTTAATATTTTTTCCATGATACTTTGTCTCCCTTTTTAACATGATTTTCCCTGTTCCCCTCGTTTTTATTTCACTTTATTGTATTTTTTTTCTTAATAGAACACTGAGATCTAGTAAGATTTATGATAATTATAATTAAAAAATACTGAAGAGAAGTTTTTTAAAGAACTCATTTGACTTAAAAAGATGGGAGATACTAAAACCCTTCACCTTTATTTACTTTTTTTTTTGGGGGGGGGGGGGTTAAATTGAGACCTGTTCAAATTTAAACAGTTGTATTTGGATCCCTATTCAAAATGTTGTTATTTTTGTCACATTGAGTATTTACAAACCCAAACTTTAAATAAATTTAAAAAATCTCATGTGAGATGGGATTGATTTGAAGCCCTTAATTTTTATAACCAATCATGGAGACCTGATATTCAATTTCTTAAGATGCAATAAAAACTGAATATAAGGCATGATGACATGTTGTATGAAAAAGCTCAATAAACTCGAGCGAGTCAACTCTCAGGCCCTTCAGGCCTTTGATTTCTATTTTCTTCTCAAAGCTGCAGAAGTCTGATCCAGAATTACAATTTTACAAAAAAAAGGTCATGCTAGAATTGCTCCACAAATTGGAACAAAATTTGATTTTTTTGGCATTTATAAAGGTCTTAGTTGAACTGACCTTTTTATATACTTCTGTAACACTTGCTGCGTAGGACAAGACAAATATATATTTAGATTTGTGTTCAGGATTCACTCTGGATGAAGGTTTGAAAAGGGCATCAATTAAAAGCTCTGAAATAGACAAGAAAAAGAGAATTGTCAATTAGCAATCTTTGTTTCAATACAGATTAAAACTCAAAATTTCATTGCCTACTCAAATTTTTAAGCTTTTTTCTTAATTTTGGTTTTGCTTTATTGTTATTTTTGGTTTTGATCTTTTTCTTCAAGTTTTGGTATGAATGCAATAATTTTCAATCTTTCATGGTGAGTTGCTGGTTTTCATCAAACCAATAGTAGGAAAAAATTGTTTGAAATTTATTTTAGTAAATGTAAAATCTTCTATTTTCAAGAATAATCCAAAAAAGTTTATAAAAATGTTATTTCCACAGAAGTTGTGGTTAAATCTACACCATTGTTGCTTGTAGCAAAAATAATGGAGACTGAAACTTTATCTCTGCTTTCTGTATTAATATTGTGATTTAAAAAAAAAAGTGATACAAGGTACCCAAAAATGCAGGAACTCGAATCAGGTCCACAGGAGGAGGGTTCATCTCCATATACATTTTATACAACTGGAAAAAAAAGTACCACTTAAAATACTTAGTAATAATGATGTTTCTTTCACTAAGAATGTTTTTCTTATGCATTTCTAGACAACATGGATGACAAAGATTGATATATTTCTACACTGGTATCTGAGAAAGCTTACAATAGTGATATCTGTTGGATTCAGAGCACTTCTAGACTACATGGATTATTTCTACACTAATATACGAGATAGCTTACAATAGTGATATCTGCTGGGTTCAGGGCATTTCTAGACAACATGGAGGAGAGGGCTTGACACGCCCTGGGATAAGCAGCCGCCCCACTGAGGGCCAGTGTAATGGGAGTCACATCCATCTCTCTGAAATAAATAATCACAGCAGGTCAACACAAATTAATATACAAGATATCAGCAATACAGAATTGTTTACATCTGTTCAGTATACATGTATTTTTTAATATTACTTTTTAAAATCTCTTTCTCCGAGATAAAACTAATAATAATAAAAAAAAAAACTTGATTTCTTCATAAAGCTATCGGTTCATTGATAGACGTGATTAAAAATATCATGTGCGTGTGCTGGAGAGAGAGAGAGAGAGAGAGAGAAGTGGGTGGGGCTTGGATCATGTGATTTAGGGACATATAAGGAATAACTGTCTGGTTTTGGGGTTTTATGATGATGATCAAGCAATAAAATTACAAATAAAAGAAAAAATGATTTTTTTCATAAAGCTATCGGTTCATTGATATCATGTGTGGGGCTGGAGAGAGACAGAGAGAAGTGGAAGGGGGGGGGGGGGGGGGGGGGGTTGGATCATGTGATTCACGGAGTCATGTAAATATTGGCTTGCATGATAATTTCTGCATAAATGCCTTTGGCAGTTATGCAAATTATCACACAAGCCAATTGCTTGATCACATCAAAAACAAAAAAAAAAACAACAAAAAAAGACAATTATTCCTTAAAATTATACTTCCTTGAAATCACAGACCGAGTCCAGAATCATCAAAAAAGTATACCAGTGATAAAAAGTATAATTTTCCTGACCTGGCCTGGGCACTTTTCTGTAACTCCTGACATAATCGTCGAATGTTGGATCCACCCTTGGTTTCTTGGGCCAGAATGTGCATCAGAACCTGACTGTACAGGTATGTGTGTTCTCCATGACAAACCATTTTCTAAAAGTCAAATGTATACATACTAGACATTATGAAACTTTCAATACAGTTGCATTAGAAATTTTCACAAAAGTATTGGATTAAATCAGGGAATTTTATTATAAAAGACACAAATCCATTAATATTGTATTTAAGTCGACTTCCTTGTTGACATCATTTCTAGATACATGTAAATTCCTATGGACATTCTAAGTTTTTTATTTATTACTTTCATATTGGGCCTATTCAAACTTTTAACTAATATCACTTTAACCCACTATTTGCCATGTCTACACAGCAATTCCATTCAGGGGATCATAAGGGTTCAGTTAAGCCACAAGGGTTGAAGGTTTACTTAACCTAATTTAGATCAAATATGCATTTACCCAAATTCACTTGAAAACTTAACCTAATGCAGATCCAATAAGTGTTAAGCTAAAGTCACTTGAATTAACTTTGAAAAATAGGCTGGCTCTTACAAGTACATGAATACATGTATGTAAACTGTAGGTTCAGTGTGATATGAAATTTTACCATTTCTGAGTATCCAGTATTAAAGATTAACAATTAATTCTTTACTTTTCACTGACTCATTCAGTAAATAAAGTGCACTGAACAATATTTTTTTGTCCAAATCATTAATTCATACTGAAATCAACAAAATTTATACAATACATATACACGTAGGTCATACTACAAATAAACATGAAAATCTAACACAATGGAAATGATACAAACTGTGAATTCTGGGAGGTTTTTGGTGATTGTTTCCTCCCCTCCCTCCAGCATCCCTGTGATTGATGTTCTCAGAACTCGTGAGAAAACCTCAATCTGGTGGCAGGCTGTGGACACTGAGGTTATCTCCCCCTGGTAGCCAGCATCTGATATTAACTACAGAGATAAAAAATTCTCACATTATTTCATGTATAGTTTTTACATGCATGTATTTTTGGTTACAGTTTTCAATCCACCCTTTTCATTGATTTCTTTTTTTCTTTTTTTTGTTTATGTCATTTGTGAATGAACTTGGTTGAAGGACTGTCAGAATAACAAGAACAATGTGGAAAATAAACATACTGCCTTACAAAATGTCTTACCTTGACTGTAAAGTTAAGCATTAGACAGTCTGGGTACTCTTCTGCCAGCTTGTAAAACAACTCTCTCCATGTAGGAAACTCAATCATCTCAGCTAACCATGAAGGAGTCTACAAGTATCCCAGCAATTCACTATAACTGTTATTTTACTGTACAAAATTTCAGATTGAGACTTTATTTCAATCTATGAGTAAATATTTTAATACATTATAAGCCAGTCCGCATGTTCTTCATTACCTCTCCCTCATCAGTAAAGATAGAATCAGCCTTTTTAGGATCAAAGTGTTTCATAATCATTGTCTTCAGATGATTCTCCACCATTTCCTGCACAATTTTGATATCCACACCTGTAAAATCAAACATTTTTCAAAATTACTTGTTCACAAGTCAGCAGTTATTATTTTCATTGTTTTAAAACCAAAAAGTTATTTCTTTCATATTAACTATGCTGGAACATTTTCCCACTTTGATGAATGTGTTCATGAGTTCTAGAAACAAGAGGTCCATGGACCACAGGGCTCACTTGAGTCACCTTGGCCCTACTGTTCTTCAGAACAGTGCACTATCCTTACCCAGGGGACCATGATTTGAAACTTTTATCTTCACAACTGAGAATGCTTGCATTTTAATATCATTAATCATAGCCCTATCATTCTTGAGAAGATTTTTCAGATTTCCCCCTTTACAATCCCATGTAAAAATTTCATCCTCTTTTGTGACCCTATCTTACATGTACCCCTGGGGGGGCCATGATTTGAACAAATTTGAATTTCCACTACATGAGGATACATGCTCATTAATACAACTAATAATGGCTCTGCTGTTAGCGAGGACATTTTTCAAAATTTTTTCTCATATATTCCCATGTAAATTTTGATCCCTATTGTGGACCCACCCTAGTACCAGGGTCCATGATTTGAACTAAATCTACACTACTTGAGAATGCTTGCATTTTAATATCATGAATCATGGCCTAGCTATTCATGAGAAAAAGATTTTATAAGAACTTTCCTACACAGTCAATCTTCATTATCTCAAACTCGATGGGACCAAGAAAAAACTTTGAGATATCTGAGGATTCAAGATATCAGGGGTAAAATACTTAAAGAATAAGTGGTTGGGACTTCCAAATAACTTCGACATATCCATGGTATTCGAGATATCAGTGTTCAAGATACTGAAGTTTAACCAATTATGGCCTTGCTGTTCATGAGAAGATTTTTCCTACAATATCCCATGTTTAACTCTGATCTCCTCTTGTGGCCCCATCCTAACCCTGGGGCCATGATTTGAACAAACTTGAATCTACATTATGCCAGGAAGCTTACACATAAGTTTGGTCTTTTCTGGCCCAGTGGTTCTTGAGATTTTTTTTTAAGACTTCCACCCTAATTTTAGCCTTTTCTTGATTATCTCCCCTTCAGGTGGACCCTTCATTTCAACAAAATTGAATCCCCTACAACCAAGGATGCTTTGAGCTGATTTAGTTGAAATTAGTTTAGTTATTCTAGAGAAGTCAAAAATGTGAAAAGATAACAGATAGACGGATGACATACAAACATTAATCAGAAAAGTCCATCAAAGCCTTCGGGCAATTGACCAGATGAGCTAAAAAGCCACACTTTTAAGATTTGAAAATTTAATCCTTAGAAGTTAAATATATATATAATACAAGCTTATTATCTCTGAAATCTGAATTGTTTCTAAATAAATGATAAAGGTTTCTTCATCATAACAAATAACCCCTATAAATTTTGGCTTAATTCACATGAAGGACCCAGTAATGCCTGATCCCCACCTGCTTGAATGAGCCACTCGGCTAACAGGTTGACAGTCTGAGCTACAGCTGTGTAATTATCAGACAACATCTCTACCACTTTTTCTGGAGATCCACCAGCTTGCAAGAATCTGGAGAGAATGCAAACAGATTTCTTATACTTTCTACAAAATTCTCAACCTCCAATTTTCTGATAACCTGATATGATTGTACTGTTACACTAAAAAGTAAATCAAATAAAAAATCTATGTCATATAACTTGTTATGCTTCTAAAAAATGAGAACACATATTAATGTAGTATTCTGTTGTAGTTTTTAACTCAAAATAAACTAGAAGTTTTTATCATGAGAAGGAAAAATGATGCAATGTAAAAAAAAAAAAATACAATCTACCAGGGTATATACTCTTTAATTCATGTTTTTAATCTTTTCTTCCCATTACCTTTTCAGTGTGCCAAACACTCCTGGTTCCATAATGTAATCTTTACATGAGAATAAGTCCAAGCACTCCTGTTGGGCAGCAAACTTCTCTTCTTCATCCTCTTCATCTTCCTCTGGTGACTATTAACAATAAAACATAGGTAATCAAAGATTACAGAGCTCACCTCAAGGAATGTTATCTTTAAGTAAGGCAGAGTCTCACACTAAACTATATAATCTAGTAGTGTGCATCCCTAGATGTAACATTAGGGCAGTTTTGGTCAGATATTAACTAGTCACTCATCTAGAAAATGTAAGTCAAATCCAGCATCTGAAGCAAGTTTGAGAGTGTTCAACCCTTGATGCAAGTTTGTTCTAGGTAGGGCTTTAAGTTAAACTGGAATGAATCTGCTCCAAAAACTTAAAACCTGGTCATTCATCTGGAAAATATGTCAAATCCAGCATCTAAAGCAACTTTGGCAGTGTGCATCCTTGATGCATCATCCATGCAAGTTGGTTTCAAATAAGCCTTATAGTTTCTTGGTAATGGACCTGCTCCAAAAACTTTAACCTGGTCACTCATCTGGAAATGTAGGTCAGACCCAGCATCTAAAGCAAGTTCAGTAGTGAGCATTCTTAGAAGTATCATCATGCAAGTTTGGTCAATAGAGGCAGGGACTGACAAATCCCATTGCCCGATGCCCGGGGCTAGTGAATTTTAAGGGTGGGCAAGTGAAATTTTATCAACTACTTGCCCATGGGCAAGTGACTTGAAAAAAATAAAATCCATATGCAAGTCATAGATCTAAAGCTTTTACAGGGGTTTGCATGATCTACTCAGTATTTGTCTTCTATTTTTTTTAAATATATATAAATATGATAATAGTTTATGGTGGGACAAGCAAATATTCAGGTAGGGCAAGTGAATTTTGACCATGCACTTGCCCTTGGACAAGTGCCTAAAAAATCTATTTGTCAGCCCCTGATAGAGGGCTTATAAGTACTTGGAAATGAGATCTGCTCCAAAAACTTTAACCTGCTCCAAAAAACATTAACCTACTCATTCATTAGCTGATACTGCAGCATCTGAAACCTTGACTGGTATAATTAAACATACTAGTAGCATCATCCATGCACCTCTGATATAGGGCATAGAAGTTCTTGAAAAGAAATAAAGAGATATGCTCCAAAAACTTTAACCTTGGATGCTGACGCCAAGGGTATCACATTTAAGCCTCCCCCCTCCACCAACTTCAACTTCATTGAGGTGAGCTAAAACTCCATAAATTTAAAGTCTGATTAAGGATGGGGAGGCCGAGGGTCCCTCCCCCCTGATGGATCTGTCATTTCTGTATTCATGCAAACATTCATTTAGCATGATGGACAATTGGGATCTAGAGTAAAAAAGTTTTGGATTCCCTTAATTGAGTACAACATTCTCCAATTGTAAACCTATAAAGAGTCAATCCATAAACAGATTTTCTGGTTAGAAGTCCATAATGGTACAAAGTGACTAGAAACTGCAGAATATCATGGGTATGTCAAAGTGATTTGGAAGTCCCATCCACTTATTCTTTATAAGTATTTTACCCTCGATAATTCGAATCCTCAGATATCTCAAAGTTTTTTCTTGGTTCCATCGAGTTTGAGATAACGAGGTTTGACTGTATATCAAATGTCTAGAAACATAGAGATGTTCTAGCATAGACTATAGAATCTTGTCTTTAAAGCGAGCAGTGTGAAGTGAAGCAACCTCTATAGACTAATGTTTAATAAAAGAGCAAATTCACTTCAGAATGAAATCTTCACTTTCCTCAGAAAAATTTTGAGTGAAACCTTCCCAGAACCCTTTTGCTACCATAATTCCATGCAATAATGGTAAATATAACAGGACCGCAGTTATCGTGAAGATTTAGTTCTTGCACATAGTGCAATGGAAGCTTCTAAAAACAAGAAATTCAAATAAAAGAGACAATTACATCTCCCCCATCGTGTCCACCGTCCCACATATTCCCTTCGTCATCCTCATAGTCGTCCATTTCTTTGAATCACGCGAAAA
Source organism: Saccostrea echinata (assembly GCF_033153115.1). Taxonomy (NCBI): domain Eukaryota; kingdom Metazoa; phylum Mollusca; class Bivalvia; order Ostreida; family Ostreidae; genus Saccostrea; species Saccostrea echinata. The sequence goes on from NW_026889803.1 coordinate 27,333,631, forward strand.
CAGACGTAAAATTTGCAAAATTTTACAATCAAAGACAAAAAATTGCTAAGAACGCTTCCATCTTGAAAATATGTCAAGTTGTTCGCTGATTTAGTCGTATTGACAGTCATTAAGTAATAAATTTGAAATACAAGACAAGCAGTAAAAAGGTTTTTAATATAAAAAAGTTTGAAGAACATTATTGAAATTATAGGAGTTAAATAATATGAAGGAAACCTTTTAGAATTGACAACTTGATTGTATTTCGAAGCAGTCTGGTATTACCTAACCAGCGTGTATCGGGTGCGAAACTGAAAGTAGACGTAAATGCAGAAAAAATCTCATTTCAAGTCGATTGAGTAAGCTTTAGTAATAAATATAAGCACATTGTCTAATTTGACCAAAAACTACTATTATGTAATCTTTTTCTTATGAAAATTTAAATGATCTACACATACCTGCAGCATTTGTTAGCAACCGAACACTTGTTGCAATGTTTTAAATGCATTCTTTCATTAATTCAGCAAAGATGATGTAAAGATTCAACATTTGGAATGGATTTTCTTTGGGAGAAGCTGAAATCAATCAATGCCAACCACTTCATATTTGTGTTACTTTGTGGGGTCATTGCTTACCTATTCCGAGCCAGTGATTCCTATAATCTGAAACCAGTTTGGAGGAAAAGAAGTGAACCTCATCATTTTACCAACAAGTTAGTGTTCACGTTATTCTTAACCTTAGAGGCAAACATGAGAAGCATGTTTATTTGTATTTCAAGAAACATGTTCATTGAATATTTAGAACTAATTTGTTTTTTGATGATAAATTATACCTTAAACTTTGAACTATGTTGTAGTTTTAATTAGTATTTTAAAGGAATAACTGCTTCAAGATATTGTTTTTTTTTTTTTTTCAATTTTATAATCAGGATATACCCTACACCTGATGACCGTCTCCCCTCACCGATAATAACAGACCTGGATGGAGATGGAACAAATGAAATCCTTCTGATCACTCATGACTTCAAGTAAGATTAATATGTCTAGTAATCCATTATTAAGAAAGCAATATGTTCAAGAAATTTGATCTCTTGAGTTTGCAAAAAACAAACATCCTGTTCGAAAAGAAAAATTCATTTTTTGTTTAAAAATTTAACTACCTTTAGTAAACAAGTAGTCTTAAAAGTGATAAATACTAGGTAACTCCAATAAATACTAAGTAACTCTAGTCAGTGATTGTGACAAAATATTGCAGTTTCCATGAAGTTAAATTGACACCCACTGATTTCTACAGGTTAAATATTATGGCCCTCCCTGACCCTGTGACAGATGAAGAGGATGATACACTCCCTCATGTTGTCGTCAAACAGAAAGCCGTCCTACCTATAAACGTCTCGGAAGTCAGTCGACCAGTGGCCATGGAGACAGGGTTTACCATACCTTACAGTTCCATGATGCAGATAAGAAAACAGGTCAGAACAAAGGTTATCTGCTAAACATTTCATTAAAATAATTTAATGTAAATTAAAGTAACATAATTTATAATAGTTATGTTTATAGAATGTAGATGTTATCTATATTAGGTCGAACTTGAACATTACTGAAAATTTCATTTAAGAATTTACATAAAAATTTTGATGTGCAGAACATACTGTAAATGTATTATATTTAGCGTGTGAAGGATATTTGGCAAAATTGATTTTTGAACAAGTTAGGTAGATTTGATTTAACGCATTTCTTAATGTTTTTATTTATTTATGTAGTTAAGTGCAAGACATTTTGTGTTGTACTTGAATTAGTGGAAGCTTCTTTCCCCAAAAGGCACTAAAAACAATACACAACTAAATAAAATACATGTATGTTTACAGTATTAGATTGTATATGTTTCTCATATGGTAATATAAATGAACTTGGCGCATCTTCAATATGTCTATTGACTGGAATGTTTTTGTTTATGAAGTCATTGGTTTGAAATTTCCTCCATGTATTTAGTCATACTAAACTAAAACTGTATAAAAACTACCTAAATATTTTCAGATCATTGTGGTTGTGACAGATGATTGGCAGGTCCTATGCTACAATCACAATCTGGAGTTACTGTGGCATAAAAGATTTATGGACGTCAGTCGTGTGAGAGAGACGTACACAGTTAAAGCCATGGGGACCTTGATCACAGCCCACAATGTCAAGAAGACTGACCAGGGACTGGTGATTGTGGGTGGTAGCTTTACCCACTTAGTGCATGCACCACCAGATGCAACCACCCCTAAAAAGTAAAGATATATAATAATAACAGTGATGTTTTATAAAAAATATTCACTACAAGAATTTGGCTGTAAGTTTATGTATACTAGATCTGGAATCAGAATTGTTTGGGAGGGGGGGAGGGGGGCAATGTTTTTGGATTTCTTGGGTCATTCTCACCCACGAATTTACATCCCCACAAATGATAACTTTGTCAACTTATAGGTAAATTCCCACAAACACTGACCCCCACAAATTAAAATGATTGCACATTATTCTTTAGTGTGTTGATTGTCCTATTTGCCAGACATTTCATTTTAACTATCTGCACTGTCTTACTAATGGTTAGAAACATTCACCTTTAATCATATTTAAGAAAAGTTTGATTGACTTGAAGATGGTCACATTTAATCATTACATATTCTAGCATAAATATCTATAATATACAAGTACTTTTCCCACAAAGTGTGAATCAGACAGAAGATAAACAGAAGAACTCCACAGAAGACAACACCCTGACCCACTTTAGCTCCTTTGCCGTTAGTGCATTAGATGGCACAGTGAGGTGGCACCACCTGCCTGGGGATTTTGGAGAAATAGCAACCAACATCAAGGTACTAATACAGGAAATAAGTTTTTTGAAACATGTAATATCATAATATCATTCTTGAAGAAAATGATTACATATACACTTACCATAATTTTAGTTTGATGAATGCCAGTCTATTATTAAATGTCAATATGGTGGATCTTTTGTAGGATATCCATGGAGACCACCACTGGAAGCTGGCTTTGAAAAGACACAGACTCCATGTTGGAGAGGCTCCCTGGACAATGTACAAGAAAGAATTCAACAGTTTTACAGTATGTTTTAATGCTGTAATATTATGGTAATGTTGACTCCACCCCAATTTTGAATAGGCATAGTACAAGTACTAGTATGATTCCATGAAAAATCTTTTTTCCTTTGAGGTAATACATTTATGTACCAGTACATGTATCATCTATATGATGCATATGTTTAGAATCTGCTGTTTGCTGTTTTAAGGTTATATACTGCCATCTTTCCATTACTTTCAATCTTGTCTTTGGAGGGTAATGCACATGAACTGAATAAGCCTATGCATATAAACTATTAGGTTATCAATGGCTTGGCAGTAAAAGTTTATATTTCAGAAATACTGATATTTATATTAGAAAATATTTTTTTATTTGAAGCCTCACTTGTGGAGAAACCTGGAGGACACAGAGCTGACACTGGGGAGATTTAGAAAGTCTGAGGAGACAAGCCAGTCAGACACGCCTTCTTCTCAGAGAATGGCCTTGACCCCTGAGCATGTCATTGGATATGCATATGGTGGACATCGACCACACAGTAATCATGAACATGTAGAAAATCCAAACTCAGTGGTCATCCACACCCACAATGGTATAGAGGTCCTGAATCTTCTGAGTGGTCGACCGGTCACTGAACTCCGTCTTCCTGGGGACGGGGCAGTGTATTTGGACATTGATGGAGATGGAGAGATTGAACAAATTCTCTGGGGTCAGCAGGATGACTACAGTCCTTGTTATATTGAGATCTGGCGGATTAATCCGGTGAAGGAACGGATAGAGCAGCTACCAGTTTGTCGGATTACTCGCTTGTTCTTCACTTCATCTTGGGCTTATGATGAAGATAACTTAAAGAAATTACCACCCATTATTATCAAAAGGTAAAATGAAAGTAAAGTCAAACCTCAAAATTTTTAATTTAAGAGGGTTTGATATATACTTTTCAAAAGATTCAGGATATCATAGGATTCAAGATATAAATGTTGAAAGTCAGATATCTGAACCCTCAACTCACATCAGTAGATTCCTTGTATTTTATCTGCTGGTGCATGAGTTGAAGAAATCCTACTGTACTTAATTCAAAACAAAATATATTACCCAGTATGAGCAATTCAAAACTGGTTGTTATCAGTCTTTTTGTTGCCCTCATAGACATTAAGATTTCACCATTCCCCCAAATGTCCATCACGATTTGCTGAAAGAACTGGCTCCAAGACCATAAACTGAGAACAGACTTAAGTCAAAATTTCGAATCAAATTATTTTTTTAAAATAATTAATCAAATTATTTTTAAAAATAATTTTGATAATGAAACAATTTTTTTCTCCATATATATGGATTTTAGTAATATACACACCTGCAAAGTTTCATGCACATAAGTTAATTAGAACTCTAGATATTTAAAATTAAAATTTTGACTTAAGTCTGTTCTCAGTTTATGGTTTTGAGGCCTGCTCTTTCTCTCTGTCTCATTTCTTTGTGTCAGAAAATTCTAGAATTTTCACTTTTGCAAGTATTAGCAGAATGAATCGAAGGTGAAATCAAGTGTGGTTATTAATTCAAACCATTTGTATGTTTTCAGTGTTGCAAGGAAAACAGGACTCATAAGATACTTAATGGGTCACCATCTTCCGAAGTTCTCACATAAATATGACATCATCACATTTGGAGGTGTTGGCAGAGTGTCTTCTTGGGACAGAGAAGGAAATGCCAATTGGCAGGTAAAAGAGAATGATAAATTGATTTTGAAAAATCTGATGAAGATTAAATACACAGAATATCATTAGCAAACTGGTTAATTTCAATAGAAGTCATGCTTATTATGACCACAGAGATAAGGCTTATTTAACAGCATTCTTTATCATCAGATCCAACATGTCTATAATATGATAATCCATTCTTCTGTCCATGGACCTTGACATGGCCTAACCCTTAGTCTAGGTCAATTGGACAAGGTTGCATTTTTTTAGAAGTATATAATGTACTATTTTGGGCTGTAACTTTATGGTTATGGGATTGTAGAGGTTCACAAAGGTAGCCTGAGAACAGAGGACTTGTATTTACTATAATTCAGTAATTCTTTGACAAGTCAATCCCAATTATATGGTTTGCTATGTAAATTTGTGTAAGATCTTCAGTTGTGATTTTTCTGTGATTTTTAAAGTGACCCATATACTGTTTGGAGACCCCTTAATAATAAACTATCCCTACCCTTTCCTGGCTTTTTGATTATTGATCACAAATACATATTACTCATGCTGTAAGAGTTATTAGGGTAAAATATTCCTGATTTAATTTATCTGCCCATGTTTAAGTTAACAACTTTAGACATTTTCTATGATAGGTTGCAACTCCAGCAAACTGGGCTAAAGCATCAACAGATATAAAGAAAAACAAGGAAAGAGATCATCCTGCCTACCAGAGATTTATGGAGGAGTTCTGGCCAAGTCGAGTTCTGATGTCTATCCCTGTGTATGGTCAGAAGGTATTACACTTTTTGTGATTTGATTTGAACATATTTTATTATGTAATAAAACATAAATAGAATGGGCAGCAGGCTTAGGCTAGCCTATACAAGCCCTCTCCATGGAACACTATAAATGTATCGTATTTTTTATCTTTTAATTAAGGACATACACAACATAGTTTTGAACTTAATTTATTATGAAGTTCCAATAATTGAAGGACATTTTGGACTTTTATGATAATGTCTATTGATCCTGATAATGATCTATTGATTTTGAGGAAATGCTAGCTCAAACTATATGTATGGTAATTTTTGTATATTTTTCTTTGTATAACACAAGGATTTTCATCATTTGATAACTTCAAAACCCCTGGTAATGTACATGTTTGCTGATTTTTTGTCTAAGAACATCTGATGATACAATGATTTTGAATAAAGAATAACTTGAAAAGTTACCAGTGGGTGAGTTACGTTGTGTATGACTTTAAGCAAAGGAAATTTGATTGATATATCGCAAATCAATGTAGAAGACATTTGCCGATATTTTGAAAAATGTCTTTTATTTTGTAATTTATTTACATTTATGTTTGTTGCTTAGCATATTTAAGGTGGAAAAAACAGTAAGATCTACAAAATCATGTACTTGTACATAAATGTATTGTAAATTCATGTCCTGCAGAATGTGGTGGCCCTGAGTGGTTATTCTGAGTTTGTCCTGGTGGACTTGGTGAGTGGTAACCTCCTGGCAGAACATTCCCTCCCCTGCCACCCCACCTCCCCTCTGATTGTGGGAGACTTTGATAACGATGGGGTCAATGATGTCATAGTCACATGTAGTCTAGGGTAAGCGCTGTCTTTTCTTCTCATTGTCATTAAAGTCAGATTGCCATCAGATGGAGGCTTGTAATACATCAGTGACAGGACCCTGTTTTTCAAAATAACTTGCAACTAAGGCCAAAATCTACTTTAGCAATTTATTTTATTCCTTAACTGTGCAAGAACAATTCGATCAATATTTTTAAGAAGAGATGAGTTTTTTTTTCTGAGAAAGTCATGAAATTGGCAAAGTTTTATAGCTACGACTTTGTCGTAAAACGTCACTTTAAACACTATTTTTATAAGGGGCAGTGATTTTTTTCAAAGTGAGTATGGAATCTTTGTTTATTTCATCAGGTACATAGGATTTTCTCTTCATCACAAGACAAACCACATTTTTACTGCAATGTATGGGCTGACTGTCTTTAGCCTCATTATTCTACTTAACTGGCTGTGCTCACCGCAGTCATTTTATGGAGAAGATGACGAGGAGGAACCAAGTGATGAAGATGAAGATGATGATTGAATTGATGATGGTGTGGCTTACGTGTAGATCAAGATCCAGGAAAATAATATTGCAAAACAACCATAAATTAAAGGAAGACTTTAAAAGAAAGAGAAAGAAAAGGGTTACGGAGAAGATGTTAGTTGTGGGGTGTTCTTTCAGAAAGCAAAACGTGAGTATTCCAAGAAGTGTTCATTGCCAGCAGGACTGGAAAACTTAGAGAGAAAGAGAGATAGTAAGATTTCAGGCCAAGGAGCAGTTGATGCAATAAGTTTCATGCAATATGGAAATGAACTTAATGAAAATCTGTAATTGGCATAATAAAAGTGTAACCCCCCTCCCCTCACATTCAACCTTAAAAATGTGACCTTTTTCAGAAAACATTTCCTTGCTTGCAAGTTCCTTTTTATGAAGATCATGTTTTGTTGACATTATTTGCAAATTTCTTTATATTTAATGTGATAAATAAACAACTTTATATTTTACCTATAAAGAAATTTGAGATATTTTCATGTACATTTGATACTAATTGCTACATGTAAAATTTACATACTTTTAAATTGTTTGAATTTAGTTACATATGATATCATTATTGTTCTTTGCATAAAATGCAAGACAAACCATGAGTGTGCACATCTGATGAAGCTGATTCTTAATTTCTTAGTTTTTTGGGGTTTTTTTAATGAGTAGGCCTATACCTTGTTACCTTGTTACATGTAGTTACCCGGTACATGGGAATCACAATCCATATTATGTACCTGCAAAAATAACCTCATATATGTGTACTTATTTTAAATCTTGAATTTAATTCTAAGGGTGCATTTCATTAATTTAATTTCAGGGGCATATTTTAATGAAGTTGTTGAAATAAATTATTTTTGGTGCCAAGCACTTTTGTATTTTTCGTATTTAAAGAATATTGATTTTTAATTCCAAATGTTGATGTTTTTGTTCACCTAAAATTAATGGTATGTAAAGAGACATATAGGTTTCAGAACTTTTGCAAATTAGTTCCCAGTTTTTCTCCAACTTTCTTTCCTGAACTTTTTAATTAAAAATTGAAGAAATGATAGTTGGAGGAAACCGGTAACTAATGAGCACACATAATGAAACCTTTTTCTCCCTTTACTCTTATAAAATTCTTTAATATACTATCTGAACATTATTACTCCACGAAACACTCACAAAACAATACAGTGTATTGTATAGCATACCATGACGTCATAATAAATGTTTACTAATGTGTTAGAGAACTAAACAAGATGTGTTTGTGAAACACTGATGCCCCCCTATGGCAGCTTTCGGCGAAGGTTAAAGTTTCTCAAATGCAAGTCGAAATCCAGGCCAAAAGAAAAAAAAAAATGTTAAATTTGAAAGCCCTTGCTGCAACTGTTCAAGAGTTATGGCGAAGGTTAAAGTTTTTTAAAAGTAAGTAAAACATCAAGGTCAAGGTCAAAGTTGTTGGCATCCAAAGGAAGGTCATGTCAAAAGGATTACATATGTAAAGTATGAAAGCCCTAGCACCAACTATTCAAAAGTTATGGCCAAGATTAAAGTTTTTCGAAAGTAGGTCAAACTCCCATGTCAATGTCAAAGGGTCAAAGTGGTTGGTATCCAAAGGAAGGTCTTGTCACAAGGACTATGTATGTGAAGTATGAAAGCCCTAGCACCAACCATTCAAAAATTATGGCCAAGGTTAAAGTTTTTCAAAAGTAGGTCAAACTCCTATGTCAAGGTCAAAGGGTCAAAGTGGTTGGTATCCAAAGGAAGGTGATGTCACAAGGATTACATATGTGAAGTATGAAAGCCTTAGCATCAACCATTCAAAAGTTATGGCCAAGGTTAAAGTTTTTCAAATGTAGGTCAAACACCTAGGTCAAGGTCAAAAGGTCAAAGTGGTTGGTATCCAAAGGAAGGTCTTGTCACAAGGATTATATATGTGAAGTATGAAAGCCCTAGCTCTAACCTTTCAAAAGTTATGGCCAAGGTTAAAGTTTTTCAAAAGTAGGTCAAACTCCAAGGTCAAGGTCAAAAGGTCAAAGTTGTTGGTATCCAAAGGAAGGCCTTGTCACAAACAATACACATGTGAAGTTTGAAACCCTAAGCTCCAACTGTTCAGAAGTTATGGCCAAGGTTAAAGTCTCATAAAATTTTGCAAAAGTGGGTCAAACTCCAAGGTCAAAAGGTCAAATATGATGGTACCCAAAGAAAGGTCTTGTCACAAGGAATACACATGTGAAATATGAAAGTCATAGCTCCAACCAATCAAAAGTTATGGGCAAGGTTAAAGTTGACAACAGACAGACAGACAGGACAAAAACAATATACCCCCAGGATCTTTCGATCCGGGGGCATAAAAAGAATTATTGTACGGTAATGATTAAACATCTACATGTAGCGGTAAAGGGAGAAAATTCTTTATGATGTAAGTATTGAATATATCCTGATCTCTCCAATATTTTGATGCCAATCTCTATGACCTCCATATTTAGCAGATTTGATTCTCATACTTTTCCTTGAAGTTATCTTGATATTACATGTATTTACATGCTCAAGACGCACCCTCTTGTCATAAGCATTCATGAAGAGAAGTACGCATGTATAAACTTTTACTTAGAGAAAAGTCGGGCTGCTAAGATTGGTATCTCTAACAGTGATTAGTCACTGCATCTTTCTTAAAATTTTATTAAGGCCCTGCTATGCACCTACGCTCTAGTGATCAGTCTGTCTGTCCAATATCATTTGTCTGCAATATATTTTTCTCTCCTTTTGGCCAAATCTGGCTCATACTTCACCCATAGAATGCCCATGGATAGAGGATATGCAGTGACCCCTAAACAAATTTTGTAGATTAAAGGTCAAGGTAAAAAAAAAACTATGTAACATCTTTGTCAAGAGTACTTTTTCTCTCCCCTTGCCCTATTCTTGCTCACACCTTACCCAAAAAGTGCCTGTGGGTAAGGGGCATGCAGTGAACTTGAACCAAGTTTCTATATCAAAAGTCAAGGTCATAGCAGATCTCTCTGTTCCAGAGCATATTTTTTCTGCTTTTTGCCTTATCTGGCTCATACTTTACCCATGATCTATAAACTCAGGACAGCTTTCTAGTCCCATTCTATCATAAGTAAAATTTAGTAATTCATTGATCACCTAATTTCATGCTCTGGCTCAACCACAAAAGCAATAAAAATTGGTGTTTTGTACTTTTCATACTGAGATTCAAAATTCATAACCAGTAAGTGAATAACAAAACAAACATCTTAATTTTCAACATAAATATATTTAATTAACTTCTTCCATTTAAAAAAAAAAATACAAACCTTCCATATTCATTAAAAATATCTGTTTAAAAGGGAAAGAAAAAAAAATTGATATGTATCATACCTTTCAATAGAAAATCTTCTGGATAAATAATTCAAATAAAAGCAGTGGTAAAAACCGACATGCCACAACATGGAATGGAATGTACTTAATACATCAACAACATTTATCAATAAACTGCTGAATATTCAAAATACAAAAAAAAAAACATGGACAGAATATTTGTATGATGTACATGACTGTATAAATACTTTGTAATACATGTACTGGAGCAAGATATGTGGCTTTGTGTAGTGTATACAAGTACATGTACTTCAATCTCTGACTTTAAATAATCTTCATAAGAAATTAAGACCGAATGATGTCAAAAAGGTTCGTTTCCTTACATTCTTGCTCTTGAGCTCTTTTGAAAAGCTTGACACCATACTGGGAGAATGGAATGCAATTGTTTAACTGTCGCTGGACCAGACCTGGACTTGAACCCAAGCCCCATGAATCAATCAACTGAACAACCTGACCATCCGTGATCAGATCTGCCTGACCGCTACACATGGTTTCAGGCAAGCTAGCAAGTGTCTTCCAGGTTCTTTTGACATGATGTAAGTAATGCATATGTACATTAAATAAACTAAAACGTGTCAAAGCTTTCATGATATTGACAAGTGATAGGTAAATCACTTTCAACTTCAGTGTACACAATACTATCTAAGTAACAAGCAAAATATTAATCCCCCCCTTTTTTGAAAAAAAAATTTCCCCTAGAAAATTGCATTCCTTTAAAACAGATAAAGTACAGTGTATAAACAACTAATTTCAGCAAAGAGACTTTGCAACACTTCTTCATATGCAACTAATTCCTACAGAACCCGTCACAATGAAGTTTTGATTGTGAACAGGGATAACCTATGTCATTCACCAAATCTGAAGTCTCTGTTTGTATATATTTCTTTTGATGGACAAACAGACAGACCAGGATCTATGATCTTGCAAGCATAAAAACACACGATATACATGTAATAATATTATTAAAGCACCAGGCATGAACTCTTCAAAAATGTCTGTGTCCAGCACAGATATTGAAAACAAAATGAATATCAAGCAAATCTACACTATAACAATAAAATTCTATTTTAAAACAAATATACTTTAGGAAAATGTAATTCATAATGGTTGAAAAATAATGCTATTAAATAATGATATTTTTGGTTTGTTGAAAATATTTCTTATACAATTAATGTACACATGCCATGGCACTATTCTTTATTGATGAAGAGGTGTACACACTGCAACATTTGGGTAAAGCATCTAGAATATATTCCTGATTTAGTTACACAGAAACAAATGTTTATGAATTTACATTAATTCTGCATGTTCTAATACATGTACATACATGTATATATACCTATACAAATAGTATACAAAACATCAAATTAATAGCACATCTGTTTGTTTCTCTGACTATTTCATACATTATGATATGGATTTCAAATAGAAATACCTGTGTATACATATAAATATAAATATATATATGTATTTTAGTGTTGTCAACAAGTAACTGGTTAACAGTCAAAGGCTACCATCAGTTAGTAGAACTGCTACTTGGATGTACAGATATTTTACTGAGTAAATAAGTAGAGAAGAAATGATATTTTGTTTTTTAAAAGTATTCTTACTAACATGCCATTGATTTTATTTACCATTATTAGTCTCAATCTAAGAGTTTTTCTTCTGATTTAACAAGATCCCAAACAACAAAAACATGGAAATATTTAAGAAGACATGTTAATTTTAACCTGCAAAGTGTAGACATTTGAAATGGAATAAACAAACATGCAACAAAGTCAGCTAATACAGGGTATTTTCTTGAACAAAAAAAATGCCCTAGTTGGAGTGACATTTGAGAGCAAATTTATTTAGAAGATAGTGTGTGTTTGTAATTGTAAATAATGCTCACATTCAGTGCATCTTTTTTTTATATATATCCGAATATAAAATATACAGAAATTGTAAAAATGTTACATTTCTTATGGTCCTATTGAATATCTATTGCCAGCAAGGATGTTCAGAAATGTAATGAAAAATCATCCAAGAAACCCAATACTCAGTTGGAAAAGTAACCTGTTACTAAAAATCATCTGATTTGACAACACCAGCATAATTAATTTGAAAATTCAATACAAAACCTGAAGGTTCTTAGATATATACATGTATATGTACAAGTACATGAACTAAATTTAAAATACATCTGTTGTAATACATGCTTCAAAATCAAAGTATAACATGTAGATTTATGAGGTGAAATATTCAGACAAAAACATCTTCACTGTCACAGGCCAAAGAAATGTGTCTTTCTTCCTGAATATTAGACAAGTCAGAATGAGATTGAGTTTGTCGTCTGCTAATTTGATTGTTCAGACGTTGGTTCAGGTCTCCAAGTGACCTTCTGTATGAATTATCTGGTGATCTTTGATTCCTGGTTTCCTCTGGATTCAAATGAGAATGAATGGGTAGATTTCCAACAGAAAGGGATATGGGGCGGTCCTTCTCCAGGGGGCGTGGCTTGCTTATTCCATCTTCCTGCCTTGTGTTTGATTGACTACTTGCCAATCCTCCAGTTGGATGGTCTGAATTTCCCAGAGTGAGGCTACTCCTTGAGGCAACACAGTGTGTAGTGGGTAGATGCTGTAATGAGGTAGCCATTCCTCGTCTGTCCTCTGTCCATCTCTCTATAGGATGCAAACTGGAAAGGCTGGCTGAATTTGTCCTGGGTGGTGAATCTTTTGATCGATCATCAGAATCTTTAAAACCTTGATTTAGTATGCCCCTATGCTCTCTATCTGTAAAGTGATCCTCACTAAAAAGCAAACCCTTGGAGCTGCTGTCAGATGCTCTATTTTTCCGATCCTCTTTCGATTTTGTTTGCTTTCTTTCCCTCAAATCTTCATTTTTGTGATATTTCTCTTCCTTGAAATTGGGTTGATTTTTGGAAGAATCTAAATATTGGTTAGGTTTCTGTCTTGATGGACTGCCTGAAAAATTCCCTCTTGCAGTGGAACTTATGTCTCCCTTTCTCCCAGGCTCTAGTCCTTGCATGTGCAAAGATGTTCCTTTTCTATACTGTATTTGGTCTGATTGATGATCATATGGTTGTCTCTCTGAATTTTCTCTCACATCATTATCACTTTTTTGTCTTTGAGGATGAAAGCTTCTTCCTTCAATTTGCCTTCCATCTTTTGATCTGCTGGGGACCCTTTCTGTATACTCATGCTCACTCCTCTCCCTGTTTGAGGTTCTGGACCCTCGATTAGGTACCTCACTGTAAGAGGGACTATGAACTTTTGGGACAGATCGGTTCAGAGGTAGGTCTGTGGATGATTCGGAGCTGTAAGACATACTGTATGTATGATTAACGGGTCTAATTTCACCACTCTCTGCAGGAGGTGAGGTTGATGTTTGGGCTTCAAAGTTTGGTTGTTGACGTTCTATAGTGCTAAATTCTGGTGGTGGGTAGTCCTCCTCAATGTATTCTTCTTGTGGGGCCTCCACTGTCTGTCCTACAGCCTCATTGTATGTGGGTGGTTTAAGTACCCCATTTTCATATTCCTGGTAATAAATAATGAATCATTTTGAACCAAAACATTTTACTTATAATTTTCAAAGAAATCTTTTTAAGCTTTGTAATAAACAGGAAGTTGGCATTTACCAGTGGAGGTTCTTCATAGGGGGGACTTTCCAGTGCCTCCTCATAGGTGGGAGGGAAATCCACAGGCCTCTGAGCCTGTCTACCTCTACGACCTCCTAAAGGGAAACAACTCTTTATTACTGCGTCCACTCAGAAATATTTTTACTTTTTATTTCCTTTCTTGTCTATAATTCTAAACAATTAAACCCTTACAAATCAAGCAGAAATACAGAAGTTTTACCAGTACGTCTTCTTTTTAGTGCTACATTTACTATGTGAAATACTTTAACCCACTATTTGGACATTACACTTTCGATCAGACCAATTTTCCTCCCTTACTTCTATTACTTATTCCTCCACTGATCGTGGGTATCCCTGATTCTCTGTCCATCTCCCGTGCTCGTGCAATATGACATCGTCTTATAAGGAAGAAGAGAACACACAAGATGACGAGGAGGAAAACAGAGATGACGAGCGGAACGATGACACTGACTGTCATCGTGTAGTTAGTGCTCCGAGTATAACCGGATCCTCCACCTGGTCAAATCAGATAAAAATAGATTTAAGAAACATTTCAAACTACTGTCAGAGGTTTTACCCTACTTTATCTTTTCATTTTTAATATCATGGACCACTTAATCAATAATAAACTCAATATGAAATGAAATGTATGATGAATATCCCACTTAGACATTTAGAGTTGAGTTCATCAGAATTATCCCCACAATGGTTATATCTATCACACTCGAGCTCGCCAGGGATACATCGGCCATTGTTACAGTAAAACATTCCCCTTCTGCCACAGTCTATAAATAAATGAATCATATTAATATGAATGATTACTTATAAATTCAATCTTAGCACAGGAGCAACGGGCAGCATACAAACTCATCAACTTCACCTATAATGTACTGAAAAAGAATTGAAGTAGTTATTAAAGAAACATATCAAAATCACAATACATGTACTTAAATATTACAGTAAACCATGCCTGTTTTCAATAGTAAGAAGAGAATCACAATTTTTTTTTGTTCTAACATGACGTACACAACAGGACTATGTGTACAATTCATTCTAAGGAATGTTTAATGTCTTCCAGATTTCATACATATCATTTGCCATAAGCTTATTTTTTGTGGCTTTTGCCAAATGTGTATCTCTTCCAAATTTCTGAAGTGCAGCTAAAGGGGAAGGACCTTAAAGGTGCTTGGACACAGATTTGAAGTTAATATTTTCTCAAATTTTCTGTAAAATTTTATGACTTATATGTTGCTATAGCATTTCATACTAAAATATAATAAAAATCTTATTTCATCTCGAAGTTATTGAAACTTCAAATTTCTGAACGCGTTTGATTGACACATCCTTGCACTTTCACAATTTTTAATTTTATTCTTAATACTTAAGAAAAGTGGCAATTTTGTTGTGTATTAATGAAAAAAATTAAAACTATAATCCAGAAAATTCAGAGTAGAAATGTTCGAAAGCAAAACCCACTCACAGTATTGTCAGTCCGTGCTCAGTGGTGTGTGCAGACTTTAACAATTGAACACACCCGGTGAATCGTAAACATTAACAATAACAGAGCTCGTGCCCTGTTTACAAAAACAGTTTACGTTTCACGGGTGTATTCAATTTGTTAAACTCTGTACTCAACACTGAGCACGGGCTGACGATATTAGTGAGGGGGTTTGCTTTCGCACATTTCTACTCTGAATTTTCTGGATTATAGATGTAATGTTTTTCATTAATACACAACAAGATCGCTTCTTTTCTTAAATATTAAGGATAAAGATAAAATTTCTGAAAGTGCAAGGATGTGTTAATCAAACGCATCCAGGAATTCGTAGTTCCAATAATTTCCAGATAAAATAAGTATTTAATTACATTTTCGTGTGAAATGCTATTGCAATATATAAGTCGTGATATTATACAGAAAATTTGAGAAAATATTAACTTCAAACCTTTAAGCTGAAAAAAATTTTGTCATTCATTTTTTTTTTTCATATTTTGTATACATGTATTACTAATTTAGTATGTCATACATATCTTTTTTAAGTGTTTGTTTTCTTACCTTACTTCAGAGATATTGATAGACAAATACTACGCCATTTGGTGTCTATGTGAAGGTTTAATTCATGTTTATGAGCCCATTATTCTGACCATAATGGGAATTTTTAAGCACAGATCAAACATAGGTAATCAAAGATTATAAAGCTCTTTTCAAAGAATGTTATCTATTAGTAAGGCAAATCTCGCATCATATTTTTTTTCTTCTAGTTAGTGTGCATCCCGAGATAAATATCCATGCAAGTTTGGTTTAATTAGGACTTAAAATTACTTGGAAATGGACTAGCTGCAGAACTGTAGCTCTCTGCTTGAGAAAATGCGGACAGACAAAGCAGAGAGCTACAGATCCAAGTGTTGTAAAAACCTTCGATTTACGCCGCTGCTTTTTTGTCGCTCGCTTTGACTATTCGTCAGGAATAGGAGTAAAATATATGGATAATTATTGGATACCACTTTTAAAGCAGGGGAAAGCAATAAATACAAGAAATAATAGCTGAAGCGAGCGACAAAAAAGCGGCGGCGTAAATCGAAGGTTTTTACAACGCTTGGATCTGTAGCTCTCTGCTTTGTCTGTCCGAATTTTCTCAAGCAGAGAGCTACAGTTTTGCAGCTAGAAATGGACCTGCTTCAAAACATTTAACCTATTCACTTATCAAGAAAATGTCTGGAAGTGTCCATCCTAAGGTTCATCATCCATGCAATTTTAATCATAACAGGCCATATAATTACAGAGCTAGTCCAAAAACATTATCCTGGTCACTCATCTGGAAAATGTATGTCAAACTCAGCATCCGAAGTTGGTCTGGAAGTGTCCATCCGTAGATGCATCTTACATGCTAATTTGGTTAAAGTATGGCTAAAATTCACTCAACTGGAATATAAAGGTCAGATCCAGCATCCAAAGCAGATTGGGTAGTGTCCATCCCTAGATGCATCATCCATGCAATTTTGATCTGGGTAGGGTTTATAGTTACTTGGTAATGGACCTGCTCCAAAAACATAAACCTGGTCACTCATCTGGAAAATGTAAGTCAGATCCAGCATCCAAAGTAAGTTTAGAAGTGTCCATCCCTAGATGCATCATCCATGCAAGTTTAGTCCAGATAGGGCCTATAGTTACTTTTTTACGATGTCACAGACTTGTTGGATGTGTAGGGAAATAGAGGAATGGACCAATCTATTTCATGATTTGTAAATGTTTATAAGAACATTTATAAACATTGAAAATTTTTTATATTTTCATATAAGATACTGAAGTAAAACAAATTGTTAAAAATTTATACAAGTACTGGTGATTTAAATAACGTTATTAGACTATGACGTCGTTAAACTGAGTCATGTGACCATGAGTCCTTCATCCCCTTTAGCTAACCCTATTAATCCTTCATATGTAATGAAATACAACAGGGGAGTCAATATACTGACCAGTGGGTCCTCGTTCTCTGTAAGAGGCATACACAATTTTGAGGTTGTCCATCGGTCTAAGCGTCCCTCTGTAGCGTATGTAGAAACCCTTGTATGTGTCATTAAAGCTTGGGTATGCCCTGTTGGGAAATACTTTGTCCTTAAGCTGGCTAATAGATGTCAATCCATCTCGAATCTCCACTTCCTGTTTAGCATAACTGACTGTAATAGATAAATATTCTGTAAATAACTTCAAATGACAATGTAGTAAGACTTGATGTGTATTCCAAACCTTTTTTCTTATTACAATGAAAATTTTTAAACTAAGCCATAATGTGGTCTTATTTGGCATATTTCTATCAATGATAAGTAGTTGTGTCTTGATTAGACAAGTTTTACTGCTATATCATTATGTCATTCATATATATATCTTGATGAAAAATATGTCTCAAATTAAATGCATCCATTAAAAGCATGTTTGGTATATTTAAACATTTAACTGACTATTCTTTTTAAAACCTTCCCTTGTAATGGATACTGTTATTTGAACAACCTAGAATACATTGTTCTTAAAAAATCTGAATACCATTTTTGGTTTTAAATGATCATACTAAAGAAGTAAAAAATGTTAATAGTTAACAAATGCCCTTGATCAGAAAATTTCACTTGAACCTTTTGCTCAGGTGAATTCAAATGCATTCTTATTTTGAATTCCAGCAAATCAATCTGTTTCTGTGTCTAACTTACTCAGTGTGTCAGTACGAAAGCTGATAATTTTCATGTACATCCTGTCAAAATCCGGCTGTTTTTTTATGACCCAGACACAGTCATATTCAACATCTTTAATGCTGTTTATCATCTGGAAATCTATAATTCCTCCTTGTCCAAGCAAATCATACTTTCCACAGTCTGAAATTTCAAACAGTTAAACTTTTATGTCTAAGGGTAGACTTTCATACAGGTGTGTGGTGTTTGCCTTTACCAAATTATTTTTTTCAAAAATCTACTGATTTTTTTTTCTCTAAAATGAAGTTATAAGAATAGATCAAATTCAAACCAAATCAATAAATTATCAGTAGTTATGGACCATAGTCCATACAACCTTAATAAATGAAAAAATGAAAATATTTAACGTGAAAAGTATAAAAATTATCCTGCATAACAATTCATAAATTATAAATACAAATAAATCCTATCTAAAGTTACACTTTAAGGAGTATTGGAATTATTAACTGTCAAAGATTCTGAAGCTTTTAAGTATAAGAGTATTAGATATAGTGAATAAAATCCTTACTTGATCTTGGGACAGTGATAGAATCTCCATCTAAAAATAAATTTTTTTCTGTTTAAAACTAATCGTGACATCCTACTGAATCACATGGAAACACATATATACAGAATAATTCCAATTAAATGGAACAAAGAACATTAATACTTGTAAATAATAAACAATAATAAATATTAATACATTTAGCAACTATAGGTGAAATTTTTTTATAGACAGTAAAACTTGGCTTATCCGGAAACCACAGGTTCCATAGAAATTTGCTGAATAAGACAACATTCCAGATTAGACATTTCAAACAACTGAAGTTACTGAAAGGACTGACAGTTTTCATCATAATAGGCAAGTTTTCGAATTACATGTACACAACATTCAGATAACACAAGTTTTACTGTATTTTCTTTGACCTTGTTTTTTTTTTCTTGAGTGAAATGATAGTATTAAAGGGTAATATTTTACCTCTGTAAAAAGTGTAAGTAAATCTGAATCCTAGATATCTGTTTTGGTCCTCGAGCAGATGATGGCCTGTGTTAAAAATGATCTTCATTTCTGGGCCCTTTGACAGAACTGCCGAGCGATCCGAACTACCATCCACAGGCAATCTTCTGAGGCTATTGTCAAACTGGAAAGAAGGACATTTAAAAGGTCACTTTGCATCATTCATCTAATTTTTTTCAAAATACAAATATGAACTACAGTAATACAGTTGAATTTCCATATCTCAAACACCATTATCTGGAATACCATGGATAAGTCTCAGTGAGATGGAATTCCAAACCACTTCTTCTATATGTATTTTTTCCTTGATATGTCTAATCTTCTAAGATATCTCTCTTTCTTTTTTCCGTCCCATAGAGTTCATGATAATAAGGTTTGACTGTATTTTAAATTAAATGCTGATCAAAAAGACCTTAAAAGTAATTTTATTCTTTCTGAAAATATAGGAAAATCTTAACTTACAAACACTTCACTGTATGGTGATATATGCCAGTCATCAAATATCACAAGGATTCTGGAATATTCTGGATTTCTAATGATCCAGGTATACTGGTCCCCATTCTGGATGTAACCACTTGGAAAGTTAGGAGAGCGTATGTCTCCAGTCCTGGTTGACAAAATCTCACTATTGGCTATAAAAGAATTTTTCAAAATATTTAAACAAATTCTGCTGCCAAATGTCATCCATATCTTGGGAATTTGGTTTTATGCAACTTGAAATTCATTGGTTCTTCAAGTATTGATACCTACCATTAACATTGAACTGTAAGGATATATTGGGTGGGGTTTGTTGAGAACAAAGTCCCACAAATACTGCACTGGAAACAGACTTAAACTGGCCACCAGGCCATCCACTGTGTTCATAAAACTTAACAGAATCATTCAGATAGGAACTGTCGAACACAAACAGGTAGGAACAGCTGTAAGACAAGACAAAACCTGGTACAGTAATACTTATAGTGAAGTGCCAGGGACCAATGATTTGGATTTAAAATATATTTTATTCAAATCAATGAAATGGATTGAACAGCAGGCATAAATGTCTATGGTCGTCCTCTCCATATTGGTCAAGGCACAATCACTTACATTGTAGTGATCACCTTGACCAATGATTTTGCTTCTTTATAAACATAATTCATAATAAGTTCATAATATGTTTTTAAGGCTAAAGGGAATGAAAATCACCTTTCTATAAGGCAGCATGAATTCATAATAAGCATGTTTATTGTAACCATGTTTTATTGTGTTAATATCTGGGTATGACGACTAGGGCACAGTTAAGTAAGACAATTGATCATGATGTACGCAAGTTACAATTCCATTGTTTGAAAACAAATTTGTTACCCCCAAATGAATTTACTGGTACTTATTTTTACTTCTTAACTATTCCTCTTGAAGGAGAAAAGGCCCTTTGTTTGAAAATCAGTTATATATTTAAAATCTGTGTTGTTTTGTATTCAAAGTTGGTTCATTAGTTGTCAAGAGAGAATTCATACAAGACTAGAATAAAACTCTCACTTTCTAGATTATCTGCATCTGATAATCATATTCTCCGAGCAGCCTTACGTTGTAACCAGTCAACACATATTTAAATATGCATTTCCACTTTGTGTTACATTGGTTTTCACAAAGGGTTAGATGAACTTAGACACCCATAGTTTTATAGGCTACATTCATGATGAATATTAAGACCGTACGTTGAAGTTACAACTTTACATGAAAGTGTTGACATGGAATGGGTTGATACTACCATTGTTCATATAAGGGAACCTGCATTTAAGGTTCATCAATCCCCTGTTCACTCATACAAGATGTTGCTTTAACACTTACGATTTTTTAAAAGAAGTATATTCTATATGTTGAATGCAAACAATTTTAGCATAGCTTGCAAGGCAAAATTTGTCAAAAATGACATTTCAACTTGACAAAGAATGGAGGTGTACAAGACGAGAACAATCCCCGGTCTGAAAAAGACATTTCTTGAAAATTGAAACTGGTCATCAATATTACAACATGAAAAACACTCTCCAGCTATGGCACACTTTTATAACCAACATATGGTGACTATTCTTGTGCAAATTTACATTGATCTGTTTTAAATAACCATGATAAACACCCTTGATTTCTTTTTTGCTAGATTTTAACAATAAATAAGGCTGAACTATAAATCTCTACTTAACAAAATACTCACTCTGGTGTACACTCTTTCAGTGAGTGGGGGGCCGAGGTGGAGCAAGTGAAGGACCATTTATTAATAGTATGTATTGAGATGTGGCAGTTGGAGCACCCTTTAATGCGTAAAAGACAAGGACCATTTTCAGTGGGCCCAGTTCCACTTGTCACTCCCACAATGCCTTGCTCTTGAGGAAATGGCAAAGTTATGTAGTTTGTTTTGCAAATATCTATGAGTCCTAAAAAACATGAAAATTGAATCATAAATTAAAAAAAAAAAAACGTTTTGCAAATACATTTAAAAATAAGATTTTCCTCAAAATATTTGTTACTAACATCATTATGTAGGATATAGATATCAGTTTTTTATTGCATAATAATTTTTACTTATTTTAAAAACCTTATATTTATCAAAGTAAGTTTCTTGGTATTTTTTTCTCTTCCACACATACATGTATTTATCAATTTACCTTGAGCGTGAGATGTACATATTGTGATGAATAAAAAACCTGTAAAACAAAAGCAAATAAGCTTTAAATTTTTAGTCCAAAACAAATAGTTTTAGTGTGTAACAAAATTTAAATTCTAATGATCGAAAAAAATGTATCTATAAAAAAGGAAATTAAAAATGATGACCATTTCTTTTTAATCTTTTTAAAAGAGGTATCAACTTGTGGCAGCTTTTATCTCCTTTGGAGTGCTATAATTTCTGAGGCAGCCCATAGGAAATAAATTCACCCTCTCAATATAAAAGGTGAATTTTATGCTCTTTCACCATAAAATTTAATGCATATGAAGTTTTCACCTTGAATGATTATCTTGTAACAAATAAAGTTATCAATATATCATTACTTTTGCAGATAAGTCAAGATAAGTAAAGAGCAAACAAAAAACAAAAACAAAACTAAGTTTAAAGATTAGCTTATCAAATATTGCAAACACACATTTAATATGTTGCTTTAATCATGCAACTGCATCTTAAAACCAAAATATCTTAGTAAATACTAAGAGAAACTTTTACCTAGAGATAAGTACTGAGTCCTCATATTGAAGTCTGATTAATCACATCCACTTCGTTTTTGTCTGTAGTAATTCCTGTTTCATCTACATATTAAATAAAAGAAAAAAAAACATGTCTGCATTATCAAGTCTCTTCTTCAAACTAAATCTTCAGGATGTTTACACAACAGAAGATTTAAAGCCCTTTGTTTGTCCAGACCTAGAGGATCATTGCTTAAAAGCATGAATTTATGACACATGTGTGCAAAGAATAATACATGTATTTAGCAATAATTTGGATATGCATAATACACACTGTTCCAGTTTAATTAATGTACAAGAAATGCTGACTGATTTCTGGTTCAATGTTATCTGACCACTGAAGCATAGAGTCTGGAGATGCTATCACTAAAGTCACTTTTCGATTACCATTGAAAAGTATATATATGATCAAATCAAAAGCTCAACATTTTTCTCAGGTTTTCTTTATGTAAACTTAATAGACAGCCATGCCTCAAGGTAAGAAAAGATGAGTACATTTTCTGTCTGAATTAATTACTATGAAAGTTAAAATGGACAGAGATGACTGACAATAACATATTACTTTGTTTTCAAATTAAAAAAAAAAAACTGTTTTGCAGATATATATACATTTTCAACAGTGACATTGTTATTTATCCATTAATGATATTTTCACAGAGTAAATATAAATTTATAACAAAAATACTTCACTTTTCCAATTCCCTTCATGAGGAGTGTAAAAGAAGATACTCCCTATAAATAGCTAGAGTGAACCAAAAAATCAAACATTTGCTGACCAAAAATGGCCAAATTATCTCCAAAATGTTGTTTAAATCCATTGTTTTCAACTTTTAATCTTACAACCGCTTAGCTTAGACATATTTCACAACAGTTAAGCTATGACATCTCAGCCTACACCACTATGAACAACTAAAAGCAAAAGGAGCAAAAGGACCCCTTTCCTAATGTACTAAACAGAAAGCCAAATTGTTTTCTACCTGTAGTTGAATATGGAATTTATTTTACTTCTAAGTAGACACATATGTCTCTGTTCTAAGACAGGTTTTTTTTTTTAATAATTTTACCCATGCTTCACACTCATGAAAATATATATATATATATATATATAATAATCCAGTCCATGAAATAAATTCCATATCCAACAACAGCTAGAACATTGAAAATAATCTCATTATTCCATTAAAAAAAATAGAACTCTCAAAATAATAAAATTTATCATCCTAATGATAAAGTATAAAAAATTAAAAAAAAAAATACATTTGAGCGATTCTAATTAAAAAAGAAAAGGAAAAAAGAACATTTTTTCTTATGGATTACAGATATTTCTTCCTTGGCAGTTCACAAAGAAGACCCAAATGAAAATGTTTAATAAATCTAAATGTTTAACCTCAAAAGAAATTCTCTTAATTTTTTTCTTCTATTTATATAAAATTTAATTCTTTTAGTTTTATTAATTAATACAGAATATTAATGCTAAAAAATGAGAATATGCTTTGATTTAGTTCAAGATCTTATAATTAAAGTACATGTACCTTACCACATTCATGGAATCATGTTTAGTATTTTTACATCATGCAATCTAGAGGAGAGGGGGCGGGGTCCGGAGTTATTAAAAGTACATAGACTAGTAATGTTACTAAAAAAATGACCTTGGAAAAATTTCTGGATTGGGCTAATGTTCATGTTTTTGTTAAAACTATCACTAGCAAAACTTTTATATATAAAAAAATCTTTCATGCATGTAATTTTAGTTTGCCTGGCAAATTTCTTTCTGAGTCCTCTTCAGTTATTAATCATGTGGGCAAGTGAAATTTTAATCTGACAGTGTACATTTCATATTCAGTACACTCAGTATAACTGACTGTTACAATTGGCAATCGATTATATTTTCCAATATAAGTTATTTGATATGTCAAGAAGTGCATACCATTTTTTCAATTTCTGTCTCACACACAAACACCCATATATACAGTATTTTTACATACTGAAAGTACATGTTATTAATACATGCTTGTTTATTACATATTCACAATACACATGCTGCAATCGATCACAATATATACTATTCTATACTTCCACATATACAAGTACATGTATATGAAATGTGCTGTATGTTTATTTAATTTCTGCAGCCATATACTTTAGTAATGAATTCCGTGATGTGAACGGGAAGTGAAATAGACAACACGTTTATTTGATTGCATAAACAGGTGCGAAATTCAGAACCTTCTTCTAGCGGCGACATTATATGAATTATGAATTTCTAATGCAGATTCATGTTTTCAAGGTATGGATTATGGTGAACTAACCTTAGAAACAAATAAATATTTCTTCTATATATCCATCTACAGCTCAACAGCACAGGTGACATTTCTGTTTGCTCTTCATGCGCAAGTCATTCTATAACCGGAAGCTAGTGAGCAGGTGCGAGAATCAAGAGTTGTCTGCTCCTTATTCTCTCTCTCTCTCTCTCTCTCTCTCTCTCTCTCATTTTACAACAATCATCGTCACAAGCCACATGATTTGTGCCCATTCTATTCCATAAACATGCTGCTTGATGATATAAAGAATTTGATTTTTTTTTAATTTATCAGCTACAGTGTATCACTTTGGACTGACAAACAATTAAGCCAATAAATAAATAAATAAATAAATAAATAAATAATTTTTTAAAAACAATTAATAAATGTAGTGAGTTGTGAAAGTTGAATAGATGAAAAATGTGACAATACTGTTAGTTTATAAACTGTGTGAACCTTTCTTTGTACGAATTGATCATGGCCGTAGGAACGGGGGGGGGGGGCACAGGGGGCGTGCCCCCCCAATAATATTGCCGATATATAGATTACTATAGAAAACAGAGCTACTATATGCTTGTGCCCCCTCAATGAAAACATCTGATGACCTTTTTTTTTTTTTTTTTTTGCTTGTCAAGGACATTTTGGTTGAAAGCGCCCCCTCTGCTGAAAATGTATGGCTGTGCCCCCCCCCCCCAACTGAAATTGCTTCCTACGGGCCTGTTGATATCATACGGTACGGGGGGGGGGTACCGGAAAAAATGTTCTGCCATAAAATAAGAGAGGAATATACCCCCAGTTCCAACCCCAAAATTTAAAAGTTTGATTTTCCTGAAATAGTTTATTTGATTTCCTTCTTCGGTCTTTTCTTTCTTTCATGGATATGAACGATATACATGTATTGTGTTGTCATTTGTAATGTTTAGAGAAAAGTGTAATAACAAGTACTAAGGCTGTGTACTATGGAATTCCAAATACGACAGCCAACTGCTTACTGCCAACTGCTCACTGCTTACTGCCAACTGCTCACTGCTTACTGCCAACTGCCACACATATTTGAATAAATTTTCATATTTATATTGATATTTATGTGAATTTTCATAAAACCAGTCGCGGGTCCAGGATTTTTTTTACAGGAGGGGCCCACCCAAGTAAAAAAAAAATCCAACAAAGAAATTTCTTGACAAAAAAAGAACAAAAACAAAAAAAAAACGTAAACTCCTCTTCTAAACGTGAAAAACCTATTTCGGCGGGGGGTGGGGGGGGGGAAAGGGAGGGGGATTGACATCTTATGCTTCATATCTATGACTTTTCATATCAACTTAACACGGATCCGCGTTTTCTAGGGGTGGGTAGGTTTCCAAGGTCACTTTTAGTTGTTTTAGTATAGGTCTATACATTAAATAACTCTACAAATTCCAGGGGGTGGTCTGGAACCCCCCTTCCCAACGACCCCCCCCCCCCTCTAGATCTATGTATGTAAAACATAACTTATTTGGGAAAACAAAGAGATATTAATCTTTAATTTGAAAAAATATTTCACTATAGAAATTAACGGAAAATGGAAATTTATTTTCAAAACATCTTCCCCCGCGAAACAACAGTTCCTTTTTTTCAGTTTTTATTTATTCCAAAGGTTTTGTTGTTTCACGGGGGGGGGGGGGGGGGAGGGGGGAGACACGTGTTAAAGATTAAATTAAAAACGGGCAAATAGTCATTTTATTACCAATTTTAAATGAGACCACAAATAAAAAATGTACTTTATCACTTTATCAATCTCATATGTTAAATTTTACATAAGTTAAAACATACGGTGAGATTCAAGAGTCATTTATCCCTTATCATTTTCATGAGTATTTGAAAATGGTGACGTTTTCAGCCTGATTTCAATTAATAAAATTTTCTACCCCCTTATGAAAGGAGTTGTAAATAAGAACAATTAACTTTTTGTCACTGGTTTTTAAAATTAGTACTTAATACTAATGAACTTTTCTTTGCATTCAAACAAGTTTTTATGTCCAAATTGCCATTTATATTGAATTAAATGGATGGAAAATGTAGGCGGGAATCGAGAGTTGGTGTGCATAGTTCTTACAATAATAACAAAATTTGGCGGATTTAGGAATTTTTAAACTGTAAAGGCGAGGAAGGAGTAAATCGGAAGAAGGGGTGTTTCCTCTTAAAAACAAAACATTTAATTTCTGCATTTCGTTGCAGGCAAATAATTTGATACCTTTTTTTTTTATTGACGCGGGTAAGGGGGAGGGGGGTCACATACGACAAAAGAACAAACTTTTAAAAGGGTCTTGAGTAACATTTGTTGGTATATGTATTTATAATAGAAATATTACTGAAAGTTATAATAACAAATAACTTTTGCCTAGTTTAAAATATCGAGTAATATCTTTCGGATTTTCTTTTTACCCTAGAAAAAGTACCTATTATGGGAATTTTTATATGTGTCTTATGTAAATCGTTTTAATGGCTAATGTTCGATCTGTTAGATCTGTAAAAAACATTCGTGGTGGTGGTGGTTGTAGGGAGGGGGGGGGGGGCGTAACCACTAAATTTCCAACATATACTATATACAGTAGTTCTCCCTTACGGAAGCGTATTAGTGCCACGTAATGTTTTTTTTAAAGTTGGTAATTCCAACTTTAAAGTTGGAAAAGCCAAGATTTAAGCACCGCCTTCAAAAATACCTGGTCTGTGTAACCCTGTCAATCAAGTGCATTAAGGTACATCATTGGATGCTAGAACTTGATTGACATTTACTTACTAGTCCCTGTGTATACCCTGTACAACTTGTTTGGCACTCGTGGTGACCTTCAAATTAACTTTTGATCCTTTGATATTTACCACACATGGTACAATAGAGAAGCTGTATTACTATGGAATTTTTAGCTTGATAATATATATACAAACACCTTATTTGAAATGATTATGATATTCTTTATGATAATACTAGTATATATCAAAATTTGGTATAACTTTTATTGAAAGATCAACAAATACTTTGAATAATAATATTTTTTTTAATGGGTGGGGAGTCTTTGACAAACATTAATGAAAATTATTGAGATTAACCTTTATTTACTACTTTTTATTTCTAATTTAAAATCATCTAAAAATCCCAACACAGGTAAAGTTTGACTTCTTGGGTATATTTTACTGTGTATTAAATCACTTCCTGTGTATAGGGATTAGGAGACAAACAACCACAGGTAGACTGCTTGCCCTCAGGGCATTCACACCTGTACAAAACAAGCCCCTCCCTCACCTGGAATTTACCACCCGGTAAAAAATCTCTGCCTTTAAAGTTGGAAAAGCCAACTTTAAAGTTGGAAAAGCCAACTTTAAAGTTGGAATTTTCAACTTTAAAGTTGGAATTTCCAATTTTAAAGTTGGAAAAGCCAACTTTAAAGTTGGAATTACCAACTTTAAAAAAAAACATTACGTGGCACTAATACGCTTCCGTAAGGGAGAACTAATGTATATAGTATATGTTGGAAATTTAGTGTTTACGCCCCCCCCCCAACCACCACCACCACGAATGTTTTTTACAGATCTAACAGGTCGAACATTAGCCATTAAGACACATATAAAAATTCCCACACATAGGTACTTTTCCTAGGGTAAAAAGAAAATCCAAAAGTTATTACTCGATGTTTTAAACTAGGCAAAAGTTATTTGTTATTATAACTTTCAGTAATATTTCTATTATAAATACATATACCAACAAATGTTACTCAAGACCCTTTTAAAAGTTTGTTCTTTTGTCGTATGTGACCCCCCCCCCCTTACCCGCGTCAAAAATTTGCCTGCAACAAAATGCAGAAATTAAATGTTTTGTTTTTAAGAGGAAACACCCCTTCTTCCGATTTACTCCTTCCTCGCACTTACAGTTTAAAAATTCCTAAATCCGCCAAATTTTGTTATTATTGTAAGAACTACGCACACCAACTCTCGATTCCCGCCTTCATGAAAATGAAAATGGATAAATGACTTAAATCTCACCGTATGTTTTAACATTTGTAAGATTTAACATATGAGATTGATAAAGTGATAAAGTACATTTTTTATTTGTTATCTCATTTGAAATTGGTAATAAAATGACTATTTTCCTGTTTTTAATCTTCAAAAACACGTGCCCCCCCCCCCCCCCCGTGAGACAACAAAACCTTTGGAATGAATAAAAACTGAAAAAAGGGATCTGTTGTTTCGCGGGGAAGATGTTTTGAAAATAAATTTCCATTTTCCGTTAATTTCTATAGTGAAATATTTTCTCAAATTAAAGATCTATATCTCTTTGTCTTTGTTTTCCCAAATAAGTTATGTTTTACATACACGGATCTAGAGGGGGGGGGGTCCGGACCACCCCCTGGAATTTGTAGAGTTATTAAATGTATATACTAAACCAACTAAAAGCCACGGTGACCTTGGACCCCCCCCCCCTCCTAGAAAACGTGGATCCGTGTTAAGTTGATATGAAAAGTCATAGATATGAAGCATAAGATGTCAACCCCTCCCCTTCCCCCGCCGAAATAGGTTTTTTACGTTTTTGTTTGTTTGTTTTGTTTTGTTTTGTTTTTTTTGTCAAGAAATTTCTTTGTTGGATTTTTTTTATTGGGGTGAACCCCTCCTGTAAAAAAAATCCTGGATCCGCGCCTGGTTTTATGAAAATTCACATAAATATCAATATAAATATGAAAATTTATTCAAATATGTGTGGCAGTTGGCAGTAAGCAGTGAGCAGTTGGCAGTAAGCAGTGAGCAGTTGGCAGTAAGCAGTTGGCTGTCGTATATGGAATTCCATAGTGTACATAGATTTTTTTTTTTTTTTTTTTTTTTTTTTTTACGTGGCTTGATTTTTTTTTAATCAAAATCTGAAAGTTAAATGAACAAATACGTATGTGGCTTGTTCAAAAAATTAGAAGCAAAAACAAATTATTCCATCTTATAAATATATTCTTTAGCACCTTATTTGGTCTCGAATTAACAATATCTAAGGGATCTATACGAATTATATACAGTCCAGTACAATAATGTACCACATTACATGCTTGATCAGTGTTGCAGACATGTATATACAAAGAGAAGGTATATCCTTCCTCAAGCGATATTAATCCACATAAGGAAAAATCTCACTGAATGGAGATTTTTTTCTAAAGTAGATCTATATTTTTTTTTAGGAAGTTTGATATAGTTTTCTATTTTCTTTAAATAGATTCAACAGTCTATATAGTTGCACCATTTTATTAAATATCCGACTTTTATATCACGTGTCCCAGTACAGACAAGCTATCGCAAAAATCGATTTGATTATAGAGTGTAACAGCTGGCTTAAAACAAGGAGCAATGATGGACTTTTCCACGATGATTTAGAATAATGCACATACTTATCCACCATTGGACAAACACGTCGTGTTTTTAGTAGACTTTTGTAATATTTTTGTTCATACATGATGTTTTCAGTATTTTGGAGTATACTTTTCTTCTGCGTTTCTATAGTACACTCTGTCCACAAAGATGAAGGTAAGATATCATCTCTTTTTAACTTAACAGGGCATTCACTTGTGAGATTTTGTAACGCGAATGTATGCAACGGGAAGACATGATGGTATAAAATGTTCATCTGCATGAACTACTAGTATCTACTCTGCTATAGTTATTTTAAAACAAGTCTATTTTTATCTCCTCTTCTCGTTAATACTAAATCTAGTATATACTGAATACGTGACGGGTGTATTTAAAGTTTAGGTGGATCCGTTTTGGTTTGTTCCTTTAATTTAAGGACACTCAGAAAAGGGTAATAGGACATGTTTGACGTGGTTATGCTATTATACACTTTTTCAATGGGGTTTGGAAGTCTTTTCTAAACCTTCTCTCTTCGCATGTAGTCATCCGGCCTGTAAAGCGTTGTAGAAAAAGAAATCGGGGGTTTAAGAAGATCGTTTGACTTTCAATGACTAGTTTGTCTTTCTCAGTCACATTGAACTAAGATTTAACAAAGCGCATTGTTGAAATAAATCCCTTGCATGTAGAAAGTAACCATTCAAGGAGGAGATGTTAAAACACTCGGCATATCCCTCGGCATAACACTCGGTCACACGTTCTTTTAAACTGATTAAAATCAATATTCAATTGACACTGAGTATACTAAAAATTATTTATTGAGTCAAATACTCGACAGTTGAAGGTTGATTGATCAATGAAAACAATAAGAACACGACCTGATGAAGGATATCTGCAGGGATAACTTTTTTTTTAAAACTTAAGAAGATCGATTTGATCGATAACAGATGTTGCCTTCATGTATGAATGTTGTCTTTTTCATTAATTTAAGTAGAAAAACATTCCGTAATTTTTTTTTATTTTATCACCAGTTGCTGAAAATATCGATGAAAATGATGTTAATATGCAGCTCTACATGCCGTTAATTTAAAATTGAAAAAGAATAATTTATATATATGACGGGTTTTGAAGAGTGTCTAGATGACTTGATCTAAATTATTTAATTTTTTTCTAAATGAATATAATATAAAGTTATTTGTTAGAGAGAATGCAACTCAGATGCATAATTTTTAGTTCTAGATCGCTTTAATGGGAACATCGGGGTTCATTACTCATATAAAATGGCGCTGTAAGTATAAAGGTCGCTGTCATTACACATGCTCCTGGGCATGACACAGTCTATTACTAATAACGTGAAAGATGTTATCAAAATCTGTTACCAGAACGAAAACTGTTACTAATTGGTATTTGTAGACATTTGAGATTAAACATAGAATCAATCTTTCACCCCCACTCCCTCCCCACCCTTCCTTCCTTCTTTTTTAACATGGTCGTAGGAACCGGGAGCACGGGGGGTGGGGAGCGTACCCCCCCGGTGCCCCCTCAGTAATAACGTCTGATGAGCCTTTTTTTATTTTACTTGTCAAGGAATTTTCGCTTGATAGTGCCCCCAACTGAAAAATGTTTGGTTCCCCCTCCCAACTGAAATCGCTTCCTATATGGGCCTGTTTAATGCGAATCAAAGTATTTAAGAGATATTTAAAACGGAAAAAAAATATTTTGGTTCATTCCTCATTGTTTTATAAATTGTATAACAATCTTCATTGGACTTGCATCTCAGGCTTTACTGGGATGGGGGTTGGGAGTGCAAGTAAGTAAACTATCGATGGTGATAGAATACTACTAATTTATCAGACCAGCATAGAATTAAAACCAGACTGGAATTCCTATTCAATCTACCCATCAACCCTAACCCACCCCCTCCCTACACTCATATCCTAACAAGTTCAATATTTCGCATCATGGTTAATAATAGCTGCAAAAAAGTTAATTGGGCGGGGGGGGGGGGTACATATAAAATCGGAGAGGGCTGCATGACAGCTAAAGATAAATAAATTTCGTTTAAAATGTGTTAAAAGATGAATTTGATATCGATATCCAAAGGTTGATGCAGTCAAACAAGATATAAATAAATAAATAGTTTATATTACACTTGGAAGGTTAGGATATTGTATGACAAGACTAAAAACCGCACCAACCTTAGCAATAGAATTTATCTCTAAATATGGTAAAAAGTATCACATTTAAATTGTAAAGATCTGCGCCTAAACACGTTTCTTTTTCTGTAGCACAATGTCATCCAGAAGAGGTCCACATTACTTTTGGCGACAAAGTATCAGATGTCGTGGTCATGTGGTCAACAGTTGGTAATTGTTCCACTTCGTTAGAATATGGTCCCGGACCGTGGGGATTATCACATACAGCCAGTGGGGATACCAAACTGTTTACAGAAACAAACCCCAACGGAAAACATTTCCTCCACAGGGTTGAGGTTAAGGTAGGTGATGTAGGTGTTTATATATGGACCTTACAATTTTGCGGGATCCGTGAAATTTTCATCAATATAATCATTCTAGTGTCCTTTCTGACATATTTTATTTCTTAAATAAAATCTGCAACATGACGACATGTTGCAGATTTTATTTAAGAAATATAATATGTCAGAAAGGACACTAGTAGATGTAGATGATGAGATAGTGTTCAAAAATGTGATGAGATATGTTCAGAATCTCTGCTATACTCTAACACAGGACCTGGGTAGTTCCACGACATATTTCTACAGACCTATTAGTAACGGGATAAGCAGCGGACCATTTTACTTCAAGACGCCACCGTCGGGATATGTAAGTGTATTTTGATTTGTTTGAAAAGTTATCAATGAGTAGCATACAGTGCTATTTCAATTCTGAACAACTAGTATAAAAAATGTCTAAGAATGAAAAATCTGTAAAGCAATTTTCTCAGTTTTCATATTCACAAAAGAAAGGGTTCGTCAAAAGCTTGTAGAAAACTCCCCAGAAAACTCCTCAAAATATAGAGTTTTTTTCAGGACTGGAGTCCGGAGTTTTTGGTATATGGTGATTTGGGCGTGGAGTCTGATGCGATTCCCGCTTTGGAAACAGAGGCTTTATCAGGGAAATATACGTCAATTTTTCATGTTGGCGACTTTGCATACAATATGGAGGACGATGGAGGAAAAGTTAGCTTCTCTCTCTCTCTCGCTTTTTCATAAATATCAGACTTCATGGCTACTTTAGCATTTTTATAACTAATTTGAAAGCTATGCTTCCAGTTTAATTTGGTAAGGTTTTTTTTAATATATATTTAGCTTAATTTAAAGTTACTTTTCCGCTGTAATTTTGGACAAAGACTTTAATTGACGAAATTAATGTGGATTGATCTTGCATTTTCCCCATCAAAAAGAAATTGAATAATGATTTAAAATAGTTTAAGTACTATGTGGGACATGGAAACACTTCAATTCAAGCTTCTCTTAACTGCACTTCTATAATATTGTTACTTGAAATAAACTTGCTGGTATTCCTGAATACTTTGTGAAATTCATAAACCTTATACCTTGTCAACTCATATTTTCATACGCATTCAACTTATAATCTCTTTTTTCATCCCCATTTTCCATCTTGATTTAGCAAGTAAATGACACGCACAAAAATAACTCTTCCGTGGATTTGTGCGAAAATAAGGTGAGAACAGACTTAATCATTTACTAGTGCGCATGTTCTACGGCGTAGAAATATTGGTTGCATGTGGCGCGGAACTGGGATGAAAATTTATATGTACATGAACTTCATATATGTATTATGTCTGCAAATAGAGAGATATTAGATAAACTTTGCATGTGTTTGTTGTTGAAATTTGATAGTTTATTAACAAAACAGAGACTCTGTAATTTCGCAAAGAAATGATCAATTATATAGATTTGACTTTATGTAAACGAAATAATTTCTTATACTGCCAAGAATTTTTTTTAACACTCCCATATTTCGTGTAATTCAAAAAATCAAGTTTTGAGAGTGTAAAACTCCCACCCTCCCAAAGAGAGTCCTAAATCACTAAGATAAAATTTATGAAATACTATTATCAAAAAATTTTATTTACAGAGAGGAGACACGTTTTTACGCTTAATAGAAGATTTTTCTTCAAGGGTGCAGTATCTGACTTCTCCTGGGAATCATGGTAAATATTGTTTACTTGCCTAATTAACCCACTGGCGAATTTAGAGGGGGCACCCCCCCCCCTTTTTGTGACCAAAACTATACATGAGATTAATAAATCAATTCTTTGGTGTGGGATATTGCATTAAGTATACCTTAAAATATATAACGAAAATAAGTTCATAAAAAAACTGTTCCCAAAAAACTAAAACCTGAGAGTTTTCGGGGCCCGCACCCCGACCCCCAACTGGTTGGGTCCCCTTTTTCAAGAATCCTGGATCTCCATTGTAACCATGCAAAAAATGGAGCTACTTATATATGAAAATACATAGACTGACATAACAAAAAATGTTGATTGCTATGTTATATGCTTTGATTTTTTACAGAAATCGACCAAGGTAGTTTCGCTCATTACCGGTATCGTTTTTCTACACCTGGTACATCCTGGCCCATCCCACTGAACAAAATGTGGTACAGCATAGACATAGGACTCGTGCACTTTATCAGGTATTTCAAAATATTTCAGAATCAGAGGGAGTTTTTCAACTGTTTTCATTTAATTTCTTATGGATTGTGAATGTTACTAACCTCGGATTAATTTCAACGTCCCTTCTCTGGAAACTGATCATCTCGGTTATTAGTTCTAGATTCCCTAATATGTCTTTTGTATATTTGATGCCAAGTATCGTAAAAAAAATCTTCATTCTTAGTTCTACTGGTCAAAGACTCTGTGATGGTATTTTAAAGTGACCGTCGTTCAAGCTGTTTGTTTGTCTGTCTGCCTGTAAACAAACTCTCAGAACGCTACCCCTCCTACAACCTTGGTCTAAATTCAGTAAGACTTCGTACACAAGGAATCTGCACCAAGATACTTTTTTATGTGTTACTGTATCGGATTTGGATTTCGACCAAAAATAATTACACTGAATTAAAACAGAAAACTGTATGAAATTCTTAATAAATTATAAACATTTGTGTGAGATGTTTTCAAAATGTTTTAATCCCTCCTGCAGTTTAAGTCTGATTTCAATACTTGGTACAGAAGTAGACTACAATGAGATATCGGATTTTGATTTTTGATGAACGCCGGTGTTCCACAGGATACTGAAAAAAGAAATTTATGTGAAATTCTTTCAAAACACTAGTCCTCCATAGATTTTTGTTACGATTAAAAAGGATAAAACAAAAAACCGGTATACAACACGGTATATTATACTTTCATGTAAATTAGTTGAATCTGATTCGTCGAGAAACATTTGTTATAAAACACCATTACCCGCTGAATAATGAAGACACGCCCTCTAGCGTAGCAACAGTCAACATTGCTTGACGACGGGTGTTATTCCAAAAAGATATTGACTGTGCAGAATTGATGCGCGGAAGGTTCACTGTAATATGTATTTGTATAAAACATTCAGTATAATATACTGCGCCTCGGTTGACAATGGTTTTCTTGGGGTGAAAATTGTCAGTGTTACACTAAACTACATGCAGTATTTATATAATACTACACTAAGGTACATGATGATGTATATCGGTTTCTAATTACGATTGACAATTTTGCAATGGTTACTAAAAATAGAATAATGTATGAGAATCTTTCAAACTGCTCCTCCTTTACAGTTTTGGTCAATAAAATTTGGTACATATGTAGACTAAACCAGGGATCACTATTCTATTTATCGTTGTTGGCATGCATAGCTTCTTATTAGTGTGAAGTCCAGGTCCAGGTGCGACTTTTCTTTTTTCACTATTATAATTTTAAGTACTAATCAGTAGAACTACACTCTCTTCAGAGACGCATGGTTTCGGAAAATCAAATCTCAAAAAGAGATTTGAACTTCCTATACATCAAGTTCTCCACTTGAATATGATAATTTCAAGCAATATTTCTTCTCATGCGAACTATCAACAGAAAAAGTCATATTCTTTTACACTCTACTTATCACGAATGGCGATTTACATCTTCCCAACAGCTATTCCACGGAAGTGTTTTTCACGTCTGACGGACGGTACATCGCCGAACAGGAAACATGGCTCAAGGCAGATTTAAAGCAAGCAAACGACAACAGAGCACGTTGTCCCTGGGTCATCGTTCTGGGTCACCGCCCAATGTATTGCTCCAATAGTGATGAGGATGACTGCACAAAGACAGACTCTAAAGTTCGCGCCGGGTAGGCATCTTCTATATTATTCATTCTGTCTAGATCTATAAATGATACTGGTGTAGACTTCCTACTAGTCACCCTTGATATAGCAAAAATGACTAAAGATGAATTCAAAATGTTTATTTAAAAACCTTGCAAAGTTTCAAAATCAATATAAAAACAGCTGCAAATATTCATCTTTTTTGTATCGTTGGGTAAGTTCTTGCTGCAAGGTGCAGATACCCTCACAATCCACTGATCTGGAAATTTAATTACAATTTACCAATTCTAATCATAGAAAAAAGACAAATAAAAATCATAGATTTGAAGACATTTTCTTTAATCATAGATTGGAAGACATTTTCTTCAACTATGGAGTTGACTTAGTTCTACAAGCACACGAGCATTCTTATGAGCGATTGTGGCCGCAGTATAAAGGAGTGGTACTCAGCAAGAACTATACAAATCCCCAGGCACCAGTTCAGCTCATCTCGGGAGCAGCAGGGAGCAAGTATAAGGGAGATAACGAAAAAGCCAATAGAGGTAATCAGTGTCTCTGAAAAATGTAGCAATTCTACCGAGTTCATAACGAATTGTAGAACTTATATCATTGTGTGCAATATAGGCATATCAATTGTCTGCATAGATGTTAGTAATTTCACACCAGGTTTAGATGGTCCTCGTATGTGTCAAATTACTTCCTTGAGAACTTAATGGAGGATCGATGCTGGTGTTACAGGAATATTGCTCATTTACGTATCTGCTAAATCATAAATGTATCCAATAATTACAAGTCTCATTTATATCGTTTTGTTTTCTAGGAGAATGGTCTGCATTTGCAAATACAGATGAATCTCTAAATAGCGTGGGCAAATTGAAAATTATGAATTCAACGCACTTGTATTGGGAACAATACAATTTGTTAACAAAACGTGTGATTGATTCAGTTATAATCGTACAAGATAACCACGGGCCATTCAAACAACAAAAATTATCCAATGATGTCACGCAGAAAATTGAAAAAATTAAGCAAAAGGAGAAAGAGAAGATTGAAAGCTCAAAGATTAATCCGTCTCCACCTAATCGTCATGGAGAATCTGGTAATTCATCAGGAAGCACGAAGTCTTTAGGCACCGGTCAAAAAATAAAGGAAATGTTGACTCACGTTGATAAAAGAATAGCGATTGGGGTTGGTAGCGGAGTTGGTGCTCTTATTTTACTAATTGTGATAATATGTGTTGTAAAAAAGAAGAAAGCTGCTACAGTACGGAAGTACCGAAGATGGGACGATAAAGTTGATTACGGAAGAAAGTTCTACTCTAGTTACAATCACGTGGATTCTGGAGATAAGGAAGCAGACGACTTTGAAGTTGACGTCAGTGATGGTAATCTACCAACTAGTAAACTTTTAACAGACGACCGGAAATGACGTATGTAATACCCACTGGTGTCCTTCAAAAAGCCAAAGTCCAATGTGTGGTCAAAAATAAACAAAAATGCTGGCTCTTGCCATTCTGCCAGTTGTGTGCCAAATTCCATAAAGAACAAATATCAACGAACATACATGGAAAATTATATTTTTCACGATCATTTGTATCATCGTTATGATACAATTGAAAGAAACATAATTATTGCACACTGAAAACAAGTTGTGTCCGAATATATATATACAAGTATCTCTTAATATTTTAAATACGTTAAATTCAAAATGGTATTAAATTTGCAAAAGTTCTTTACTTCAGCGAAGCGTAATGTAAAATTGCACATCGACCCAGATCGGAAATCGATAGATTTGTTGAAAAAATCGTTATTCAGACCCATGTGATCTACATTGCCATGAGTCATAAATGTATCTAGTCATAAGATGAAGAAAAACGTAAATGCAAATATTATTTGTTTACTCTTAAAGATACTCATTTTTAATGTTTCACAGCGAAATTTCTGAATACATAATACTTAGGCCCGGGTACTGGGCAAGCAACATTTCGGGGGGGGGGGGGGCATATTCAGATTTCTAAATATGTTCCCTTGAAAATGTATTAGAGGACGCGGACACATTCAGAGCTATTTGGACCAATATGTAATTTTGTGTATATGTAGTGCTATTTAATAAGTCTCTTGTAGCTATTAGACTTAAATTATTAGTGTAGACACGTGAACTGTCTATCATTATTTCAAAAAGGATAGGTTAACTTTGTTCTTTTTCATCAAAATGCCTTTTCTTCCGAAGATGCATCAAACGTATTCACAGTCGTCAAAGCATTTAAAATCTGTTAGCGGTTGTTGCATATTTGGGGTTGTTGAAGGGGCTGGGACACAGATTTGAAGTTAATATTCTCTAAAATTTTCAGTATATAATATCATGATTTATATGTTGCTAGAGCATTTTACGCAGAAATATAATAGAAGCGTGTTAAGAAACTTCTTTTATCTGCAATTATTAAAACTACGAATTTCGGGACACGTTTGATTGACACATATCCTTTCACTTTCATGAAGTAAACTTTATCCTTAATATATACTTAAAAGTAGAAATTTTGTTGTGCATTAATGAAAAATATTAAAACTATAATCAAGGAATTCAGAGTAGAAGTGTGAGAAAGCAAAACCAACTCACCAGTATTGTCAGTCCGTGCTCAGTGATGTGTACAAGGGTAAACAAATGGAACACATGCGATAAAACGTAAACACTAACAATAACAAAGCTTGTGCCCTGTTTACAAAGACAAATGTTTGACGTGATGTAAAAAAGAATGTCGCTGTCATTGAATTCTAAGAATATTCGTGTAAGTTTAATTCATTTAACTGAATTTAGTTTTTGAATAAACAAGGAATTTTTAAAATGTCAACTGTGTCTAGGCCCATTTAATCTCAAATGGAAACACGTCAATGAGATTTGTAGTTTGTTACTGAAAGGAATCGCATGTTGTTTTGTCAGTAATCAATGTTGTTTGTGGTTGTTGTCTTCACTGTTTTTGTAGAGATAATGTCAAGAATTTTCCTTGAATGTTGTCCTGGCGAAGGGTGTCAAGTATTGGGTGTACATGTATTTATGTTGTATTGGTGGAGGTTGATGTTGTACATTTTTTGGGTATATGTTGTTTTGGCGAAGGGTTGTTATTGTCCAGTATTTCGTGTGATTTCACTGCATTGGCAAAATGTAAGCTTGATGTTTGGACAAAGATCATTTTTGTCATGAAAGATTGTTGTCTGTATTTGTTGTTTTGGTTTAGGGCTGTGTTGTTAATGTTTTGGTTTGTGTTGTTTGGGTGGAGGGTTGGTTTGGTGTTGTCAGAGTTTTGGTTTGTGTGTTTGGGTGAAGGGTTGCTGTTGTCTAAGAGTTGATGTGTTTGTGATGTTTCATAAAGGGCTAGTGTTGTAAAAGCTCGTCTATGTTGTTTTTCGAAGGGTTGGTGTTGTTAAGGTTTTGGTAGGTGTTGTTTTGGTGAAGGGTTGATGTTGTCAAGGTTTTAGTATGTTTGTTGTTTTGGTGAAGGATTGTTGTTGCAAAGTTAGTGTTGTGTTGTTTTAGTAATGGCGTTGTAAAATTTGTGTTGTCAGAAATTCGGGATAATATGTTGTTTTGATGAAAGGTTAGTGTTTTTAACATTTAATATCTGAATGTTTTGTCGTTGTAGCAAAGTGTTTGTGTCGTAAGCTATAGTATATTTGTTTGTGCAGTAAGGGTTTTATTTGTCCATTTTTTTTTAAATTACTTATTTAATCGAATGATCAAATCAATCAAATGATGTGTTTAAATGAGAAGGCTTTGTATTGGTTTCGTGAAGATGTAGCATATTTAATTAAATATTTTGGCATGGTACCCTATGCTACAATAGATTTGTTCATTCTCGCCAGTTAGAAAGTTTGTTGAGAGTTTGGCTAAAATTACCGGGTATTGTTTGTGTAAGTGAAGATTTGTAATTGACTGGTTCTAGTTTGGAATAGTGAACAAAAATGTACAGATCTTCAGATGTGGTCTCTTGGTAAGTTTGAGCTACTATTTTTGCGAGTCGAGCGTTTGTAGTGTTTGAGTATATGTATATTTATGTAAATATTGTAAGAGTGTTCTTGGGTTGATAAAGGCGACTGTGCATACTTTGATTTATCTTCACTGCCAATCAGTGAAAAGTTTTTAAAAAAATTGTTTTATCATGTTTTTGATATATGGATTTATACAAAGAAGAATGAAAATTAAAATTGTATTCTGTTGGTTTAAGGCGAGATATTGCTTTTTGCATGTGCCAAGTTATGTTTACTGAGCGTCTGCGAAGAACTTATAGAGATTACATGCTTGTATTGTTTTTTGGTTTTTGACCTTTTTTCTCATGCTACTTCTATACTTTTTTTTTTAAACTTGACCAAACTTGATCTATTTTATCTTAGCAATAGTCCCGCAATTCATTGTGTTGATCATTTGTAATTAGTCCGTAGGATAATTTTATTTAATCTATCATCAATTCAAATGCATTTTTAAAATGATATTTTGTATTTTCTGGTGCTGTGTACAAGGTGGAGGAATGATACATATATGAATGTAAAAACTTTGTATTAAAAAATCTGAATAAATAATAATTGCATCCGCTGTCATTCTAAGATTTTTCCAAATAAACAACTTGAATAGAGCGACAAAAATACCCCTCCTGTGCTAGCAAAGATAAGAACAATCAAAATCGTTGCCTAAATAAGCCAACCTGCTTGAAGCCCACGCTCAATACAACTCGCCGTCATACGAAACCTCATCAAATTGACAAGGATGAAATAATTCATGATGTAATTTGATTCTGTAAAAAAGAATTCTTAAGGAAGCTCTAAGCACTGCTCACTGAAGAGTTCTAATTACTTAGCTTGAGTGGTCTACCCTTTGATGTAAAATAGAATAAATGCATGGAAATATGCAGGAAATGACACAATATAAAATAGAATAGAGTATTCTTAACATAATAATAGAGCAAGATAAATTTATTGAAAACATTATTTACATGCATTTTACAAACTAAGTAAACAAAGCGATTTATGTTCACTAACACTTCATTGTCTGAGAATAATTTTTCATGTAGAAATATGGGAGGTACCCTTGTTGAGAATGAACGAGATAAACTCAACGTACAACTTTAAGGTAGTCCTCAGGTTCAGAAAATCAGCTTTTCAGTAATTGCAAATTCTCACCAAAATGTCTAGGATGTCACAGAATAACGTGTATTTACCCATGGTATTTCTTCAAAGTTCATCACTAAAGTTAATCATATAATATAGGGAAAATTATCAGATCTCCGATATATTTTCAGTAAATGCGAATAAAAGCACCAGCTATGGATTTTCTACTTGAAAACTGATCAACAAATATATTTTTGGATTCAAAATTATAGGTATCCAGGCATTTGGAGAAAATTGCATGTTTTGCACACTTATACAGTATTTTAGTTCTGTTTACTTCAATTGTTATAGAATACATAGTGTAAAAAGTTTTTGTTAGCATTTCAAGACATCCCAGATTACTTCTTATTTCATATCATGTTAATAAGCGCCGGGATCTAATGCTACATTGTAGGAAATTTCATTTCTCTAAAAATGAATTTTATTTTTTTACTTTTGTGGGGTACAAATTTCAACTTTTTATAATATCATTTCTAAGACTTCAAAGAACCATAAATCATATTGAGATGCATAAAATGAAAATTGTTGCAAGAAAATATTTCAATTTCAAGCTTTATTTTCAGACTTTTTAAATTAAATAATAGATTTAAGAGTTATCATTCCTAGCTGAGGATCGGATATCCTTAAATGATACTATTTCCTCAAAACCCCAAAACTTAAAAAAAAAAATAAATAAATTCGACGGTCGATATTCCATAAGGAGGCTTTTAGAGTGAAGGTTTAAATTCAAATTTGCTGGTAATACGAGAGATAGACAGATACATGAAATTGCCCATAAAAAGCTAATTGGATGTAGATTAAGAGATTAAGTGTTTAAACGTATAACTTAAACCTGTGTAAACGTTTTATTGGAGATAAATATAACCTGAAGACATTTACATTGTCGATTTGTACATGTAGTCTGTTCCAACAGACAAGAAAGTGTCTTTTCAGAATTTTTTAAGCCGCTATTAAAAAAACACTTCGATAATGTTACAATAAAAACAATTTGCAAGAAATTGGAAGGAATGGCCTTATTAAGGAAAAAAGACAATAGACATATAATCGATGAACTGTACAATAAAATCTGTTATGATTTTGAACTGAGGAATACAACATGCATATATATGAAATACATTTGCAACAGCATTATTGCCACTAGTATCGGTTTCAGAAGTTTACAACTATGTAGATACACCTGTAACTACTTTATAAAAGGACGTAGTACCAGGATGTTCAAAATCCACTTAACATACTGGGCACTCTGATGTTGTCATAATCAGTGTAACTCTGCATTATTTTTATTATTCTTTTTTTGTGTATGTAAAGGCACATGTACATTACATATTTGACATGTCAAGAGAGGGACTTTACATTAACAATAACAAAGAAAATAGCCCCAACTATGATGACACTGGCCAAACTGGTCATAAAACAAATTTTGTCAAGCCTTGATGATATCTTTTTCCATGTTATAGGAGATATTTCAGGGATCTCGAAAGCAACTTTTGTCATTTCTAGATCTTTTTCTGTTGTTAAATTGTCTACACTTCCAGAACTCTTTTTGCAGGAACCACAAGAAAATAAATTGTAACATCGCATAAAAAATGGCGATATTTCCTCCTCTTCCTCCTTGTGATGTACACGAAGAATGAAGATTGTCTCCACGCAGATAAGACCGGAAATCATAAGATAAGTGGCCAAAATATACCCTATCACTGGCATAGGCTTGGATACTTGCGGTAGACCATCTGATACCAAGGACAGAAAGACCGCCAAAGCGAGAAGACACGTGATGGAGTACCCTACACGTTCACCACTATCTGCTGGTAAAATAAACACCAAAGTGTTTAACATCAGCATTACAAATACTGGAATAAAAAGATTGACAACGAAAAACAAAGGGCGTCTTTCCAGATTGAGGTTAAAGACCACGACCGAGTTTTCTCCAAGAAGCTCAAACTTGGTTTCTGTGGATGCCAAAACCCAGGCTCCATTTTCACTGTAATGAGTTAAATCGACGACCGATTGCGATGGATACATCAAGACCTCATTTTTGTTATAATCCCAGACCATGATTTTCATGCTGCACGTTTGTTTGTCAAAGGGAAAGTACCTTGTGTCAAAATCACACGTTGTTTGGTACCTATCGGCAATGTTCCAGTAGGCATTGCCGTCGGCGTAGTATTTGATTTTCGATTGTTTGAATCCTAAAAGACCCACATTTGTGGACATAGGGTTAAGAAATGTCATTGGTGGCTTCCACACAAGTGACTCGTCGATATTAATCGAAAAGGTTCCTCCATACGAAAAGGGATTCCACTGAATAACTTCGTCACGCCAGTCTATGCTGAAACTTCCTACACTGACCACTTCGCTGGTCACTTCGTCTACATTTGCGATGGTCAGCAAATGGAACGCTAACGTAACGTTCATGGCATTGTTCTGGTCAGTCACGGGTCTGGCATCCTTATTGTAACCAGATAAAACCGCGGTGTGAACGCTGTTGTATTCTGTCAGAGTCCCTCCGTCAATTTTTGGGGGGAGTAACAATAAGATTATAAGACATACAAATCTGACCAACCCATGTGTCATCATCACTGCCATAGGAGTTTTCTGATGTGTTTCCATCTAAATTCTTCAGAATCAACACAAGACCTAAAATCTTTTCAAATAAAAAAATCACTGACGCTTCTGATTCACAGGACAGACAATGGTGACTATTGGCGATTTTCAAATTCTTTTCGAGATCAGATGTAATTTTTTGTCCAGTAACGGTTTTTCTTGCTAGCACTTAAAAGGATGGACAAAACTAATTGCTGGGCATTTAAAGAAATGTAAAATATCTCCGAGGCTGTTTGCATTAA
Organism: Saccostrea echinata; assembly: GCF_033153115.1. Classification (NCBI taxonomy): domain Eukaryota; kingdom Metazoa; phylum Mollusca; class Bivalvia; order Ostreida; family Ostreidae; genus Saccostrea; species Saccostrea echinata. The sequence goes on from NW_026889803.1 coordinate 27,377,925, forward strand.
GCATTACAGACAATGTTTAGTGTATTTCAGTTCTGTCACATGTTAATCCATTATTAGACATGTTATCGTTGAAATAAGTAATTGGTTTGGCTTAAGTAATGTATCTTAATGCGTAGATATAACAAACGTTTTTAATGCCATGTCCAAATATGTTACAAAGAATTACATGAAAGAAGGCAATAAGACATTTTACACCAACAAGTGAATTTTTAAAAGAATTGTTATATATCAAAGTCAAAAGATCACTTTAGCAAGATCGATGACGTACGAGGGTTGTTCGGAAAGATGTCAATCTTCGTTATCCATCTTAGAGAAATTTAAAATGAGCACATTATTTTATGTTAAAATTTTTATTTTGTTGATGTGTGAAGTTTCATTCTATGTGATTTAATAGAAGTCATGTTATTTAATTTTAAAATCAACAAGTATGGGAACCACGGAGTAAACTCAACAACATAGCGTCATGAGGTTTTCAAAAATACTCTCCCGATACATTTCACATAGTATGGCCCAATACCAGTGCACTTACTAAAAACGTTTCTTTATCACTTGAAATTTATTTTACTAACATTTGTTCCAGATTAATAATTTTGTTTGTCAGTGTTATATTTTTTTTTTCATTGCGTAACTGTGCTTTCACAAGATCAGCAACTGTGAAGCGCCTAAGTCTCACCATGACCTTACTAACTTTTTTAAGTTTTTGAACATATTTTTACAGATAATCAGTTTTCTCATCGTCCTCGTCCGATACATAATCTCTATCATTCAAATACCGCCTGCGTCATGTACACACACATGCATGGCTCGGTTTTGACATATTTCCTACTTCTTCCAGCATTTTCAGATTTTTTTTCAGGAGTTTCCCAGAGTACAACACAAAATTGTATCGTTAACTGCTGCTCCGTGACTACTACGACGTTATCTTTTTTTCCCTTTTTTTCAATGAGGACTGCCTATCTTCTAAAATTTATTTCTTTTCAACGAAGCAAAATATTAAGTCATAATTTGGAAACAGTTCTTAATTTGAATGTCCAGAATTTTTCTGTTTTTGCGCCATTTTACAGAGGATATTACTATAGACATTATTTAGTGTACTAATTGTAAATTTTGACCTGCGCCGCGATCCGTTTTCGGCATTTTTTAAACTCTCTAAATAAGTTTGAAATAAATCACGATATTTTAACATTTATTTATACACTTCATTTGAATTTTTTTGTTGAAACATTTTTACGAAATTTGGACATAATATGACGTGAAATTAAAAAAAAAAGTTATGACAGTAGTCCGCGAACTTTCCGAACCCTCGTAATTTATCATCTTTTGTAAAACGACACATCTTCTAAATCTGATAATATTCTTGGTATCTGTGCAAGAGATACTGGTACATTTGAACGCACTGGAAAATGAAATACATTTTCTTTTACATTGTCCTTTCTACAAGGAAAAAAAAAGAATCAAACTTCTAAATGAAATAAGCACGGAAACAATACATAAATTTTAATACCTTAGATAGTTATCAAAAATATTTGTAGATCATTACATTTGTATATGTGAAAAGATTGATATTTTACTTCAACTTGGAAACTACCTCTCTAATCATTTAACGTAACATTTTAAATCTCATAATTTACTGTCGTTGTCTACGATTCTATTTCTTTCATGCCTCTCTGTGGGCCCTTGATTGAAAATAACTTATTGTCTATCGGAACAGTTAGAACTAAAAAATACTCCTATATGGTAGGTATGAAATATCCCGATTGGTTTGCAACATCATATAATCAAAGTGCGATTTACTTCAAAAAAGATTTGTTGTTTTTTTTTTTAAAGAATTGATCCCTGGATAAATATCAATGTTATTATCACGTTCTGTATACGTCAAAGAAAAAAAACAAACATGTTGACAACACAAAGGCGAGATCTGTTATTAAGAATATATTAAGTCTAAATCACTCATCCAATCTTAGTATGGCTAATCAGATTTATCGCGAAACCCTTTTTCCCACATTCTTTTGACCATTTGTAGATGTTTAAAGTGCCCATATATAAATCTTTGAAAGGGTAGAATTAGAAACCAGTGTAAAAAAAAAAAAAGATTATTTGTCACACTCTATGCAGGAAAAGGAACTTATTTTCTTCGAGTCTGTACAATCGAGTGTATTTACAGGAGTTGTAAAATCGTTTCAACTTAACATCGTATCTGCAGAACTGTAGCTCTCTGGTTGAAAAAATTCAGACAGACAAATCAGAGAGCTACAGATCTAAGAGTCCTTAAAACCTTCGATTTACGCTTCTTTTTTTTTTTTTTTTTGGTCGTTCACTTTGAATATGGGTATTATTTCTTGTGTTATATGCATTCCCATGTCAAAAGCATGGTATCCGTAAATTAACCATATACTCATTTAATCTCATAATCTTGTTACACTAATCACCTTTCAACGGTTCCAAACCGTACGAAAGATCACCAATGCAAAATTAACAGATTAAAATAAAACCGATAGACTCGATTGCAATATACGTTGCAAAGCGAACGATTCTAGATGGCGCGCGAGTCTGTAAATTATGGAATGCCGAAGGGTCAACTCTGTTATTTCTCAAAGTACATGTAAAGCTTAATTTGTAGATTTTTTTTCAGATTGTACTGTCACAAATCGTAATACTATCCTGTGCAAAATGTACAAAAAAACTAATTCGTAGACTAGCGATTTGTCAACTCGTGAAATGTAAAATTTATTACTTTACATTTAGCTAGTAGCAGCTAGATAGAATAAATGTTTCATAACAAATCAGAGGTGCAGTATCAAATTATGATTTTTTTACTGGAACGTTGATTCTACTCAATTGCTCTTATTTTTTCATAATGAACACCATGCGCAGATCTAGAGGAGCCCCCCCCCCCCGGGAATCTGCGGAGTATTGTGTACATAGTAAAGTAACCAAAATGACCTTGGACAACCCCCGACCCCGGAAAACGCTATGGCAAGAAGAGTTATACATATGAAGCTGAAGAAGTGAAGGTTCGCCCCCCCCCCCCTTCAAAAACGATACTACATGCCTGGTACCATTGAGATATTTCTATGCACTGCTTATGTATTAGTATATGTATATTATATGCATGTACATATTATATATAGTTTAATTTAAAAATATATTAATTTAATTGATCTTGAGTGCGCTTTCCTTTTTATCTTCATCCTCATTTAACACAAAGATAGACTTTCTGAACTAAATAAAATTTCTGAAATAAACTTTGTAAGATTCAAGGTTTACAAACAACCGAAAAGGAACGATTTCATCATTGCAGCCCTCAGTTTTTTTTTTTAAATTTGGTACATTGGAGGAAAAGACAAATGCAAATCTGAAGCTAAGACACACCTGCTGTTACGGGGACACCTCAATTCAATAGCAGTAACAAAAACATAGGATTATTGTAAGAATAAGTCTGTTTAGATTTCTATTTATCGACATTCCGTATATAAAAATGTACTGATTTTTCAAGGACGCTTTAGAATGTTTCGACACAGCTAGAAGTGATTGATTATAGTACGTTATTGTAGCATAAGCCGCAGGTGCTTTTGGAGAGAAACCCCACCCGTCTGTAGTACATACACAAACTGGCCCAATAGATTTTTTTTTTTTTACAATTTTTTTTGTTTTGTTAATTTTTCCACTACATTAACAATGTGTTCCAGGCGTGGATCCAGGATTTTTTCCAGGGGGGTCCATCCAAGCCCCCCCCCCCAAAAAAAAAAAAATCCGACCCAAAAATTTATTGACAAGCAAAAAAAAAAGGTAAACTCCTTTCCCAAGCGTGAAAAACCTATTTCATGGGTTGGTTTGGGGTTCCTTCACTTCTTCAGATCAGCTTCATATGTACAACTCTTCCTCCTACCAACTGAACAGGGGTCTGCGTTTTCCAAAGGGGGAGGATCATCCGATGGGTCAAGGTCATTTTTAGTTACTTTACTATATACATTAAATAACTCCGCAGATCCCAGGGGAGTGGGGCGACCCCCTCTAGATCCTTGCATGGTGGTATCGTAATAAATTTTACATTTCACAAGTTGATAAATCGCTAGTCTACAATTTACAATGTTGTGCATTGACACAGTTTTCTTACAAAATACATTATAGTTTACAGCACACAGGATAATTTTACAAGTTGTGATACAACTTAACACAGGATAGTTTTACAAGTTGTGATGGTAATTTGCAAAAAAAAAAAAAAATTAAAAAAATAAATAAATACACAATCTACAAATTAAGCTTTACATGTACTAACAGAGTTGAACCCTTTTTGCCTCCATAATTTACGGACTCGCGCGCCATCTAGCGTTAATTCAGATAACTTTTTTCTTGCGCGCCATCTAACGTCAATTCAGTGAATGACTGTTTTGCATCGGTGATCGTTCGTTTTGCAACGTCTGTTAATTTTGCAATCGAGTTTTATTTTAATATGTTGATTTTGCATTGATGATCGCTCGTTTTGCAAGGGACTCTGTTGATTTTGCAATGGAGTCTGTTGAATTTATTTTAAGCTGTTTATTTTGAATTTCAGTACATTTTTTAGAGAAATTAATTGTTCGTTTTGCTTTATCGTCTTTTATACCCTTTCCGCCTCCCAGTAATATGTATATATTAAACAAGAAGTAATACCCGAAGCCACAGGCACTTGGGGTATGGACCCTTTTTAAATCTGGGGTCGAGTCACCTTTTTCCTATTTTTATATTCTAATACTATATGTTATCAATAATGTAACTCTTTTGTCTCTATATGCTGTCTTTAAATATACCGTTTTCGACTGATACATGTATGAAAATTTTTATGTATCAGTCGAAAACGGTATATTTAAAAACAGTATATAGAGATTTAAAAAGAAAAAAAAATGGAGAAGGGGGGGGGGGGTTCATACCCCAAGTGCCTGAAGCGAGCGACAAAAAATCGAAAGTTTTACAACGCTTGGATCTGTAGCTCTCTGGTTTGTCTGTCCGAATTTTCTCAACCAGAGAGCTACAGTTCTGCAGCTATTTAACATTGGTGTTCATTTTCAATATCTGTACGAATCTCAAAATGACAATACTGGTACATCAAGACATTTTTATACTTCCATATCCATTACTTACTCGATATAGCACTTGTTGTACACTAGCTAATACTTGCGCTCTCTCCTGGTAATGCCACAAGTATTGATCGACAAAAAAAAGTTTTTCTTCGGGGTAAAAATTTTATTCATAGAATCTTTTCGTTAACTTTGACATGATTTTTGCGAACACGCCTTTGTGAGCCTTGTCGTAGGCTGCTCGGTTGTCATGGAAACAGAAGGACGCCGTTCTGTCACAGTCACACAGAGCTTTGTGGCAAGGACGGTCGTCGTCTGTAAATAGACAGTAGACGAGTTTACATATTCATGTAGTATTCGTACTTGCTCATATTTTACCAAACAAAGCAATGAATATGGCAATGAGAATGTATGCACATGAAATTAAGCTGAATTGAGACTTATCCGTAGTAATGTATTCAATGTCAGGAATGATCAGCAGCTTTAGGAACATTGTCGTATGTTATGCACAATTCTAAAGTGATTAATCTAATTCAAGGGTTTTCGTTCAACAAAATAGAATATCTAATGCCTCATTTTTGTATGCTTGATATTCTGTATAAAATCTGATGAGCCTTTGGCTTAAAGAATAAAATAAACTGAAACTGAAACATAACACCTACAATTAAGAATAAGTATTTTATTGAATCAAAGGTTATTTTAACCACTTACTACATTCGACTGTCCCTTTTTTGATTTCAGACTTGTATTTTAATGTATACACATTCCCACACAGAGGATCGGCTATAATTTCATCATAACAGTTATCGTGGTGGAAACAACACCTACAAAATACAAGACCTGAAACATTTCAGAAACTACCGAATATTACTTTTGAATTTTCGGGGCAATTTTATTAAGTTTTTATCTCACAGAGCATAGGCGTCGGAAGCAAATTGAAAGTGGGGTGGCTAATTGAAAGTGGGGGGGGGGGGGGCTAAACCAACGAAAAAAGGTAAGCCCCAATTTTCAATGCCTATATTATGTCTATCTTTGCAAAAAAAATTAGGGGGGGGGCTAAGCCCGCCTCCCCTAGCCCCCCCCCCCCGGTTCCGATGCCTATGCAGAAAGCATGTACAGTCTAATTTGACGTGGAAAAGGTAATATAAATCTTATGATTGACTTTTATTATTATTTATAAGAATCATATTTATCTTATTCGAGGTAACAACAAAAGGCTCCCACAAACCAGATTTGCTCACCTGGCTGCAAAAGAAAATCTGGGTTTTGTCAGATATTGCCTATACTATAGTAAGCTTTTATTTCTGGGTTATTCGCAAAAAAATAAATAAATAAAAAATTAAAAAATTAAATAAATTAAATAAATAAATACATGAAAATAAAAATAACAATAAAAAATTAGCATGCTTGTTACCCGTTTTTTATTGGATCGAAATGAAAAGTGGATCGTTTGACGAATTGAAGAGAACATACCACACGTTAATACTAGAAGTTTCAGAGAAAAAAAAAAGATTCCAGGAAGTTTTATGTAGCAGAAAAGATTTTTAAAAAAATTTCCCTGAAACTTAATTCAGATCAGAGAATTTGACATTTCTAAGCTCATAACACCAATAGGGTGTAAAGATTGCAAAGATTTTAATATAAAAATTTCTTTTAAGTGCCTAGATCTTGCCATCCTTATTTTCATTCTGCCAGATTTTGCCTTTCTGCTTTTTTCTGAGTTATTAACAAAAAAATGCATGTCATCCCCAACCCATCTCCAATGTTCTATTAACAGTAACTTTTTTATTGGATCAAAATGAAAAGTGAATCGTTTTATATAGAGGACATTTCCATCTCAGAAAAATAGAGAATTTTTTTTTAAGTTTACGATGACGTCGGAGGCCAAGTACAAGTGATGCCATGAGCTCACTTGGCCCTCTCCGCCATGTGATCTAAAAATTATCTATTCCTGATGCCCTTCTCTTCTACAGGGATGCCCTTCTCTTCTACAGGAAAAATTAGCCCATACTCATCAATTGCATCCACCACACTTCCGTTTCCGCCTAGACCACACCAGTTTCCGTAGTCACTAAGGTCAAATGGGTCACGACCAGTTGTCAAGTAGATCATCCGACTAAACTGGTTTAAGTCTCGCTTTCTTCTTCCAGCATCTATTATATATAGCAGATGCATTTTACAGTACAAATACTAAATCTAAACATACACACATAATCTGAAACATTCAATAGGGTGAATGTAACTTTTTTATGTTCCCGTAATTGAAAATTTGGGTGCATATAGTTTTTGGTCTGTCCGTCCTGTTGTTTGTTTGTCCGCAAAAACTTTAACCTTGCTCATAACTATTGAATGGTTGGTGCTAGGGCTTTTACTTTACATGTACATTTCTTTGGGTATTAACATATTTGACCTCTTGACCTTGAAGTTTGACCAACTTTTGCAAAAATTTTACCAAACTTGAACCTTGACCATAACTTTTGAACGGTTGGCTAGGGCTTTTATATTTCACGTGTATTATGTACGTGTGACCAGACCTTTCTTTGGGTACCAACACTTTTGACCTTGCCCTTGGAGTTTGACCTACTTTTGAAAAAACTTTAAACTTGGCCATAACTTTTGAACGGTTGGTGCTAGGACTATCATATAATCACGAGTATTCCTTGTGACAAGATCTTCCTTTGGGTACTGATATTTTTTACCTCTTGACACCTCTTGAGTTGACCTATATTTGTAAAAACTTTAACCTTCATTAGGCCGAAAGCACAGTTCTTACCAGCAACGTATACAGCCAAAGCCATAAGGACAATGAAAATTCTTCTTCGCTTCATTTCATTTTCTGCAAATTAAAACATGGTAAAGTTTTACACTAGTCTACACACTAATAACTAAATAATATTTGATTGATATATTTTAAAAAAAAAAGAGATAGATGATGAGTGAAACATTTTAAAACTTTTATGTGGGGCTCAAGCCAGTGAAACAAGAACTGACCCATCAATCAGTCTTTATAGCTCTTGCCGCCGTTCTTTGTAACTCACATGTATGTAGATATATGTATATATGTGAAGTATGCGCCTTCTAAAAAAAAAAAATCTGGGACACATACCAAAGATTCAATTCAAAGCATCCCATATGTTTAGAAGTGAAAGAGTTACACTTAATAATGCACCTAATACACCAAATGTAACTTTCATAGTGTTTTATTTGATAAGTATTTCGTGATTTAAATTTTAGTACACTAAGGATGATGAGGGAAAAAAAGAAAAATATTTTGTTACCTGCATGATATACCTTTCCGTTGATTAATATAAGTATGTTTATCCATGTACAACATACATACATACATACACAAATACCTATATAAGCCCTCGGGAGTTATTTATCATAACTTTGTGTCTTGTTGGGTACAAAACGGAAGTTCCTACAAACATTCTCGACCATGGTGTCTTCTCCCACATCTGTGACGTCCAATATACATGTAATATTATCGACGTGTATCCTGATCGATGCATTATAGCAAAGGCGTTTTGGAAAGGGAGAAGTTCTTTCAAAATATTTTTGAAACAAAAAAAAAATTCATTATTCGTCTGTGTAAAAAAGAATGACTCCCCGAGTGCACCGTTGAACCCACAAAAAGTTCCCCTTTTATGAAAAAAAAAATTTTGGCTGATTACATTTCTGCAGCGGGCAGTGCTTTGCGTTGGATTGACAGATGTTTGTAAGGAAAGCAGAAAAGAACTGTGGAATATATGAATATAATCTCATACTACTACACAGTCGTACGTGACCTTGAGTCAAACATCTTTACTTCTTGTACGCAATCTTGTTCAGACCAGTGCCTCTTTTTTCCCTTTCTCCGCATATAACATTATATGATATTTCGTATGTTGATGAACCAGCATGAGATAGCATTCTCATCATATGCCCTTGACCTCCATCTGAAAATGTTAGTATTTTTTAAAAGAAAATTGTCCAGGAAAGGGGGGGGTGTCTTTATCATCAAAGATTATTTTACCTGGCAAGTGGGAATATCACTAAATACGTAATGTATGGCTTTCCACCAGGATCCATGTGTCCTTGATCGTATATTTTATAACAAAGTTTGAAATATTGGTGGATCATGCACATATCAAAAGGGTGTGTGGGTGGGGTTGGAAAGTGACTTGTCTCTCTCCCCCAAGAAATAGGTGTGGAACACACACACCCCCCCGGGAAAGAATTTCTGAATCCCCACATGTGGATATACATTGTACCACGAATATTACCATTCAACAGTACATATATTTTATCATAATCCAAATATGACCTCGACATCACAGTTTAAAGGTTTTTTTTCAAGTAAACTTAATGAGATTATGGGATTCTCAATAAAAAAAAAAAGATTGCCGAAAATCGATATTGCATTACCGATTTTTTTTTGACCTCCAGATATCCTTAACTTCTAAATTTAAAAGCTAAAGATTTTGTATTGGAAACATACATTTGCAATTATGGTTGATTTCAAACGAGGGTCAACTAAATGTAAAAATACAAAAAATCATATACTGCATAAGTTTATATTTGCATAACAATATTTCCTAAAATACTGATAAAGTTAATTAATACAGATATTGACAATTCAATAAATCACAGTGAAAATGTTTCATCTGCCTTCTTTTTAACATAAATAATTCAAAGGAACATACTGGATATAATTTCAAAATTTTTATAATTAGTACTATTTGAATTGATTATACATGTAAAGAAATTCAAAGAGAACTGTACAATTCTTACAGTTAAAAAAAAATACCAGTTTAAAAATTTAGAGTATCTCAAAATGTGCAAACTATTGAACATCAAGCTGGCAATTTTATAGCACTGAATACCCGTAAAAAAGCTGAACCTTTACATGCAATAAAACATATCACAATGCCCACTTGAGTTAAATTGCTCTTTCTGAGAATATATACAACATACAATGTATTTTTGTTCCTCTTTCTATATCAGCTCCGGGGGTCATGGAAGAACAAACATGAATGTATACATAAATCAATCTACTATATGTATGAAGGTACCGGGTAGCATTTGTATCACAGATTGTAACCGTAAGTGTTAGATTATGACCCCCCCCCCCACAAATACACACAAAAATGATTCTACATGCCTTAAAACCTGTTATTTGATTTTTTACTTTGCTGTATATGACTATTTTATTCTCTTGTGATGTGTATGGTTAACTATTCACTCCTAGTGTGGCTCAAGGATTATGAATTGAACAAAAATTACCAGTATATGTACTCCTAAAACTATATGAAGAGGCTCATTTGCATAGTTAAAAAATGATCTATCAAGGAAGAAGTCAAAAATAGTCAAAAAAAGACTGCATGGAAACACAAACTACAGATAGTAAAGGAAATTAATGCAGGGATATAAACTCTGAAATTGCCAAAAATAATAACAAAATGCAAAATCTGTTGGATGCAGATTCCTATTCACATGAGCCTAAAAGCCTAACAAGCCTATTTTTTTGTAACTGGAAAACATATTTCCTAATATGTGAAAACTTTGCAGAATAAAGCAAAATTAATGGAAATTAACATAAAAATCTATTATGATCTTTCATTTTCAAAATATATACATACAGTAAAACCTCATTCATCATCGGATACCCAAGGTTGACTTCGTCTTTTACTCATCACCTGTTGGCAAACTCACCGAAATATTGTATGTAATTAATATGCACAGGTCATTTGATTGGCTGCTGCACAGAATCGTGAAGGCTTATCAACGAATCACACTTTATGTTACGTATTCAGCAATGACAAATGCTAGTCAACACACCAATTGTAAACAAATCCACTCACCGGTGCATTTAGCAGATTGAGAAAGTAACTCCTATATTATTCCTGAATGGGATTTAATGCCAGTGACATGCACGACATGTTTTTTTTATTTTAAAACAAAATTCGCATGTTTTAACAGTGTCACAAAAAATTACCATAAATAGCAAACTTATAAATGTATTTTCAAAATTGAAGAGTTCAAACTTTCTGATTGGTTGTCTATAATCAATGAATTTGCATAAAAAAACGACAGTATTTCTGCAAGTTTGCCAATGGGTGATAAGTAAAGGACAAGAACATCCCTGGGTATCTGATGACGAACCTCATTATCCTAAAACTCAATTTGGGGATTTGACATACTAAAGTTAAAAATATCTGTCTCATGGTCATAAACATGTATTTAATTTTTAAAATGAGTCTTGTATGCACTACGGTATATCTTGTCTATTTATAGTCCTTATGTAATCTAAACAAGTGCAAAAGGTTCACAAAACTTCAAATTCACCAGGTTTGAAGCCATATAAAAACCATCAGCACAGCAGAATAATGTGAATTTGTGGAATAAAATACATACATGTATGTAAACACGTTAAACTAATGTACACACAAGCCAGAAGATGGAGGGATACAACTGAATAGATTCTGAAAGCATACATGTATTTAAGGTGACATGAGTGGATAGGCAAAAAGGGTACCCAAAAGGTACATTATGTACATACATGTATATATACTTTGTATGGAGCCAAATTGTATATTCAAAATACGATGGTTTTATGTACATATATTTACATTTGCAAATGTTTTCTTTTATATAACACTATTAAAAGCAATGCGTATCTATATCCGTATAAACATGGGTTCCTCGCGTCAGAAACGTTCGATGTAATTTCTCAGTGACATCATAAAGGGTCGACGCACAATCAATAGATCAAACTCGTGCTGTTGAGTTTGAAAAAATAAAACATTTCACGCGTTGAAGGTTATAATCAGGCTACTATATAATATGAATAAGTCACAAATGTAAATATAAGTAATAAGGTATCATTTTAAAACATCTTTCGGGATATAAATACGGGTTGGTACGCGATCAAATTTACCATAAAGCCCTTCGGGCTTTATGGAATTTGATCTCGTGACCAACCCATATTTATATCCCGATAGATGTTTAAAAATGATACCTTATTTCTTAAATATATACTTTGTATAAAATTAATTCTTTGCATTATATTCATAATAGACTGGTTTTAAGTTATAACAATACTATGCCTTATGAAGGCATAAAATTATAGGGGTGAAAAAAATCTAAAATGCATTTAATTGCTTAAACATGATGAAATATCACTTTTTTTGTTAAAATGATTTGGAAGCACTGCTGTATTGTTGGAAATGAGGTGTAAATTACATCTCATACATCAATGCAGAAATATGTACATCTAACGTGTAAAAAAAAAAAATAGAAGCAGTAAGTACATTGTACTTATAAATAAAACCTAACACCAACTGGCTATCTACAACAATTAATAATCAAAACAGAGCACAACATAACTACTCTAGATTCCGATATAAGCTATATATGTAAAACTCTTATATATATGTATTTAAAGAAAAGTACATAAATAAAATGTAAATAAAAAATCATAAAAAATATACACATGCCTTTCTAATAAATCTATCTTATAAATCAGGTACTGGTAACTAATATTACAGAACTTATTTTTGATCTACATCAATAAAGAGTGGTTAGCTATAACAGTATCGCCTTCCTCCTCTAAGTCCACTTCCTTACAAAGTGTCAAAGCCTGCATCTTTTGTTCCAACATTTCTGTTTGTATCTGAAAATAATGATATAAATATTATATATCACTCGATCAACACAACAAAACAATCATTACCAGACAAATATGTGATATAATCGTATATATAGAATACCTGTTGTATACATGTATTAATTTTTTCAATGTAAAATACTTCTTTCATTAAGTTGATAAATAAATTATTAATTTATCTGATCATTAAAAAGTAGAAAAACAACCATAACTTTTCTCTTCTTTTTTTCTTTAAATTTTAGTGTATTTTATTCTTGCTTGGTAGAACTGCAATCTAGAGCATTAAATATCCCTTTCAAAATGTATTTCTACTCACTACAAACAGAGCATGCATGGGATATAGAGAGCAGGTATAGTATCATTATTTTCATGATTTAACTGATGGTGTTACAGTATAGTGTGTTATGGATAGCTATTTTTGCTACAAATTGGGGTAGACTATTCCTGACATTCATTATACATGTAATGTGGAATAATTAATAATACAGTAAAACAAGCTTATAGTAAATTAAGTGCAAGGGATTGGCAATTTCTGATCGTAATAAGTGTTATTTGCTATATCTGATGTGCTTTAAGTACCGCTTCAGAAATTGCAAAAATGAAAATCACTTTGTGAATTCATTATAAGCGTTTTCGCTATAACCATGTTTTACTGTATTGTACTAGTCGTGTAATAATTTCTTTCAATTAAACAAACTGCTACACAAATGTTAGTAATGTCTGCAAATGCAGTGTTACCCATAAAGAATCTGTATTAATCAGCTGAGCTATGCTACTATTAACTACATGTACTACTAAGAGGACAGTCATTTTTTAGTAAATAAAAAGCTGTGTTTCACCAACTGCCACATATAATCAGTGCATATAACTCACCTAACATTTGATATAATGTAGCTGACCTGCAATATACACTCAGAAAGCAAAAATATCCATATACAATTGGTATACTATGTAAAATTGTTACAACCTAGCATATGTACCAGTACTTCAAAATTCTATATCACAACATTTATCACTATTTGTTTATTTTCTTTTTTAAAAACCATATCAGTCCCAATGACATCAGTGACAATCCAAATATCAACCCCTTATTTTTCCAGAATCTCAAGATTCCCCCCTCTGTATTTTCAACTCTTATCTTTTCAACTCTTATGTTTTCAACATTTTCAACACTTGTCTTTTCATCACTCTCACTACAGGGCTTCACCTGATCGTCCAATAGAATTATACGTCCCTCAACCTCAGGGGAAAGATGACATTGTTCCTCTTCCTCGTTATAGACGCTCTTTTGACGACTCAGGCGACGCTCCAGTTTGGATATGGTGGCTGCTTGGTCCAGTTTGCGGGCCATGCTCCGTTTTCTGAGGTTAGAAATAAACTTCTGCACCAGCCCTCTCTTCCTGATGTCCAGTTAGTAGTCCAAACAAAATGCATGCAAAAACACAGAAACACAAAAGTAGGAATACAAACATTTGAACAAAAACAAACAACAAATTCATGCAAAAACAAAAACAAAAGGGCCATGGCAAAAGTCAGGGCAATTTAAGTCAACAATAACATCATAAAACTAGGCTAAATTCTTTCATTATAAATCCTCTTGACTAAACTCAAATATCTTTTTTTTTCATGCTTATATGCATTCCACTGTTTCTCAGTCAATATTATAGAGCTTTGAAACTGCAAGGCTGGTTATGTCTAACAACTTTTAACAAACAGATAATTTGCTCTTCTTCTGTTTGATCCCATGGTTTATTTAACTTAAATTTTTCCTTAAAAAGCTTCAATTCACAATTGGGCTAAAAGAAGTGAGTGTCACTGACTATTTGTTACATTTTATAGATATTTAAATGATAATTTTTTTTCTACCAGTTGATTTGACAATTACTCCTGATCAAAAACAATTTTTTTAACACATTCATAGTGGCGGATGTTGTCAACTAAGCTTAATATTTTGCATCTGTTTTCTATAAGAAAAAAAAAAAAAACAACCAAAACTTGCATTTTTGGGAGGGGGGGGGGGGGGGATAATTTGGCACTGTCTTAAATAAAGTTTGAAAAAATGTGTTTTCCACTAGTCAACACAAAATTCTCCTTAGAATAAATTCAACAAAAACATATAGTTCATCCACAAATCCATTAAGAATTCACTGAATACAAATGATTTTATCCTCATTCCCCCAGTTAGTGAATACATGAACATGTATTTAATACCGAGCATATACCAACCTAACTAGCCCCACTAGACTTTGTCTATGACCAGACTTGCATTCCTTGACACCTTTCATGATCTGAATGGATTCAAAATGGTTTCTCACTCCTGTACTTAGTGAACAACACTGCTCCGAGGTTACCTTGTGTAAGAAAACAATAAAATATAGAGAAACATTGACATATATGTAAATATGGTCAACTTTCATTAACAGTCAAGACTATTTCATTACAAGATGTACTTATCCGAGTACCTGTTAATCTTATTTTGAAACATTTTCATATATTGTAGCTTGTAGTAAATGTGTAACTTTATAACTCAAGATTCAGAAAAAAAAATATCCATTATATAAATGAGTTTTACTGGATATAAAAAGGCTTTTTTAAAAGTATATCAAATACCAAATAAAATTTTAAATGTAAAGTACATGTATCATTTATCTTGGATACCTGTTATTACAGTTTCACTAGCCATGGGTAACAATTTGCTCTCCTTCTCTTTTGAAAAGAGGAGGGTCACCCTTAACCAGTGAAAGAGGAGGCAAGCAGATTACCCTTGGCTGGTGAAAAGGGGACTCTCACACTTGGCTAGTGAAAGAGGAGCTATATCGAGAAACAATAAGTGAAAAGAGGAGAGAAGCGAATTGTCTTCCTTGGTAAGTGAAAGAGGAGAGGAACAAATTGTCATCCTTGACTAGTGGAGGAGGAAAGAAGTGGATTGTCTCCCTTGGTAAGTGAAAAAAAGAAAGGAGCAGGTTGTCATCCTTGGCTAGTGAAAAGAAGAGAGGAGCAGGTTGTCATCCTTTGCTAGTGTAAAAAGGAATGGAGTAGGTTGTCATCCTTGGCTGGTGTAAAGAGGAGAGGAGCAGGTTGTCATCCTTGGCTAGTGAAAGATGAGAAGAATGGATTGTCTCCCTTGAGTAATAAAAAGAGGAGAGAGCAAGCTGTCATCCTTGGCTGGTGTAAAGAAGAGAGGAGCAGGTTGTCATCCTTGTCTGGTGTAAAGAGGAGAGGAGCAGTTGTCATCCTTGGCTGGTGTAAAGAGGAGAGGAGCAGGTTGTCATCCTTGGCTGGTGTAAAGAGGAATGGAGCAGGTTGTCATCCTTGGCTGGTGTAAAGAGGAAAGGAGCAGGTTGTCATCCTTGGCTAGTGAAAGATGAGAAGAATGGATCGTCTCCCTTGAGTAATAAAAAGAGGAGAGAGCAAGTTGTCATCCTTGGCTGATGTAAAGAAGAGAGGAGCAGGTTGTCATCCTTGACTGGTGCAAAGAGGAATGGAGCAGGTTGTCATCCTTGGCTGGTGTAAAGAGGAGAGGAGCAGTTGTCATCCTTGGCTGGTGTAAAGAGGAGAGGAGCAGGTTGTCATCCTTGGCTGGTGTAAAGAGGAGAGGAGCAGGTTGTCATCCTTGGCTGTGTAAAGAGGAGAGGAGCAGGTTGTCATCCTTGGCTGTGTAAAGAGGAGAGGAGCAGGTTGTCATCCTTGGCTGTGTAAAGAGGAGAGAAGCAGGTTGTCATCCTTGGCTGGTGTAAAGAGGAGAGGTACAGCTGTCTTCCTTGGCTGGTGTAAAGAGGAGAGGAGCAGGTTGTCATCCTTGGCTGGTGTAAAGAGGAAAGGAGCAGGTTGTCATCCTTGTCTGGTGTAAAGAGGAGAGGAGCAGCTGTCATCCTTGGCTGGTGTAAAGAGGAGAGGTACAGCTGTCTTCCTTGGCTGGTGTAAAGAGGAGAGGAGCAGGTTGTCATCCTTGTCTGGAGTAAAGAGGAGAAGAGCAGGTTGTCATCCTTGTCTGGTGTAGAGAGGAGGAGAGAATATCATTACCCTTGGCTGTGTAAAGAGGAGAGAAGATCATCATCCTTGGCTAGTGAAAAGAGGATAGAATTGAAAAGAGATCATCACCCTTGGCTAGTGAGAATAGACAAGAGGCCCATGGGCCACATCGCTCACCTGAGCACATTGGCTAGGAAAAAAAGCAAAAATCAGTTACAGTATTGAAAAGTTTACAGGGAGGGGGGGGGGGGGGTGTTGAATTTTAAACTACCTGATGATGCTTTCATATCAATATAACAAATGGCTTTGTTGTTCTTGAGCAGCAGATTTTTTTCCCATATATTCATTTGTAAAAATTTGATCCCCCATTGTGGCCCCACCCTACCCCCGGGGGCCCTCATTTGAACAAATTTCATTCTACACTACCCAAAGATGCCTCCATATCAATTTGACTAATCATGGCTTTTCTGTTCTTGAGACTTTTTCCTATATATTCCTCTGTAAACTTTGATCCCCCATTGTGGCCCCACCCTACCCCCGGGGGTCATGATTTGAACAAACTTGAATCTACACTACCTGAGGATGCTTCCATATAAATATGACCAATCATGCCTTTGCTTTTCTTAAGAAGAAGATTTTTAAAGATTTTTTCCTATATATATCTATGTAAAACTTTGATCCCCCATTGTGGCCCCACCCTACCCCCGGGGGTCATGATTTGAACAAACTTGAATCTACACTACCTGAGGATGCTTCCATATAAATATGACCAATCTTGGCTTTACTGTTCTTAAGAAGAAGATTTTTAGAGATATTTTCCTATATATTTCTATGTAAAACTTTGATCCCCCATTGTGGCCCCACCCTACCCCCGGGGGTCATGATTTGAACAAACTTGAATCTACACTACCTGAGGATGCTTCCATATAAATATGACCAATCTTGGCTTTACTGTTCTTAAGAAGAAGATTTTTAGAGATATTTTCCTATATATTTCTATGTAAAACTTTGATCCCCCATTGTGGCCCCACCCTACCCCCGGGGGTCATGATTTGAACAAACTTGAATCTACACTACCTGAGGATGCTTCCATATAAATATGACCAATCTTGGCTTTACTGTTCTTAAGAAGAAGATTTTTAAAGATATTTTCCTATATATTTCTATGTAAAACTTGGATCCCCCATTGTGGCCCCACTCTATCCCCAGGGGTCATGATTTGAACAAACTTGAATCTACACTACCTGAGGATGCTTCCACATAAGTTTCATCTTTCCTGGCCCAGTGGTTCTTGAGAAGAAGATTTTTAAATGATGCCATTATTTTTTCACTAATTCCTAATTATCTCCCCTTGAAAGAGGGCGTGGCCCTTCATTTGAACAAACTTGAATCCCCTTTACCCAAGGATGCTTTGTGGCAAGTTTGGTTGAATTTGGCCCAGTGGTTCTTGAGAAGAAGATGAAAATGTGAAAAGTTTACGACGATGCCAACGACGACGACAGACAACGGACAAATTTTGATCAGAAAAGCTCATTTGAGCCTTTGGCTCAGGTGAGCTAAAAAGCAGATTGTTACCCTTGGCTAGCAAAAAGAGATGAGCAGACTGTCACCCTTGGACAGTGAAGATGTAGCAATTAAGGAAGACATTTACCAGTATTAATCCAGTATATGCATATTTAAATTTCTTAGAAAATTCGATAAAATGCTTTCCTTACCAACACTGGGCAATTCTTGAAGACATCATATCCATCCTTGCCCTCTGAAAGGTACTCCTTAGTGCAGAGTTTGTATTTCTGTTGAAAAATTCACAAAGTTAATTCAAAAAACTTTCAGTTTTTGCAGTTTTTTACCTCATATGACAAGATATTTTCTGACAAAACACTAGTTAACTTTATATCACTATGCATTTTCAGAGATAAAAAACCTCAAACTTTTCTTCGGCACATGTTCAAGTTCATAGTAGTGCTTGTAATATTTTGCATTTAGAATAACGCCATTACGCATTTAAATTATATAAATAATCTAATGCAGAAGCTATTAATAGTATCTTTTATGTGAATTTAAACCTAGTAAGCTTTTGATTGGTCGGTAAATCCATCGGTTGAAATTTTTTTTTATCTAGATATTAAATTCCTCCAACATTTCAATGCTACTTAATGTATTACCAAAAATTCACACATTTTTAGCATTGCAAACTTTTCAAAACAACCAACAGCTTACTTACAACTTTGCATATATTAAAAATGGTGTCATCATTTCTAAAAGAGAAAGTTCAGCCACTTCAGTGCACACTCAAAGTGTAATGTAAGAAAA
Source organism: Saccostrea echinata (assembly GCF_033153115.1). Taxonomy (NCBI): domain Eukaryota; kingdom Metazoa; phylum Mollusca; class Bivalvia; order Ostreida; family Ostreidae; genus Saccostrea; species Saccostrea echinata. The sequence goes on from NW_026889803.1 coordinate 27,396,915, forward strand.
TAAATGTACTAAATTTCTGATGTTCTGTGTAATTGAATGTGTGATGTAAGATTATAATAAAATTGTGTGGTTATTACACTAGTTTCCTCAAACTCTTACCATAAAATGTTGGAAGACACCCACAAAACTTAATTAGATTAACAAAACAATATCCCAGTGGATTACAATGCTTTTTGTATTCACCTTTTCCATACTGGAATATAATCAATTTGAATATATTCAAAGTTTATGAATATCTGCATATAAAACTGGTAAATTAGCCTTGCAATTCTTGAAAATTCTTGAAAAGTTAAAGTTAAGAATAAATACTTATACATACAGTTGAAGTTCATTATCTCTAACACTGATATCTCGAATACCAGGTATATGTTGAAGTGAGTTGGCAGTCCCAACCATTTATTTTTTTTTATGTTTTAACCATGGTTATTGTATCTCAAATCATCTGATATCTCGAAGTTAAATCTTGAAGTTAAATTTTGGTCCGTCGGATTCGAGATAACAAGATTTGACTGTACAATGTAAGTTTTCTCTTTTTAAGAAATAAGGCTTTCCTCTGGAAGAATGCACAGTATGAGTAGTCTTACTTTTTTTAGATCGATAAATTGCCCTTGTACTTTGACCAGCTCTGGATCTACTCTCTGTCCTTTAGGCTTGCTGGGATTAAATCCAAAGGTAATGCCTGCCACTTGAGGGAACCGACCTTCCAATTTGGGGTATGCTGACACACCATTTTCTAATGCTTCTATTAACTGTTTTCCTGTTTAAATGTAAAATCATGTTGATTTAGGTTAAAACAAGACACAAATTTAGAAACTTAGAAATACACTAGAAATAAGTGCAATAGACATACATGTATATAACCAATTCTTGCATGGTCACATTTCAGAGTTAAATTTATGAAAAAGCCATTCTTTGAAAAATGAGCTATTGCAACAGCACTTTGCAAATTGTGATTGGCTTAAAAACTAGAGAGGAATTTAATAACTAACTCTATGTTCCCAGCAATACAGGTGGCAAATGTCAAAAGATTCATTTTGTATACAATCCAGAATAAATATTACTCCAGTTGAATGAAATGCTGCTCAGCATAAAGTAATAACGATGATATTTCTGTCCCACAATACTTGATCCTAAACCCCGCTTGCTTCTTAATATATCCTCTTACCAGTGACTTCAATGACTACCAGCTCATCCACCAGGGGGAGTATGGTGAGTAAATCGCGGAGTTTGAAGCGGCCTTTAGGGTGGATCCTGTCTGATCGGAATGTCCCAGAATTTAGAATAGCACAGTCAGCTTGAGAAATCTCCAACATAATGTCTGTCACAAAGTTTCCTACAAAGAATAACACAAGCCAAGTCTTTCAAAATGAAAAATGTTAAAATGTTTCAGATACATACCCCATTACTGGTATATGCCTTTTATAGTACCACAATGCATCTGATTTGCTCAATCATGCTAAAGACTCCATTCAAACCGATGCCAGATTTGGGGAGAAACTTACAATTATTAATGGTATGTATCATCTTTAAACATAAGCAAAGATATCAATGTGTTGCTAGAGATATGGTATATGAATAAAACACAGTTAAATTATATAAAAACAAAGACTACCAGAATTTCTGATAAACATACCTAGATTTGTTTCCCTTGATCTTATAGCAGAGAATCTGCCATCAAGTTCCACATTCATATATCCCAATACTTCTTCCATTTTACTGTTAATGTCACCTAAATATAAGTACAATCAATATATTACATATACATTTTGTAATGAAAAACTTGATAAAGTTGATATTTTATATAATTTACAAAAAAAATATTATCCTAAATCACTGATGACTTCTTATTATTAGGTCTGACAAGAGATCAATTCCTTTTTCACTATCAATAAAATGTTATATCAACCTTGCATATGTTTGACAATTTCCAAGGTTTCTGGATCCTCTGTGATATTAGACGTGACGTCCACCTTCTCAATGTCCACATGAAGGCGAAGTCCATTCCTCTTAATGGTGATCTTACTAAGGTTACGGAAATCAGTTCCACTTTTCACAATGTTGATGTCATTAACCTAGGAGATGGAAATATATTTGACTAATTTTTCTTCAAATGAATTTTTTTTTTACATTTGATATTTTGTATTTCTTATAGAAAACGATGCCTTAAAAGGCAATTTATGTACATACACAATTTTCTTTCAAGTTTCAACATGACATGATTTTCACTGCACTTGAAGAAAAAAAGTAACTATTAAAAGGAAATTTGTCATTGTATTTCAAAATAATTTGATAAAAGGGGCTTTTTTAACATGAAATAATCTTTCCAATGATTTATGAAAAGCCAGTGTATGAGAACACTCACTATCTCTAGACCGTAGTCATGATCATGACCTGCAAGTATGATGTCAATATCTGGTACTTGTTCTGCAAGGTGCCGGTCATTTGGCCATCGCATGTGAGTCAAGGCGACAATTAAATCAACTCCCTGAAATTTACCATGCACAATCATAAAAAGTTGTAGTTAACTGAAATCTGTGAGAAGTTAATGCAGAATATTTACACAAAGAGCAACTATATTTAGAGTATTTACCTGTACCTGTATTTAGAGGTTAATTGAACCTTAACATAAAAATGTGTATAATTGAAATCTTAACAATTTCTTTTTTCCAACATTTCTGACACATTAAGTTTTATAAAGTCTACGAACACAAAAATGAATGAACTGTAGGCCTTTTATCTCTGACAATTTTTTTTTACTTGTGTTCCCCCTTTAATCATATATAAAGTGATTTAATTCTGGGTTCATAGCAGGTAACACTACTTAATTGTTTTACAGCTGTTTTTTTTAACTTTACAAACTGAAAAAAGGTGTTCTATAATTATGTTTCACTTAAAATGAAAAAAAAAAGAAATAAACAGTGTAAGAGAATGCTACCTTTTGCTTTAAATCCTTGCAGAGTTCTTTCCCTTTAGAAACAAAATCTATATATGTAACATCTTCTGGGTCCAATGTTGCTAGAGTATCAATCCACTCCTCTTCCACTAAGCCAATCACTCCTACCTAATAAAAATAAAACAAACACCTGAACCAGAATTGTACTTTTAATGCTTATTAATGCTTTTCACTTAAGAGAATCATCTTTGCTAACCAAGGGTTTCTGATCCACTCCACTCCTCACAAACCCTTGGGCTTACAAGGAGTGAATTAGATCAGAAAACCTTGGCTAGCAAAGATGTAATAGTTAATAGTATGTTCTTATTTACAAGTATACCTCTTTATAGCCTTGTACAGGTTAATAATGATAAACACCCTTACCTTATACCCATTCCATTCAATAACACATGACTCCTGTCCATCTGCCAATGATTTTTTGGTCAAGTTGTCTGTAACATTACTGAGTAACCATGGAAACTTGGTCTTCTCTGTCATCTCACACAAATGATCAACTCCAAAATCTAGCAGTTAAGATTACAGGTATACAATATTTGACCTTTGAAACAATTAAATATCAGAACACTCATACTCTTCGTTTCACTTAATTTTTACAGTTAATATAAACAAAAATCTAAGTTTTATCCAAGAAAAACATTTACCAAAGTCATGATTTCCAAACACTGCAGCATGTGTGCCTACTGCATTTAGGATTGGTATCATCTGTTCACCTTTTAAGAATATGCTCACTTAAAAAAAAAAAAAAAAGAGTGAAGTTTTAAAACATTTAGATTTTTAGTTTTGCATAGTGTATACAAATGCTATTTAAATTTGAAATATGAAAACCTTACTTTTTCTCATTCAAAAGTTTTGACCAAGGTTACAAGTTTCTGTGACAGACTTACAGAGATCAACAGACAGACTGAGGTTAAATGTCCCCTCACTTTATCCAAAGTGGGGGACAAAACTATCAACATGATTATGACATGTACATAACTTATGATAACTATTATACATGAAATTTCAAAAATGACTTACACAATGAAGGATTCAGTACATCCCCACTAAACAGGACCAGGGGGTTCAGTGACTGGTAGGATTTGACACAGCCAACAAATCTAGCAGCCCCACCCACAGGCTCATCTTTCTGAGGTTCAAGGTTATATACATCATTGAAGTGAAGGATTACTAGATCATTTTGTGGCATCCTTCTTTCATCTGTTAATTAACATAAAATCATTACATAATCTAGTACCCTACTCCTCTTTCAGTATAAATGTGAAAAGAAAAAAAATAATAATTGGGATACTCTAATAGGTAAAAGAAGAAATTTTTTTTAAAAGATAAAACATAGTACCGGTACATTTCCTGAGTTTCCTGTGTATGTGTGTTTTTTTTTTTATAATGGATAACATTTGCAAACAATCATGCATGCATGTACATATAAAAACCTTATCAAACTACCAAATGCAGTCATTGCAGTGACAGATGAATGCAAGCAACAAAAGAACAATTGATAAAAACTTGTTTACACAGAGTCTTATACATGTACACACAAGGTCTCAAAAGATGCATTTTTTATTACATGTGTACATTTAAACATGTTAAACTTGAGAGATTTACTGGCCTGACACATAATGCAAACAAACCTACTCAACACGGCTCAAGTATGAGTTATACAGTAATGCTACAGGTAAAATACAGGTAACACACACACACAAAAGTCAGAATTAAAAATTATATTTTTATAAATATAGAGCTGCATGAATTGTGCTTCCTTGCACTCTTCTTTATTTTATCATGATCATAATCCATTGTTGACTAGATTTATATTTTTGAAGTATGGGATCTTACAGTTCGTGATCAAAATTTAAATACTTACAAGAATGACTGCAATTAATTTCTATAATATTACTGTGGACTATGTATAAAAACATTACTCTTTTTTCAATTCTTTTGAGAGGAAAATCTCTGTACGTTTTTTAAAGGTGCTTGGACACAGATTTGAAGTTAATATTTTCTCAGATTTTCTGTATAATTTCATGACTTATATGTTGCTATAGCATTTCATACTGAAATATAATAAAAATCTTATTTCATCTCGAAGTTATTGAAACTTCAAATTTCTGGACGCGTTTGATTGACACATCCTTGCACTTTCACAATTTTTAATTTTATTCTTAATGCTTAAGAAAAGTGGCAGTTTTGTTGTGTATAAATGAAAAGTATTAAAACTATAATCCAGAAAATTCAGAGTAGAAATGTTTGAAAGCAAAACCCACTCACAGTATTGTCAGTCCGTGCTCAGTGGTGTGTGCAGACTTTAACAATTGAACTCACCCGGTGAATCGTAAACATTAACAATAACAGAGCTCATGCCCTGTTTACAGAAACAGTTTACGTTTCACGGGTGTATTCAATTTGTTAAACTCTGTACACAACACTGAGCACGGGCTGACGATATTAGTGAGGGGGTTTGCTTTCGCACATTTCTACTCTGAATTTTCTGGATTATAGATGTAATGTTTTTCATTAATACAGAACAAAATCGCTTCTTTTCTTAAATATTAAGAATAAAAATAAAATTTGTGAAAGTGCAAGGATGTGTTAATCAAACGCGTCCAGGAATTCATAGTTCCAAAAATTTCCAGATAAAATAAGTTTTTAATTATATTTTCGTGTGAAATGCTATTGCAATATATAAGTCGTGATATTATACAGAAATTTTGAGAAAATATTAACTTCAAATCTGTGTCTAAGCACCTTTAAAGGAGAAAAAAAAATCACAATCATTTTATCAAGTTACAGTTTTTATCAAATGTGGCTTTGAAACTTTAAATTGACATTTATTTCCATTTAAAAGATGTTAAATCCACCATAAGTGATATTACACATAGAAATAAGTCATTAAACATATTCAGTAAAAAGTTATTTTGAAGCCTTTGGCTGTATGTGTCATGACATAATATATGACATATAATCTTTATATATATATATATAAGTCTGACAAAATATATCAACATACATTGCATAACTTTTAATTAGCTTTTATACTCTATCTTAATTCTTAAACTGACGTAACTAATACAGGGCCTCACTGTATGTATGCAGGAATTATGTTGATTAGCAATATCAGCTAATTAAATTCTTATTAAAAAAAACACATTCACGTAATTTCATGCACACCTTTAAAAAATGTATCACCGTTGCCACACAGCAATGCTTAATCCCCCCCCCCCCCCCCCCGCCCGATTTTTAGTCATTGGAATTTGCAAATACACTCTTACAAAGTCGTGGCATTTAAAGCATTAACTTCTAGAAGTTGTCAAAGCTTCATTCTAATTAATTAATTTTCAAAGCAAATACTTACATAAGGATATGACGAAAAATATGAGCAATCAATATTTTTCATCTGCTTCGAATATTTTGATTCTTCCGGATTGGAACTCTTTTGTACTTCCTTTTCACGTCGGCCATCGGTTTGAGGTATGACAGACCGTTGTATCTCTGATATATCTAGCAATATCCCCAACATCATTTGTTATACAAGATAAATAAAACTATATATACACGAAAGAGATCGATACAAAAGTAAACATCAGAGTTTTTTCTTGAAATGAAGTAGTGAAACGTAATAAGTGACGAAAATATATGACTGTTTACACACAGAGATCTAAGACTATTTAAGTAGGAAATTTGGTTTTATAAAATTTGGATTATTGTTTTACGTCAGTTATGGGGAAAGTCCCATAGAATTCAATTCTAGAAATTATCACTTAAGTGTGGATGGGTATCATCGTGAAAATCGCAACTGTTATTTCCTTGGAACAATCTTGAAAACTTGCTGTTACCGAAGAGTGCTATTTCATTGCATTTATATTTTGAATAAATGTTGTAAACATACATTTAATCAGAGGTCAGAGTTTGCAAAACTTGAATAATTATGTCGGTCAACTTTCAAGGTTTTGCAGGGCATTTGCTAAAAAGAAAAAATGGAGTGTTGGATGTGTTTTTCATTGCTTATACTAGATTTAGCTACGTAGCTTGAATTACTTACATCGCTTTATTTACCTACCTGAAGTAGCTTTGTTTAGCTACTAAATCAGACTTATTTCTTAAATAAGAATTTTTCCCAGAAAGTGCAGAAAATTGCTCTTTGATGCAGTGATAATTTTCAACTTTGAACTCATCTGAAAACAATTCATGAAAAAATCACTCTTGGAGATGCGTCTTTTTTTGCGCAATTGCAATCAAAGTTCTAAAAGTTTTGGGGCTATATACAACAGTTAATTTGTGACCTAACAGTTACTTCTTGAGTGTAATAACAAAGAAAACCAGTTTTGGTTGACATGAGCACAATGTGAAGTAATCATACTTATCCATGCCTCATCGCGCACAAGGTGTGTACAGTTACTCAAACAGTGGGAATACATATTTTCCTTAAAAGTGATCAAACGCAGCAATGGTAAAACTATCTCTGCTTTAGATTGATTTTTAAATGATACCTAGAATAAATATTAGTAGACATTTTCTTGCGACTTTTTGTCTTTTTAAAATAAAAAGCAAAATTGTGAAAAGTTGCCTTGAAATAGCTAAATAAAGCTACCTGAGGTAGGTAAATAAAGCTACGGTAGGTAATTTTAGCTACGTAGCTAAATGTACTGATTGTACTGGACCTGTATATGAAACATGTCAATTGCTTTTGAACTCTAAAGTCCAATCATTTTATCAGAAATAAATCATATTTCATCAATTGTGACACAAATTTGGTATTTTACACTTTAAAAATGCTTCAGCTTGTAAATGTATAATTTATTGTGGACACATTTTATGTAGGCATGGCCCCAAAGAGGAACAACGTTATCCCGAATGGGCATTTTCATAAAGACTGGCAGCGCTATGTGAGGAATTGGTTCAACCAGCCTGCCAGGAAGAAGAGGAGGCATGATAACAGACTTAAAAAGGCACGCCGTATCGCTCCCCGACCTGTAGCAGGTGCTCTTAGACCAATTGTTAAATGCCCAACTTTTAAATACAACACTAAAATCAGGGCAGGCAAGGGATTCACACTGGATGAGTTGAAGGTAAATCTTGTTAACAAAATAAACTTGAATTCAAAAAAATAAGCTCAGTTGCTGATTGACTGTGTCATTTAAATGTACGTGCTAGAATAATGGGGTATGAAATATAATTGTGAAAAAAGATAGTTTTCAGTAGGCCCAAATTATCAAGAGTTATTTCCCGTTGGCCGCCATATTGGAGGTCAACATGCTCATATTCCTTCATTATTCAACCAACTTTAAATTTAGCATTGTTTTTCTGAAAAATATACATTTGTTAAAGCCTCCTTTATTTCATAATTTTTATTCTATAAAGTTTTTTCCCCAAATATTTCTGATACACCCTCTTAGATTTGGTAAGACAAAGAGGAAAAATTACCAGGTTGACCACCATTATGGTGGCCAAGGGAAATAACTCGTAGAGAAAATACGTCATATGAAAACTATCTATAAGGATTTTAGGCATAAAATATTTTATTTAGTAGCGATGATTTTTACATTCAGACATATCTATGAGTCTTCCTGAAACATCAAGACAAATTTAATTAGTCAAGTCAAGTCAAGTTACATCAGAGTTGTCAAAATTTTAAAACACTGTTAGACATTTGGTCTGACAGAGTGAAAGGGTCTGTCTGACAAGATGAAGTTTCGTCTGAAATGTACCTTATTTTTGTACAGAAAGGAACCCCAAATGCCCTTATTGTTGTCATCAGTATTCCTTCTCATGATTTTCTTTTCTTACGGAAAGAGAAGTATTTCATCTGAGACATAATAACATGATTTAATTATCTCATAAATGTGGTGGATAGTACTCAGACAATAAAGCTATGCTTTATTGCTTTATTCATGGATATGTTTTATCAATAACACTTCCAGTTTAGACACAACCCCTAGCTTCAAGATGTAAATTTATTGAAACTTTTTTTTTATTTGTGAACGTTCTTGCATTATCAAATGAATGCTGATGAGCAAAAATGTTTGTTAAAAACAAAAAAAAGACTTGTTTTACTTCAATGATATGTCTTCTTCTTTTTTACTGGATACTGTGATAACGAATGTTTAAACCCTCCCCCCTGCCCCTTTTCAACAGGGTTGGCCAGGAAATACCAGTGGTGGGAATTACCACTGGTTAATACCGGTATTTCCCGTCCCAGGAAATACTACAAATTTCTCTTAAGTGGGAAATACAAAGTTAAAGTTTTTTATTTCATTAATTCATTCAATCTTATGCAAAATTAAAATATGAAATAAACATAAAAACAGAAGATGAATAATATGGAATATGTCTCAAATTGCAATTGAACATATTCAGAATGTATCACTACTCCAGGTCCCATACCCATAAGCATTCTGAAACATTTCCCTGGCTGTATAAAACTGAAGTTTTCCAAATTAAGTTTCTTTTCAGTTTTGTAAAATTATTAAGTTTATTAATTATAAATCCAAGAACAAAAAAAAAAACAACTTGTTTTAATCCTTCTATAAACACTGTAGTCATTACAAAATATCATGTTGTTTTAACAAATTGATCTGGACAGTTTTGTGCTCCTGTTTTAAGAGATAATTACCTTGAGTAGAACTGAAAGGCTTATTCTTAGGTTTGATATTTATACCATACTCTACATTTAAGAATTTTCTTAGATAAAAACCCCAGTTGGGATCTTTGGGTTAATTTCATGGACCTTTATAGACTAGATCTGACTCAAGCATGAAACAAATGACACTCATGACTGGTATATAAATATGCTGTGTTATGATTATATAAAATGAATTACTTGGAAACCAGAATTTTTTAATCATGGAAAGTGATACCAGGTAGATATCTTAGCCAATAAGGTTGTACTTCATGTCAATATGAAAGAAATATGTAGCTATTTCATATTTCTCAGGAAATACCAGTAATTCCCGGTAAATACCAGTATTTCCCACCGTCCTGGGAAATACGACTATTTCCCAGTTTTTTGCCAACCCTGCCTTTCAATCATTCTCATTGGAAACGTTAGGCCTAGCAGTGAAGTTGGTGGTGCAAGATTCATTTGACCATACTGGCAAGTCTAGTCACTTTCAACAATGCTTTCCTACAATATACTATATAACTTACCATGGATCTACAAGTAGCCTAGCACTGTCAGTCGCTGTACGGAAAAAAATTTAAAACAGGATTTATAATCCCTCAGTCCTTACAACACTATACAACTTCCAGTCAAAAGTTATTAAAATGAATCTCCAACAGATTGTCACATATGTTTTATATGCAGCAGATATCATTCCAAGATTTCATGTTTTGTATCTACAGATAACTTTCTTTCTGCTTTCTGCATGTCAACATCAACAGTGCGATGTCATCAATTTACATGTCATCGATTTGGGTAGAAATCAATTAATGTAGATTCACAGGGGTTATCTCAAAGTTTTATTAAAAGCAAAAATCGTACGAGATAAATAGAACATCTATAATTGTGTGAATTGATATTTGCTTTATCCAACGAGTTGAAATGGTGTATATTCGCTCAGCAAGCCTCGCAAATATACACCATTTCAACTTGTTGTATAAAGCAGATATCAAATCACACAATATAGATATCCTCTGTTTATTTCTCTGCTTTAACAAAGTTGATCAACAACTATCACAATGCAGCAATCTTTGTGTTCATGTGACCTTCACTTAATAAACCCTTATCTTTTAGAAATTTTCAGTCAGTTTTGACCATGGTCGGGTCTCATTTGAATTTCTTGGTAATACTTTGCTTCCATCTACTTTTCTCCTCCTTTTTCAGGGAGGGGGTGGGGGGCAGAGACTATACTTGAACTCCAGAAGTGATGACTTATGATCTTTTTTCTCTAAATAATTTAAAACTTGCAGTCAATTCAAAGATTCTTTGATTAATTCTAACGAATGTTCAAGTACACCTGTAATAAACTGAAAAATAATAGTGTCATCTGTTGAATCTCGACTGAAATTAGTTGACAAGTTGATAACGGATTTAATTATTCTGTCCTTTCTAGGCTGCTGGAATTAACAAAAAAGTAGCTCTCACCATTGGAATTGCCGTGGATTACAGGCGCCGTAACAAGAGTCTGGAGTCCTTACAGCAAAATGCACAGAGATTGAAGGAGTACAAATCCAAATTGATCCTCTTCCCCAAGAAACAGAGCAATCCCAAGAAAGGAGATGCCACAGTAAGAAAATTTCATTTTATTGTATTTGTTGATTTTCTTTGTACAGAAGGTTCAAGTCATGTTGAGTGTATATTCTCACTCACTTAGTATGTAATATTGAAGTGATAATGTATAATACATTTTGTTTATTATGGCTGATTTATTTGCATTTTTTTAACACTCAAATGATTTTGAGGTTTGAAGAACGCAATCTCATGTTAAACTCTATACAGTTGAAATTCCTTATCTTGAACACCAATATATCTCAAATACAAGGGATATGTCAAAGTGTGTTGGAAATCCCAACCACTTTTTCTTGTGTTTTTTACCCTTGTTATCTCGAATCGTCTGATATCTTTAAAGTTTTTTCGAGTTCAAGATAAAAAGCTTTGACTGTACACATGTACTATTATATTTGTTGTTAATCATGCTAATTCATGGAAGGATGGAGAAAACAGCTATACAGGGGAATATTTAAGAGAACAGTTGATATTTAAAAATTGAGCTTAGACAACCCCTGTACCTGAACATTTTTGCTTAAAGTATCGGAAATATTTAAGGGATGTATTCCAAAATTTTCTGTTATTTGTTTATCACAAGTGATAGACTTACCTTACTTATGTAAATGTTCTATGATTTTTTTCTTTAGGAAGAGGAGATCAAGATGGCTACACAACTGTCTGGCCCAGTTATGCCAATCAGAAAGACCTATAAACCAGAAAAAGCCAGGAAGATTACAGATGAGGAGAAGAAATTCAGTGCTTTCACCGCTCTTCGTCAAGCCCGTGCTGCCAAGAGACTGCAGGGCTACCGTGAGAAGAAAGCTAAAGAAAAGGCTGAGGAAGAAGCTAATAAGCCCAAGAAATAAACTTCACAGTCTTTACAATAAATGTGTACAAAGAATTCTTGTTTGTTTATTTAGGACTTTTGTATAAAGAGTAAAGCTTAGAACACCACTTTCTCCCTCACTGAGGTTCTAGTATATTTTCAACACTCTCCTATACATGTATTTTATACATTTTATTTCTCAGGTTCTTATTTTGAGATTCTGGAGTTAACATGTATGTAGGGATTCTAAAATGTTTTCTCATAATTTGAGGGGCAACAAACTGAATAAGAACCCTGGCAATCGATGACCAAATGACTAAGGTCATCTTTAAAAAGTTGTTTGTTTGCCCTCTCCTGACTGACTTACTAAAAATGGCCCAACTCGAATCTTTTTTTTAACCTCTGGAAATTTTTTTTATTCATTCCGAAGTTTTCACACCTATTAATTACTATTTTAACTTCATATTCGCAGGTGTTTTTGAATTGAAAAAAAAATCTTCCCCCTACCATCCTACCTAAAGGAGAAGGGTGAACATGACGAGCGATAAGCCTATAGTGTGACAAACATGAAGATGAAAAATTAAATTTCAATTATATGAAAATTTTCCTTGATATTTCGTCTAACATTAAAATATACTTATGTAAAATCTCTACAATTTGCAAAAATCCCGCAAAGATTGAAATTATTTGCCTGTGAAATATTAGACACATACTAGAGCGGGGAAAAAGAGTCATTTTCGCATACTATAACACTATTTTTCGATATGAGTGGGTCTTGGCTCCACCTTTTTGAAAGTTAATTCTCAAAGTTTGCATAAAAATATACATTTTTTGGTTACCAAAAATATGGAGCAATGACCCATTATACCTCAAAAATATACTTTTATGACATAACATTCGCATCTTTTCGAGAAATACTTGAAGTTCATTAAGTCAAGGGTCATATCGTCAGGACTTGTGTAGTCTAGTGGTTAGCGTGCTAGTCTCGAAAGAAAATGATACTCAGGATTTTTATTGCTAGGGTTCGAACCCCACGAATACCACATTAATTTTTTTTAATAAAAGAATAAATTTTTCCGAGAAAATTTTCCACAGAAAAGTTTTGTTTATCACAATTTCATAAATTTCAATAATGAGAACTTTACTCTGAATATTAAATTCACAAACTGAACATGATTTTTATATTTCTGAAGGCATAGGCTTTCTGCACGCTATGTTCGCCCATCTCCTTTTTTATCCCGAGTTAGAGAGGGCAAGCAAGCGATTTTTTAAAGATTGCCTAATAATGGCTAATGAGGAGAAATGTGGCAGACTATAACACCTTGCTGACTTCACTACAGCTCCATATGGCCTAAAAAAATCTTTTATGATTTTGAGGTCCAAAGGCCAAGGTCATAAATTCATACATTCTTTCTGTGTGCAACACTTTCGGGCGATATCTTGAAAAGCATTTGAGCTTTTACTTAGAATTTTATAACACAACCGTCTATGGCCTAAAGGAGACCCCAATTGATTTTGAGATCCAAAGGTCAATGTCATAATTTTATTCATTCTGTCTGTGAAACACTTTCGTTTCTGATATTTAAAAAGCCTTTGAGCAACTAATCAGAGAATTCGATTAAGGTAGTCTGATCCTCAGGTTCTGAAAATTAGCTTTTCAGTACCGGTAATTGAAAATGCTCACAAAAATGTCTTGGATTTCACAGAATAACGTGTATTTACCCATAGATTTCTTCAAAGTTCATCAGTAAAGAAGATGGGTGAACAAGGTGCGCAGAATGCCTATAGCTTCAGATATTAAAAAAAATCGTATTCAATTTGTGAATTAAGTATTTAAAGTAAAGTTCTCATTATTGAAATTTATGAAATTATGATCAACAAGACTTTTCTGAGGAAAAAAGATCTCAGAAAAAATTATTCTTTTATTTAAGAAATGAAATGGTATTCGTGGGATTCGAACCCCTAACAATAAAAATCCGGAGTATGATATTGCTTTGAGACTAACACGCTAACTACTACGCTACACAGCTCCTGATGAATAGTGACATTTAAATCATGTTTGTGATATGACAACTTAATGGACTTCAAGTATTTCTTGGAAAGATGCGAACGTTTTGTCATAAAAGTGTACTTGTAAGGTATAGTGGGTCCTTGCTCCATGTTTTTGTAAACCAAAAAATGGAGCGAAGACCCATTCAGATCGAAAAATTTTGTTTAAGTATGACAAAATGATCCTTTTTGTCCTCTTCAGTGTGTGTATGCTATTTCGTAGCATATTTTAGTCTTTGTGAGATTGTAAATTGTAGAGATTTTACATAAAGTATACTTTAATGTTAGATGGAATATCAAAGAAAATTTTGATATAATTGAGATTTTATTTTTCACTTTGTGTTTGTCACACTGTAGGCACTTCGCCCGCCTTGTTCACCCATCTTCTTTAATCATATCAGGGAAAATTATCACATCTCAAATATATTTTCAGTACATGCGAATAAAAGCACCAGTTATGGATTTTCTAATTGAAAACTGATCAACAAATATATTTTTTGATTCAAAATTATAGGTATCCAGGCATTTGGAGAAAATGGCATGTTTTGCACACTTACACAGTATTTTAGTTCTTCTATTTACTTCAATTGTTATAAAATACATAGTGTAAAAAGTTTGTGTTATCATTGCAAGACATCCCAGATCACTTCTAATTTCATATCATGCTAATAAGCATTGGGATCTAATACTAGATTAGATGAAATTTGATTTCTCTGAAAATGATTTATTTTTGTACTTTTGTGGGGTTCAATGTCAACTTTTTATACGAACCTTAAATCATATTGAGATGCATAAAATGAAAATTGTTGCAAGAAAATATTTCAATTTCAAGCTTCATTTTGAGACTATTAAAATTAAATAATAGATTTAAGAGTTATCGTTCCTATCTGAGGATCTGATATCCTTAAGTGTAGGAATTTTGTTGTGCATATATTTTTTTCAGTCCTGTGCACCTTTTTGTGTGTTCAGATTGGCTCAGTTTCAGAATGTGTGTTTTCCTATGTCTGCCTAAATGCATTGATAAAATGAAAATCCAAAATCTCTGAAAATAGCAGTCTTTGAAAATGTTGTAATTCTATATTGATTTCAGAGATTTTTTATTTTTATTTTAATCAATGAATTCAGACAGTTCCATTCTTAATTGGATCATAATGTGTTTGTTCAGTTTTTGTCGTGTTCATTTTTGTTTAGGCCATAAACGTATAAGAATGGGTCTCCTAGATCATCTTTAAAAAAAAAAAATGTTTGCCCTCTCTTTTGGAATCCTTATACGACAACCAACTGCTTACTGCTCACTGCTTACTGCCAACTGTTCACTGCTTACTGCCAACTGCCACACATATCTGAATATATTTTCATATCTATATTGATATGTATTTGAATTTTCATAAAACCAGGCACGGATCCAGGATTTTTTTTTCCAGGAGGGGTCCACCCCAGTTAAAAAAAAATCCAACCCAGAAATATCTTTACAAGAAAAAAACGTAAACTCCTTTCCAAAACGTGAAAAAACATATTTCATGGTGGTGGTGGTGGTGGGGGTGGCTTCTTATGCTTCATATCCAAGACTTTTCATACCAACTTAACACGGATCCGCGTTTTCTAAGGGGGGGGGGGTTTCCAAGGTCACTTTTAGTTGATTTAGTATATGCATTAAATAGCACTACATATTCCGGGGGGTCCGGACCCCCCCCCCCCCCCAGTACCGCGCATGTAAAACATAACTTATTTGGGAAAAGAAAGAGATCATAAATCTTAAATTTGAGAAAATTTTTCACTATAGAAATTAATGGATAATGGAAATTGGTCTTCAAAACATCTTTCCCCGCGAAACAACAAATCCTTGTTTTCAGTTTTTATGAATTGAAAACGTTATTTCACAAAATAATTCCAAATGTTATGTTGTCTCAGGGGAGGGGGGGGGGGGGTGGTTAAAGATTAAAAAGAGGAAAATAGTCATTTTATTACCCATTTCAAATGAGATAACAAGTTAAAAAAATAATGTATTTTATCACTTTATCAATCTCATATGATGAATTTTACATAAGTAAAACATACGGTGAGATTTAAGTGTCATTTATCCATTTCCATGAGTATTTGAAAATCTGGTGATGTTTTCAGCCTGATTTCAATTGATACCCCCTTATGAATTTTCTACCCCCTTATGAAAGGAGTTGTAAATTAGAGCAATTAACTTTTTGTCACTGGTTTTCAAAATTAGTACTTAGTACTAATGAACTTTTCTTTGCATTCAAACAAGTTTTAATGTCCAAACTGCCATTTATATTGATTTAAGCAAAATTTGGCGGATTTAGGAATTTTCAAACTGCAAAGGCGAGGAAGGAGTAAATCGGAAGAAGGAGTATTTCCTCTTAAAAACAAAACAATAATTTCTGCATTTCCTTGCAGGCAAATAATTTGGTAGCTTTTATTGACGCGGAAATGGGGGGGGGGGGGGTGGTGGTCACATACGACAAAAGAAACTTTTAGAAGGGTCTTGAGTAATATTTGTTGGTATATGTATTTATACTAGAAATATTACTGAAAATTATAATAACATAACTTTTGCCTAGTGTAAAATATCTAGCAAAATCTTTCGGTGTTTCTTTTTACCCTAGGAAAAGTACCTCTATTTGGGAATTTTTATATGTGTCTTATGTAAATCGATTTAATGGCTAATGTTAGATCTGTAAAATGTAGTGGTGATGGGGGGGGGGGGGGGCGTACCCACTAAATTTCTAACAATACATATACTATACAGTAGTGCTCCCTCAATAAAGACGCCTGTGACTTTTTTGTTATTTTTTGTCAAGGGAATTATGTTTGGTTGTGCCCCCCCCCCTTCCCCCGGACTGAAATTGCTTTTCCTTGTCCGAGATCAACTGTTTTTATATAGAGTAAAAGGCCTTTATGATTTTTTATTAGTATTTCTGATATAAATGCATATACCAACAAAATATTACCCAAGATCCTACAAAAAGTTTGCCCCCCTTTTTTTCTGACGTATATTTAAGCCTTTAATATCCCCCTCCCCCCCCCCCCCCCGTCAAAAAATCTATTGAATTGTTTGTCTGCAAGGAAATGTGGGAATTAGATGTTTTGTATTTAAGAGGGAATACTCTTTCCTCCTATTTATTCCTTCCTTGCCTTCACTGCTTAAAAATTAAATTTTTTTGTAATTAAGGTTCATAAACCCTCTCACTCATATCAAATGTTTCTTTAACTCTTATGATTTTCCAAAAGAAATGTATTTTTAAGTAAAATACAAACAAATATAGCATAGCTTGCGGGGCAAAATTGGACAAAAAAGACACTTCAACTTGACAAGATTATAAAGGAATAGACATTTACATGTATATCATTAAGAGTTGTCTCTCTTATCAGAGTATCGATGAACCTTAATATTATTGTTATCTATCATAGGGTTTATTCAATTAAGCATGCCTATTAAATATATTAAAGATAACAAAACAGGCAATATCATCTATGAGCAGTGGCAGTTGGCAGTAAGCAGTTGGCTGTCGTATATGGAATTCCATAATTCTGAACTTTCAAAATTTATTGAAATATTGAAGGTATTAAAATAAATGGTTGTAGAAGGGATGAAAAATTAAGGAATGAATAAAAACAAATAATCGTTTTCTGGAGGTTATAAAAAAAGTTTTGAATATGGCCATTTTAGTCGGTCTGTTGGGAGAGGGCAAACATGACCCCCGCCACCTCCCGGTCTGACAATTTTTTTATTTAATTTTTGAATTAATGTACTAAAAAAATATTTTGCCACAGTGAAAGATATTCGCTATTCTCAATGACATCCAAACGATAAAGACGCAAGACTCAAGATTTCTGGTATGTATCGATTATAGTAACTTAGCATATTATAATTAATATCGGGCTCGATGTGCACTTTTGACCTTGAAGCGAAAGTAGCATGTTTCGCTGTTTGGTTACTGTGCATAGATGCATCAAAAACAACGAAATATTGAAGTTGTCTTTAAAATCCTGTGTCTTATTTGTAAAAGGAACTAATAACGCCTGCACACATTCGGCAAGAACGGCAAGTTTTGATCTTGTTGGACTAAAAGCATTTGTAAGGGAACCTGTGCACTGACAGAGTTGTCTTGGTGTCTGTAGTATATATATTCTATTTTGCATATTTTGTAGCTATATCTGTGTTCTGTGCCTACTCAAAAATGTTAGAAAGTTGATTTTTAGGCCAAAATTTAAATCAGCGAATCTGATTAGGTTTGGTCAGCTTGAGGATATAATCAGATAATAGCCTTTATGGGCATTTTTAGAGGGAAAAAATGAGAAAAAAGTGAGCTAAAAGTATTGTAAAACTATTGATAAACAAATTATTCTGTATTCCTAATGTTTAGAACAACATTGATCCAACAGAAGTACAAAGTTGGGATCAACCCCTCAAAACATCTTTGCAAACCAAAGGTTTCCGACCCACTCCTCTGCTCTCCAACCCAATTCTTGAAGAGGAGTGGATTGGAAACATTGGCTTTTTAAGATGTCTCACATACTGTATGGTTTTGGAAAAATTTAGTTGCCAAAAGTTTTTGCATTCCATGCATATTCATGCAGTTAACTTAGGAAATATAACTACACTGAGCACTGATCCCCTTTCAGATACATGTAGTAAATCCCAGATGTGCTATTATATCCCATTTGGGCAATTGATCCCATGTTTTTGGTCCATTTGTCTGTCCTCCCATCACTGCAAGCTTAAATACATCATTTTGTCAAGTTCAAAAAAGCAGTTATATGTGATTGTTATGCCCCCGCCATGAATATGGTTTGGGCATATAGTGTTTGCCATGCCCGTCCTCTGTCCTCCATCCTTTTGTCACATTTTGTGTTTAGCTCAGTTTCAAAGAAACTGACATGTTTTTATCAAACTTTATATGCTGATACATATTGGTGAGGGCTTTTCCATTTCATCAACATTTTTTACTCTGATCTTTCCTTTGATGTTGACTGAAACTTTTCAAAATTATGTGTTTAGTTCAGTATTCAAGATGTTTTTATCAAACCTTATATGCTGATACAAATTGGTAATTAAAGTTATTCAACTTTATCAACATTTTTTGACCTTGACATTTCCTATGACCTTGACCTCTCTTAAATTTTGTTTTTAGTTCATTTTAAAAGAAACAAATCAAGATATTTTTATCAAACTTTATATGCTGATGCATTTTAGTGAGTGCTATTGAATTGCATTTTTCAGCAAACTTCATACTCTAATAGAAATTTTCATGTTGTATTACTAATGAATCCTGGGTGGGGCATTCATGTCCTTTGGACATATTTCTAGTTTAAATTTGGGGGGGGGGGGGGGGTCCTAAAATTTGTGTATTTAAAAGATTCCATGATGTTTTTGAAACTTTGAATATATGTACTTTGTTGTTTTATTTTATAATGTATATTTTCTTATTTCAGACAAATCATCAACATGTTCACGTGGTGTACTTAAGTTACAAGTCTCCAAATCCATTTGCACAACCTGAAGGAACTGGGTCTGATCCATGTGACAGAGATTACAAGGATGGCGTTGACAGGGAATTCCGCTTGGTTTATGCTCTGGGCAATATTGATAAGGGATACATGTTTATTGCAGGCATTGCATTAGGCTTTCCTCTGCTATTTCTGTTCAAGATCAGCTATTTCTTTTACAAAGAACATAAGGAATTAGAGTATGCATCCAATGACCTGTGGGAGATATTTAATAATTGTGTGGAAATTTACAACCATCTTCCTGTATCATTTGAGTGGCTATATGTGACATGTCATATCACTTTATTTGGAGGACTCGTATATTTTCTTTTTGCAAAGAACACCATCGGTAGACTGTATTACAGTGCCAAACAGGATCGCTATATAGCAATCGTGTATAAGTATGGATTTAAGAGGAAGATAGAATTCAGTAGAAAAGACATTGAAAGAAAACCTGTTTTTTATGAAAAATACATAGATAAATTACGAGTAGACATTGGAAAGAAAAAAAAATACTATGTTTATGAAAATTGTTTTAGAGACACAAGTGACCGTAACAGGTTTTTCTCTGATATAGCTTCTGATGACTATATTGATGAATTAAATAAGTAAACATGTATTAGAATTTTTGAAAAATGTTGTGAAAATAAAATAGATGTAGTATAAAAGTTATTTGTGTCATATTTATCTGTATTGATAAGGTCAACTTTAAAATAAAGTTTGTTTGACCTCTCCTGACTCAGGATGGGTTGGTAGGTAGGTAGGAAATATTTCTTTCCAGAAAATTTCAACATCAATGCTGAATTTTCAAAATCTATTTTCCAGAATGATTAAAACAAGAGGCCCATGGGCCACAACGCTCACCTGAGTAACTTTGGCCCTGCTGTTCTTCACCAGACTTTCCCCCATGTAATACACCTATTGTGGTCCCATCCTATCCCAGGGGTCATGATTTTAACAATTTAGAATCTACACTACCCCAGGATACTTCTACATTAGTTTCAGCTTTTCTGGCCCAGTGGTTCTTGAGAAGAAGATTTTTTAAGATTTTTTCTATATATTTCAATGTAAAACTTGGATTCCCTATTGTGGCCCGGCCCTACCCCCGGGGGTCATGCTTTTAACAATTTATATCTACACTACCCCAGGATACTTCTACATTAGTTTCAGCTTTTCTGGCCCTGTGGTTCTTGAGAAAAAGATTTTTAAAGATTGTTTCTATATATTTCAATGTAAAACTTGGATTCCCTATTGTGGCCCCGCCCTACCCCCGGGGGTCATGATTTGAACAATTTAGAATCTACACTACCCCAAGATGCTTCCACATTAGTTTCAGCTTTTCTGGCCCAGTGGTTCTTGAGAAGAAGATTTTTAAAGATTTGTTCTATATATTTCAATGTAAAACTTGGATTCCCCATTGTGGCCCCGCCCTACCCCCTGGGGTCATAATTTTAACAATTTAGAATCTACACTACCCCAAGATGCTTCCACATTAGTTTCAGCTTTTCTTGCCCAATGGTTCTTGAGAAGATTTTCAAAGATTTTTTCTATATATTTCAATGTAAAACTTGGATTCCCTATTGTGGCACCGCCCTACCCCCGGGGGTCATGATTTTAAAAATTTAGAATCTACACTACCCCAGGATGCTTCCACATTAGTTTCAGCTTTTCTGGCCCTGTGGTTCTTGAGAAGAAGATTTTTAAAGATTTTTCCTATATATTTCTATGTAAAACATTGATTCCACATTGTGGCCCTGCCCTACCCCCGGGGGTCATGATTTGAACAATTTAGAATCTACGCTACCCCAGGATGCTTCCATATAAGTTTCAGCTTTACTGGCCCTGTGGTTCTTGAGAAGAAGATTTTTTAATGACCCCACCCTATTTTTGTCTTCCCTTGATTATCTCCCCTTGTGAGGGGACTTGGCCCTTCATTTTAACAATTTAAATTCCCCTTCACCCAAGGATGCTTTGTACCAAGTTTGGTCAAAATTGGCCCAGTGGTTCCTTAGAAGAAGTCAAAAATGTGAAAAGTTTACAGACGGACAGACGGACGGACGACGGACAAAATGTGATCAGAAAAGCTCACTTGAGCCTTCGGCTCAAGTGAGCTAAAAACTAATTGTTTCCTGGAGGTTAAAAGAAAAGTTTTGATTTGGGCCATTTTTAACCAGTCAGTCGCAAGAGGACAACCAAACAATTTTTTTTTCAAAGATGGTCTTATGGACCTTTTTTTAAATAACTATTCACTTTTTTGCAAATGAATGAATTGATTTTATTTTGCTTAACATGATTCAGATGAAAGTGTGTCTTTATCTGTTTGTAAACTTATAAAAATTTGAGATTTGGATGCATTATTTTTGGAAGGACTAGATCTCTAACCCCCAAATCCCCCAAAATTATAGTCATCAGTTGGCAAACAAGGTGTTAAGAAATGGGGACAGCAGAGATGTATTTTTGTCCACTTCTAAAGTGCCAAATGGGATACAAAAATTCTTGTCAGCTTTTGTGAATGCACATTTTGGAGCTTTCAGATTTACTAATAACTGGTTTTTAAATGCACTTTTTGCAAGCAGGATAAGGATATTTTTACTTGTTCTTTTTCATTTGGCAGATATTTTGTATTTTTTAATTCATAATTATCAGTGAGGGTGGTTTGAGACAAATTATACATTCATATTATACTGGGATTCAAAAAGGGGTTTGCATATTCATGATATGCTTCAAGATAGTCATGACTTGTTGGTAGGTTGTCCTTTGTCAGCTGCTACTATTTTAAGGAGGTAAAAAAGGTCAAAACTGATGTCATTTAGAAAACCTATCATCCAGTAACCCCCCCCCCCCTCTTTCCCCCAGTATGGTCTTCTCAGCATGCTCAGTATAGAGTTAAACTTCCCATCAGGTGATTAAATATGTAGAAAAAATTTCCATATCAATTTACTCTATGTAAAATAATTCCCGGGGGGGGGGGGGGGGGGTATTCTCTTCATAGAAAACATTCCTTTGGTTTGGAAATCTCAATACTTCATGGAAGAGTTTGTTTTAATATATTTTTCTCACTAATCCTGATTATTCTTCCTTAGTGATTTGTCATAGTTTAAGAGAAAGTATTCCTGTTTCACCCTAGTTTCCAATTTTGCCTGAGGAGACAGTGGCATAGCTAGGAACGAACAGTTCTAAGTGCATGATTGCTCAAAATGACAAGCAGACTGAGTTTGCCCTAAGGCCCACAGTGGGTCCAGGGCAAAGTTCTGGTTGGGGCCCAGGGGTCAAAACCCCCACAAGAGTCAACTGAAGAAATCAAAAGTTCAGATAGTGATATCTTTAATTGAATTATTTTGGTCTCTTTATAAGTATTGATGCACCCATTAATTCCTCAACAAAGTTAAAAGAATAATTCAAGATATCCTAATTGAATTTAAGTGATCAACAGGTGTTCAACTTGTGCTCAGCTGATATGCTTTTCTGTGAAGTTGATATACCTATGGATTCAGGTCCCTAGCAACGGATTCAAAAGGGGGGCAACTTCCCAAAAAATCTGACAAGCAAAAAAAAAACTGACCAAAAGTGGGGGGGGGGGGGTTAACTTCCAAAAATTATCTGACAAGCAAAAAAAAAAGGTATTTTACTGTCCGAATCCTGAAATTTGCCAGTGCTCGACCTTAAAACATTAAAAGGGGGGGGGGAGGCATTATTTAAAGGAAAATTTACTATAGCAAAATAGTAATACTCAGAAAAAAGTAGCCCCCCCCCCTCCGCGTTCTACGGGCCTGGGATTTATGAATTGACTGAATCAAAGGGTTACATTTGTTATATTATTTTCCTCGGAAAAGAAAGACACAACAAATTCATTATATATAGGAATTTGTATGTTTTAAAGAGTTTATAAACACATCTTTGGATTTTCCTTAAGTTATTTTTAATAACTCAAGTCAATATCGTAAAATATAATTTTGCACGTGCAATTTGTTATTATTTCAGTAATTGAATATAAAAACCTTCTAAATCAATTTATATAAATAAATACAACTGTAGTAATTTTTTATTTTTTTATTTGTCAGCACTAAAACTAATTTAACATGCAAAAAATTTTAAAACTTAACAAAGTACATGGAATGGTATACTAAATTGAACAAGCACTACATTTTAAAACGTGAACATTGAATGATGTAAATAAATGCACTAACACTAGATTTTAAAATTTGAACTTTGATGTGTTTTTTTTTTTTCCTTAAAAAGTACAATCATTCACGGTCATATTTCACAAACACGTCACTTAAAAAAACTTGTCCAGCATATTGTCTGTGCAGTCTTGGATCGCTTCATCACAAGCAAATTTTCAAGTTGTAGAATGATTTCTCCAGTCATGGGCTTAAACGTTAATATTTAGCGCTCCATATGTATACATGTATATTTCGCGCAAGGTACTATTTCTGATAGAAAGATAGGCGAAATGGAAATGTAAAAAACGAAGGTTTTTGTACGCAACTTAAACATTTTTGTTATATTTAATACATGTACTGGAACTTGATATCACCCAAACCCATTTCATTAATTTGGCCCTCCTTGATCTTAGGAAAAATTAATCCTAATGAGAATCAGACAAGTTCATTACTCCCTGTATACTCCCATACACATAGGGCCTTGTCTTCCGGATTGTTAATTGTAAAATAAATTAATAAAATTTTGAATCTTAAATACACTTAAAAGTTGTTAAAATAAAAGATTCTGACACCGACCTTTAGTCAAGAAAAACCACTTTTAAAAAAGACGTACCATAACTATATACACATACTCGAAAAGTGTCAGAATCTTTTATTTTAACAACTTTTTAAGTGTATTTAAAGTAGATTCAAAATTTCAAAATTTTGTTAACTTATTTTACACATTGCCCACACACTAAAATAATGATGAAAAAATCCAGCAGCTACCCAATATGTCTATGTTTCGATGTTGCATGCGGAAATGTGTATTTGATTGATATTCAAACGAAAACCACTTCTATTTCACGCATATCGGTTTTACGGAACTTCCTATCGGGTTTTCTCTAGAACTTATTTTTAAAATTAGGTCTTAGAAACGTTTAAGAGATATACGGGAATACACAACTGTATTTATTAACAATGAAAAGGATTTTCCCCTGTTTTATATTTTCTTATCGAGACGATCATTCATAATATGAAATCATCTTTATTTTTTACCGTTTGCTCAACATCTTTATATTTGTGAGGACATATCAATCAGTATACAACATGGCTGATACCGATAGTAACTCACAATACGACGAATTTATCATAGATTCGTCTAAATTGCAACTGGTTCTTGAAATCCAAAATAAGATTGAGCAAATGTTCAGTGTCAGTGTTTATGTCGACGAATCCACAGATGTCAAATGTGAAAAGAGCTGGTTGAAACTCGAGGGACAAAATTGTGACAGGAAAAATGCCAGGGTAATGATAACTCATGAAAAAATCCCAATCACTAGTTTGTAAAGCACAGTAAGAAATGAAGGACATAAACAATTTCTGGACACTTATAAATTTTGAATTACTTGGAGGTAAATTGAAAATTTACAATATGATAACTCTCTTGTTGTAAATTTTGCATTTACGTAAATGTACTTCTGGTAAATTTAAAATTAATAACATGATTACTTGATAGCCAAATGCCCAGATACACACCTGTGTTTAAACCATGTTTACCACCAAGAACAGCTTACATTTTTTCACATTTATTTCATACCTGTTTCTCAGAAGTGAGCTTAGCTCACAAGCTAAGCCTACATGTAATCCAGGTCTAGAGTAGTTTTAAATGTTGATTTAATGTTCTTCTAACACTGGAGGACTGGATAGATTTGACAAAGAGGCTGGATCTTACTGGAAAAAGAAGAAGGATGACCCAACATTACTTGTGACAGATTAGATTTATTTTTATGTTGATCTTCCACTTCTTTAAAAATGATGATCTACTTATAATGGACAAGCTGAAGTGTGTTACATCATTGCTTATTGCCATTCCCAGGTGAAGATGAAAAATGATTTTCGTTGCCTCAGATTTGAACTGCACACTGTTTTGCATGTAATTGCAAGGTGATGTGTGGTGGGGGAGGGGAGTCCAAACCCCACTAGGACTTTTAATTTCATTACACTTAAATTAGTAAAGTTATCAAAGAATGCTTTTGAATCCCTTCTCAGGAAACACAGACACCCATCACACCCTTCCCACCCCTCCCTTAAGTTGATAAGATTAAGTCATACATATAAATGTAAAATGAAAGTGAGTAAATAGGCATGACTGCTTTTTTAGCTCACCTGAGCTGAAAGCTCAA
Source organism: Saccostrea echinata (assembly GCF_033153115.1). Taxonomy (NCBI): domain Eukaryota; kingdom Metazoa; phylum Mollusca; class Bivalvia; order Ostreida; family Ostreidae; genus Saccostrea; species Saccostrea echinata. The sequence goes on from NW_026889803.1 coordinate 27,422,773, forward strand.
GTGAGCTTTTCTGATCACATTTTGTCCGTAGTCCGTCTGTCCGTCCGTCCGTCTGTAAACTTTTCACATTTTCGACTTCTTCTCCAGAACCACTGGGCCATTTTCAACCAAACTTGCCACAAAGCATCCTTGGGTGAAGGGGGTTCAAGTTTGTTCAAATGAAGGGCCATGCCCTCTTCCAAGGGGAGATAATTAAGAATAAGTGAAAATTTGTTGTCTTTTTTTAAAAATCTTCTTCTCAAGAACCATTGGGCCAGAGAAGTTGAAACTTATGGGAAACCTTCATTACATAGTGTAAATTCAAGTTTGTTCAAATCATGACCCCCAGGGGTCGGGTGGGGCCACAATGGGGGATCAAAGTTTTACATAGGAATATATAGGAAAATTCTTTAAAAATCTTCTTCTCAAGAACAACAAAGCCACAATTAGTCATATTGATACGAAATCATCCTCAGGTAGTGTAGATTTAAGTTTGTTCAAATCATGACCCCCGGGGGTAGGGTGGGGCCACAATAGGGGATCAAAGTTTTACATAGGAGTATATAGGAAAATTCTTTAAAAATCTTCTTCTCAAGAACAACAAAGCCACAATTAGTCATATTGATATGGAATCATCCTCAGGTAGTGTAGATTCAAGTTTGTCCAAATCATGATGCCCGGGGGTAGGGTGGGGCCACAATGGGGGATCAAAGTTTTACATAGGAATATATAGGAAAATTCTTTAAAAATTTTCTTCTCAAGAACAACAAAGCCACAATTAGTCATATTGATACGAAATCATCCTCAGGTAGTGTAGATTTAATTTTGTTCAAATCAAGACCCCCGGGGGTAGGGTGGGGCCACAATGCGGGATCAAAGTTTTACATAGGAATATATAGGAAAATTCTTTAAAAATTTTCTTCTCAAGAACAACAAAGCCACAATTAGTCATATTGATATGGAATCATCCTCAGGTAGTGTAGATTCAAGTTTGTTCAAATCATGACCCCCGGGGGTAGGTTGGGGCCACAATAGGGGATCAAAGTTTTACATAGGAATATATAGGAAAATTCTTTAAAAATTTTCTTCTCAAGAACAACAAAGCCACAATTAGTCATTTTGATATGGAATCATCCTCAGGTAATGTAGATTCAAGTTTGTTCAAATCATGACCCCCGGGGGTAGGGTGGGGCCACAATGGGGGATCAAAGTTTTAGATAGGAATACATAGGAAAATTCTTTAAAAATCTTCTTCTCAAGAACAGCAAAGCCACAATTAGTCATATTGATATGAAATCATCCTCAGGTAGTGTAGATTTAAGTTTGTTCAAATCATGACCCCCGGGGGTAGGGTGGGGCCACAATAGGGGATCAAAGTTTTACATAAGAATATATTGGAACATTCTTTAAAAATCTTCTTCTCAAGAACAACAAAGCCACAATTAGTCATTTTGATATGGAATCATCCTCAGGTAATGTAGATTCAAGTTTGTTCAAATCATGACCCCCGGGGGTAGGGTGGAGCCACAATGGGGGATCAAAGTTTTACATAGGAATACATAGGAAAATTCTTTAAAAATCTCCTTCTCAAGAACAACAAAGCCACAGTTAGTCATATTGATATGAAATCATCCTCAGGTGGTGTAGATTTAAGTTTGTTCAAATCATGACCCCCGGGGGTAGGGTGGGGCCACAATAGGGGATCAAAGTTTTACATAGGAATATATAGGAAAATTCTTTAAAAATTTTCTTCTCAAGAACAACAAAGCCACAATTAGTCTTTGTTCAAATCATGACCCCCGGGGGTAGGGTGGAGCCACAATGGGGGATCAAAGTTTTACATAGGAATATATAGGAAAATTCTTTAAAAATTTTCTTCTCAAGAACAACAAAGCCACAATTAGTCATATTGATACGAAATCATCCTCAGGTAGTGTAGATTTAAGTTTGTTCAAATCATGACCCCCGGGGGTAGGGTGGGGCCACAATAGGGGATCAAAGTTTTACATAGGAGTATATAGGAAAATTCTTTAAAAATCTTCTTCTCAAGAACAACAAAGCCACAATTAGTCATATTGATATGGAATCATCCTCAGGTAGTGTAGATTCAAGTTTGTCCAAATCATGATGCCCGGGGGTAGGGTGGGGCCACAATGGGGGATCAAAGTTTTACATAGGAATATATAGGAAAATTCTTTAAAAATTTTCTTCTCAAGAACAACAAAGCCACAATTAGTCATATTGATACGAAATCATCCTCAGGTAGTGTAGATTTAATTTTGTTCAAATCAAGACCCCCGGGGGTAGGGTGGGGCCACAATGCGGGATCAAAGTTTTACATAGGAATATATAGGAAAATTCTTTAAAAATTTTCTTCTCAAGAACAACAAAGCCACAATTAGTCATATTGATATGGAATCATCCTCAGGTAGTGTAGATTCAAGTTTGTTCAAATCATGACCCCCGGGGGTAGGTTGGGGCCACAATAGGGGATCAAAGTTTTACATAGGAATATATAGGAAAATTCTTTAAAAATTTTCTTCTCAAGAACAACAAAGCCACAATTAGTCATTTTGATATGGAATCATCCTCAGGTAATGTAGATTCAAGTTTGTTCAAATCATGACCCCCGGGGGTAGGGTGGGGCCACAATGGGGGATCAAAGTTTTAGATAGGAATACATAGGAAAATTCTTTAAAAATCTTCTTCTCAAGAACAGCAAAGCCACAATTAGTCATATTGATATGAAATCATCCTCAGGTAGTGTAGATTTAAGTTTGTTCAAATCATGACCCCCGGGGGTAGGGTGGGGCCACAATAGGGGATCAAAGTTTTACATAAGAATATATTGGAACATTCTTTAAAAATCTTCTTCTCAAGAACAACAAAGCCACAATTAGTCATTTTGATATGGAATCATCCTCAGGTAATGTAGATTCAAGTTTGTTCAAATCATGACCCCCGGGGGTAGGGTGGAGCCACAATGGGGGATCAAAGTTTTACATAGGAATACATAGGAAAATTCTTTAAAAATCTCCTTCTCAAGAACAACAAAGCCACAGTTAGTCATATTGATATGAAATCATCCTCAGGTGGTGTAGATTTAAGTTTGTTCAAATCATGACCCCCGGGGGTAGGGTGGGGCCACAATAGGGGATCAAAGTTTTACATAGGAATATATAGGAAAATTCTTTAAAAATTTTCTTCTCAAGAACAACAAAGCCACAATTAGTCTTTGTTCAAATCATGACCCCCGGGGGTAGGGTGGAGCCACAATGGGGGATCAAAGTTTTACATAGGAATATATAGGAAAATTCTTTAAAAATTTTCTTCTCAAGAACAACAAAGCCACAATTAGTCATATTGATATGGAATCATCCTTAGGTAGTGTAGATTCAAATTTGTCGAAATCAAGATCCCCGGGGGTAGGGTGGGTCCACAATGGGGGATCAAAGTTTTACATAGGAATAAATAGGAAAAATCTTTTAAAATCTTTTCAAGAACAGGAAAGCCGTGATTAGTCATTTTGATATTGAAGCATCCCCAAGTATTGTAGATTCAAGTTTGTTCAAGGCATCCTCCAGTAGTAGTGGTGGGGCCATAATCGGGGATCAAAGTTTAACAAAAGAATATATATAAGAAATATCTTAAAAAATCTTCTTCTCAAGAACAACAAAGCCATAATTAGTCATATTGATATGGAAGCATCCTTAGGTAGTGTATATTCAAGTTTGTTCAAATCTTGAACCCCCCCCCCCTTCCTACCCCCCAGGGTAGGATGGCAAACATCTTTAAAATTCCGTTTCAAGAACAGCAAAACCATGATTAGTTATATGAATATAGAAGCATCCTCAGAAAGTTTAGATTCAATTTCATTCAAAACATGGCAACTGGGGATAGGTTATGCCTAGAACAGTTGATCAAAGCTTTATGTATGAATATATAGAAGAAGAAATCTGCTGACAAAGAACAGCAGGGCCATATTGACTCAGGTGAGCGTTGTGGCCCATGGACCTCTTGTTTTTATTTCATTGGAAAAAAATGAATTAGAAGATATTTATTTTTTGAATGGTATGTGTCCATCCCAAAAAATAAGAAACATTCCTGAATCTACCCTTTCATTGTGTGTTTTTCTATATTAGAAAACTTAATTATGCAGTAAGAAGAGTACCGGTAGATCTTTGTCATATTGAATGAAGATGATGGTAATGGTGAGCACATTGCACTTACTCAAATATGAGGATGTTCCTAGTAAGACATTTCTGTGATGGAATGAAAGTTTTTCTGCAAAGACTCAAGTTAGATTTAAAACCAGTTTACTTGACTCCGGTTTAATCAATAAACCTAGCTTACCTAATACATAGGTGTGAATATGGGCAATAGAGTAGACAACAGTAAAGGGCCACATATGTCATTGATTTTTAGCTCACAGCTAAAAGCTCAAGAAAGCTTTTCTGATCAAATTTTTCCGTTGTCTGTCAGCGCTAGCATCATAAACTTTTTAGCTCACCTGAGCTGAAAGCTCAAGTGAGCTTTTCTGATCACCCGTTGTCAGTCTGTCTGTCCGTCCGTCTGTCCGTCCGTCTGTAAACTTTTCATATTTTCGACTTCTTCTCAAGAACCACTGGGCCAATTTTAACCAAACTTGGTACAAAGCAACCTTGGGTGAAGGGGAGTTTAAATTGTTAAAATGAAGGGCCAAGTCCCCTACAAAGGGGAGATAATGAAGAAAATACAAAAATTGGGTGGGGTCATTAAAAAATCTTCTTCTCAAGAACCACAGGGCCAGAAAAGCTGAAACTTATCTGGAAGCATCCTAAAGTAGTGTAGATTCTAAATTGTTCAAATCATGACCCCCGGGGGTAGGGCGGGGCCACAATAGGGAATCCAAGTTTTACATTCAAATGTATAGGAAAAATCTTTAAAAATCTTCTTCTCAAGAACCACTGGACCTGAAAAGCTGAAACTTATGTGGAAGCATGCTGGGGTAGTGTAGATTCTAATTGTTCAAATCATGACCCCCAGGGGTAGGGCGGGGCCACAATAGGGAATCCAAGTTTTACATTGAAATATATAGGAAAAATCTTTAAAAATCTTCTCCTCAAGAACCACTGGGCCAGAAAAGCTGAAACTTATCTGGAAGCATCCTGGGGTAGTGTAGATTCTAAATTGTTCAAATCATGACCCCCGGGGGTAGGGCGGGGCCACAATAGGGAATCCAAGTTTTACATTGAAATATGTAGTAAAAATCTTTAAAAATCTTCTTCTCAAGAACCACTGGGCCAGAAAAGCTGAAACTTACTTGGAAGCATGCTGGGGAAGTGTAGATTCTAAATTGTTCAAATCATGACCCCCGGGGGTAGGGCGGGGCCACAATAGGGAATCCAAGTTTTACATTCAAATGTATAGGAAAAATCTTTAAAAATCTTCTTCTCAAGAACCACTGGACCTGAAAAGCTGAAACTTATGTGGAAGCATGCTGGGGTAGTGTAGATTCTAAATTGTTCAAACCATGACCCCCGGGGGTAGGGCGGGGCCACAATAGGAAATCCAAGTTTTACATTGAAATATATAGGAAAAATCTTTAAAAATCTTGTTCTCAAGAACCACTGGACCTGAAAAGCTGAAACTTATGTGGAAGCATGCTGGGGTAGTGTAGATTCTAAATTGTTCAAATCATGCCCCCCGGGGTAGGGCAGGGCCACAATAGGAAATCCAAGTTTTACATTGAAATATATAGGAAAAATCTTTAAAAATCTTCTCCTCAAGAACCACTGGGCCAGAAAAGCTGAAACTTATCTGGAAGCATGCTGGGGAAGTGTAGATTCTAAATTGTTCAAATCATAACCCCCGGGGGTAGGGCGGGGCCACAATAGGGAATCCAAGTTTTACATTGAAATATATAGGAAAAATCTTTAAAAATCTTCTCCTCAAGAACCACTGGGCCAGAAAAGCTGAAACTTATCTGGAAGCATCCTGGGGTAGTGTAGATTCTAAATTGTTCAAATCATGACCCCCGGGGGTAGGGCGGGGCCGCAATAGGGAATCCAAGTTTTACATTGAAATATATAGGAAACATCTTTAAAAATCTTGTTCTCAAGAACCACTGGACCTGAAAAGCTGAAACTTATGTGGAAGCATGCTGGGGTAGTGTAGATTCTAAATTGTTCAAATCATGACCCCCGGGGGTAGGGCGGGGCCACAATAGGAAATCCAAGTTTTACATTGAAATATATAGGAAAAATCTTTAAAAATCTTCTCCTCAAGAACCACTGGGCCAGAAAAGCTACAATAAGTACTACGGGGGGGGGGGGGGGGGGGGGAGAAATCAGGTGAAAAACAGCAAGGCCAAAGTTACTCAGGTGAGCGCTGTGGCCCATGGGCCTCTTGTTTCAATTTCTTCTCCAGACCCACTAGGCCAATTTCAAACAAACTTGGCACAGAGTATCCTTGGATGAAGGGGATGGAGTTTGTTCAAATGAATGGCCATGTCATCTTTTAAGGGGGGATATGGAATTTGAATTTTTATCAATTATTCTCGAACGTGTGCTATTTTTTCTTTTTTATGCCACGCTGCTAAATGTGTGTGATAATATTTATATATAGACCATAATTGAGCACAATTTTAAAATTCAAAGCAATGTACAATAATTTACGAGTGTCATCAGTATTTATAAATACTTTGACGTATACACAGGTTGCACAATCGGACAGTCCAGTCTGACGTTGCAGGTTGCACTAGATTTATAACATCAGGAATAGTGATATCGTATTTTCATCAATTAACAGTAGTTTTTCCTCTTCTTGTAGTGTCTCTCAAATTGTACACACCTTTTAAAAATCATATATACCAATTTCAAATCAATGTCAGAGCTTAAATCTTCAAATTAAAATATATTCCAGTAAGTCCCAGTTGTTTGAATGATTAATTTGTCTCTGATGTTGTTTCAACTATACGAAAACATAATTTTATGATTGGACATTGTTCCATCCGGATGGCTGACATTGCTTTTTCTGTTGATTTTTGAAACATATTTCTTGCAGTTTTTCCTTAATATTTTCCCTATCTGTCCAAAAGTATCTAGTATTTATTTAGAATAAAATTACAAAAGCCAACCCTGTCCATTGTTAGACACTACTGTTTTAGCTCTTCCTCAGAAACAGAATTGCGAGTTTTAGTATGGGCACTAAACGGACATTAACAAAAGGCAGAAAATATAACCCATCAGTGACATGAAAAATGTCTATATGAAGTAATTTTATATTAAAATGACAAGAAAAATGTCTGTATTATGTAATTTTATTTTAAAAGCTCAGAAGATTTTTTGGTTTCTCTGTTCTAATTTCTTTTGTTTTGTTTTCCCTAGGAATACATTTTGGCAGTCTGTCACCCAGAGTCTAAGCAAAAACTTCAGATTAAGGAAGCCAACAGTGATTTGTTTGATAAAGAAGTTCTTGAAGATATAGAAATGCAGACTTGTGCATTAATAACACTCCAGGATAACACTATTGAGATCTGTGGCACAGAGCTTGCAGTGATTTTAGCAATGACTACTTTAGAAAGTAAAGGTGCAGTAGGTATAGAAGATATGGAAGCTGATGGAGAGACAGATGGAAAAACAGACGTGTCTCAAAAACCACCAGCAAAAAACAGGTGGTCTCGCAAAATGGATTCACAATTAGAGAAACTCTTGTGTGACCCCAAAAACCGTTCAGAAAGCATGTCTATTAATGACTTTTCCAAAACTTCACCATCTATTAAGATGACTATTTTGAAATGTATGCAAGAAATGGATGATATAAGTGACAGTGATTTATTTCCCAGCTGTAGAGATGATGCAGGAACAGTGCCTTCCTATAGATTGCCAATTTACATTGATGATGAAAGTGAGGAAGAAAAAGTAGAAAAGGATTCTTTGGATGGAAAGAGTGTGAAACAGTTGACAGAAAAATTGACAACAGCTCAGATATCTCCCACCTCATCTCCTCGACCAGCAGCTAAACAAAAAGTGAGTGGATTTCCTGAAGAAGAATATTTCAGATCCTTTGGGAAAAGTGTAGGATACTCTGAGGCAGATGTGGAAGTTGGATTACAATTATGTGATGAAAAAACAACACCAGCAGATTTTCTAGGCATATTGAATCAGGTGCAGGAAAATAAAAAAGTGGGAAAAGACACAACTGAAAAAGCAAAAGCAGATGTTCCTCAAAAGAATAACTTCCCACCTCCTCCTGATGTGCCCTCTCCATCTTCCACCCCAGTTAATGGAAGAAGAAGTCTCCCTCAGGAATACAAGAAAAAGCTAGTGAAAGACTTTTCAGAAGAAACAGCTGACCTTAGTGTTGAAGAGCTGAAGAGGAGAAATGAAGAGAGACAGAAAGTGTTGAAGTCAGCCTTTGAGCAGGGACTCAGTAATGTGTCTGATCCAAAATCACCACAGAAAAAGAAAAGGAAAAAGAAAAAACGAAAGAAAGGCAGTGGTCCCGTGAAGTTTATAGGTGAAGGATCAAAGGAAAATCCAGCCATTGTTAGTGGCTCTGACGATGACGAAGAGCAGACTAAGGTAATGACTATTTGGAATGAGAATCCTGATGAAGATTCAGATAGTGATGACTGTATGATTGTAGATGAAACATTCCCAACAACTGCCCCTTCTAAAAATACTAACTCAAATCAACCAAAGGCTGAGGTCCAAAAACAGCCACAGAAACCTTCAGGAATTGACCAACCATCCAATTCTGCTTCTAGTTCAGATGCTTTTCAGAGTACAGACTCTAATCAGTCCACAGGGGAGCCATGGACAGTGGTTCAAAATCAAAAAGCAGGGCAGCAACGGTCAAGATTTGACCAACCACCCCCTCCCCTTTTCCCCACTAATCCAGGTGATTTTCAGTTCAATAGAGGGACATCAAATAACAGAGGTCCTTCCCGATGGGATGTACCTCCTCCAAACTTGGGACAAAATAATTTTTATCATGTGAATCAAATTCCACCTCCTGGTGTTGTTACTGCCCCAGTGCTGGGTGCTGGAGGACACCCTATTAACCAGCAGAAAAATTTACGCTATATCGTGATTGATGGCAGCAATGTGGCTATGTGGTGAGAAAATATCTTGACCAATAAGAATATTAAAAATTGTATTTGAAAGTAAAGATGAATGAAATTTATTTGAATGTTGAAGGATGACTTTCAGTAATGTGGTACATATATGATATTTTGCAGTCATGGATGTCATAAAGTATTTTCCTGTCGGGGCATTAAGATTGTAATAGACTACTTCCTTCAGCGGGGACATACCCAGGTCACAGCTTTTGTTCCAGAGTGGAGGCGATATCGTGAAACAAGTGACATCAAACAACAACAACTACTAAATGAAATGCAGGAAGAGGGACATGTAGTTTTCACTCCATCAAGGAGAATTAACAATAGGCTAATAGCGTCTTATGATGATAGGTAATAAAGAGCAGAAAATCCTTAAATACTAGGATATATCATAACTAATACTTGAAAATTACCTATATTTAGCAACAATCACATTTTGAAGAATAAATAGCATTTCAATTATTATTGCATGAATTTGTGTTGAAATATGTTGAGTGTCTTTTGAAAGTAAGATTTCATTATAAGGAAAAACACAAAAGAGAGCAAATTTACTGAAAGGATATTTTGACTTTAGAGGAGTCAGAATTATTTCACTTTTCTTTCAACAGATTTATTCTGGAGTTGGCAGAGAGAGAGGATGGTATAATTGTATCCAATGATCAGTACAGAGACCTCATGCAGGAGAAGTACAGCTGGAGGAAAATTATTGAAGACAGGTAAGGGCTTAGCTTGAAGACAGGTAATGGTTGTCATGTTGAGTTCCTTGAAGACAGGTAATGGTTATGTTGTTCAATTCAATGAAGACTGGTAATGGTGTCTTAATTGTTGAATTCCATGAAGCCAGGTAAGGGATGTCTTGTTGAGTTGCTTGAAGCCAAGTGAAGGTTGTTGAAAATGCATCAAATGGTGGCAACAGGGGGAAAAGAGTTAAAGCCAAGTAAGGGTTGTCTTGTTGAGTTCCTTGAAGCCAAGTAAGGGTTGTCTTGTTGAGTTGCTTGAAGCCAAGTGAACTGAAGGTTGTCTTGTTGAGTTGCTTGAAGCCAAGTAAGGGTTGTCTTGTTGAGTTGCTTGAAGCCAAGTAAGGGTTGTCTTGTTGAGTTGCTTGAAGCCAAGTAAGGGTTGTCTTGTTGAGTTGCTTGAAGCCAAGTGAAGGTTGTCTTTTTGAGTTCCTTGAAGCCAAGTAAGGGTTGTCTTGTTGAGTTGCTTGAAGCCAAGTGAAGGTTGTCTTTTTGAGTTCCTTGAAGCCAAGTAAGGGTTGTCTTGTTGAGTTCCTTTAAGTCAGGTAAGGGTTGTCTTGTTGAGTTCCTTTAAGTCACGTAAGGATTGTCTTGTTGAGTTCCTTTAAGTCAGGTAAGGGTTGTCTTGTTGAGTTCCTTGAAGGCAGGCAAGGGTTGTCTTGTTGAGTTCATTGAAGGCAGGCAAGGGTTGTGTTGTTGAGTTCATTGAAGGCAGGCAAGGGTTGTCTTTCTTAAACTCGCTCAGGAAGTCTAGGAGGAGCTATTGTTAATACCATCTTCTTTAGTAATATCAATGTATAGGTCCAGTTCTAACTTTCTAAGACCTGCTATCACCAAACTTTGCTTATGATTCATTAAGTATACATAGTTATGATTTGGATGTACATATTTCTGACATAATTATTTCAAAATTTTATTTAAAAATGAGGTCCATTTTCAAATTAAAGTAAGTCCAACTTGAACTGCAAGCTTTTGTGACTGCATCCTGCATGATCCAGCCAAAGTTAGTTTAAGTTTTTGGTCAATCAATTTTCAGATCATAGTATATCTGCAGTATGCATCTGAGGATGCATAACCTGGTCAAAGAGAAATCAATGAAAGGTTTTCAGCCAGGTTTAATTTTTCTTCAGAAAGTGAAAAAACCAGTTCAAAGTTTTTGGAGTATAAGCATATTTAAGTTGGTCTTGGCCTTCATTACAAGTGTATCATTGTAGTACAGGATAAAGTTTTCTTAAAATTCAATCATTAGCAAAACCATTTTGGATTGAAAAACATGCTAATAACAACCAATTTTGTCCCTTTAGTCAATATGACTTAAAAAAGACTCTCCTGTTGATTTTGAGGTCAATAGGTCAGAAATTTATACATTGCATACATAGTTTTCAGGTGATAACTAAGTTTTCTGTAAGCATTTGGAATGAAACTTAAGGTCATGAATTTTTTTAACCTTAAAAAGACACTTTTGACTTTAAGACCAAAAGCTTAAAGCTCAAGGTTGATCTTTGTTTCTTTCTCAATCTGCATATTATTTTTTTTTTTCATTTTGTCCACCCTCTTCTTTTTTCCTTAAGTGGGGGGCACAAAGTCTGTGAATTAGCTTGTTTAATATTAGATTATCTCTGAAAAATCTAAGAACAATCATTAATTCTGTGTAGAATTATTATGCAAACATACTCATAAGGGAAGATTCAAATACTATAAACGGGTTGCTGGCATGATGAGAGGTCATGATAAATGACCCAAAAAAAATTATGCCATGATTTCCTTGCATAAACCAGACAATTCAGGTCAGCATTGTTGGTCTCTTGTAAGATTCATACTTTGTTTTTCATGTTTACATGTACAATAATTGTTTATTGCAGACTTCTCCTATTCTCATTTGTTGGGGATAACTTCATGCCACCCTTTGATCCCCTTGGAAGGAATGGGCCAAACTTAGATGAATTTTTAAGTAAACCACAGGGCAGGAAAAGGTATATAAACCATTCAGAGCCTTTTTAAACCCCATGAAAATATGTGATTTTACAGTATATTACAAAAGGGTACAGAATGCTGCATAGATGTACAGTCAAATCTTATCTAAAACTCGATGGGACCGAGAAAAAACTTTGAGATATCCGAAGATTCGAGATATCGAGGGTAAAATGCGTTTAGAATAAGTGGTTTGGACCTCCAGATCACTTCGACACATTCATGGTATTCGAGATATCAGTGTTCAAGATACCGAAGTTCAACTGCATTTTTTAATTTTGATGAAAAAAGTTGCAGTGGTTAATACAAGTAGAATAATGCAAGGAATTCATTCATAGTTAATTTAAACCCTGAGCCAAGAGTTAAAAAGTCAGTACCTGTATCACAGGGTTTAGCAGTGTAGAATTTCAATCTGTGCTATACTTTTAAATATAAGAGTAGTAGATAGAAGTTATGATGCACAAGGGTTGTTCTGTTACGTGAATATTCATTGTAAATAATAATTTTTTACCACCATATGCTTGATGTGTGTTTTATGAACACTGAAACGATATTTTTAATTTTTATAGACATACTGTTCCATATTATCAAGAAAGAAACCCACAAATTAATGCATGGAATGCTGGGAAGAGGCAGCGTGAAAACTTCAACCCAAGACCTGTGGGTCAACCATATCCAGGGGCCCCTCCAACACGTGCCTGGGTCAGACCACAGCATGCACAGCAAAGACAAAATAATCAAATGCAGCAAGGTGGTCAAGGAAGAGGTGGAGGGGGAAGGGGAGGGGCCGTTAATCCTCAGAGTCCTCAAAAACCTGCAGGACCCCTGAGGAATAAAGCCAAAACTAAAGGGATAGAAGATCAACTCAAAGCTATTTTTCCAGAAAATGGAGGAAAAATCAGTGAAATTCTGCAGAATCATCCTTATGAAACGGATGTGGAGAAACTGACAAATTATTTAATGAATGCAGTTTTTTCTTCATGAACAGTTCTTGCAATGTGCACCTTCATTTAACACAGGATTGAAGCTTGGCACTGTTTTCCAGTTCTGACTAGTCTTTTGATCGTCTGATGTAATCAGGTTGTCTCTGTATTAAGAACCAATGTTTGGTTGGAAGCCACTTGGTATAAAATAGTGCTTTGTGAAAGTGCTGTTCTCCCATTTTCATTTGCAGAATAAAACTTTTTCCATGTAAAGTAACATGTTTAGTAGATAACCAATGTGATAGGAACTATTGAAGAATCAAGAAAATTACTTTGTTTTATTTGCAAGAACAAGTTTAAGTTTTGAAAAAAAAAAAACCAAAACAACAGCATTAATCATGAAGGATTTAATCAAAAATATTAATGGAAATATTTTGATGTTTGCACATGTAAATAAGGCAGCATATTGATGAAATGAATCCATATAAATGTAAAGAACACCAGGTAAAAGGAGGCCTCATTATTTACATTATATATAGATGCACTGTTTACTTTTTTGTGCAATAATTGCCATTATTAAACTTGCTCTTTGAGAGATGTCAATTTATTTAAGAAATTTGTTTCATGTTTAGTTTATGAAGGTATTATCTGATACATTTCCACCAGGCACACATATTTCCTCATGAACTTTGAAATACACCATACATTACCAATGCATTTACATGTACATTCCAAATATTTAATTATTTCATTTGAACACAAAGATGGCGACAGACTGTCTAGGGTTTATTTCCTCATTTTAGATTAGAGCTGTCTCACTGCAGCGTTATTCCTTGTAGGAATGTGTAAGAATTTCTTTCAAAGGAATCTTAAAAAGAAATCAAATCTTGATTACCTTGCATGAAGTGATTTCACCTTCGGATGGACATTGTCAGCCATCTTAACCAGACTAGATCATTATTATTGAACTGTGCAGCTTATCTAGAATGACTGGGTTTTTACTGAATTCATATTCAATCTGACTAAAAGTCATACATGTTACTTTGTAATTTGTATATAGGGAAGGGTTCAACTTTTTCCCTATAACCCAAGTACTTGGTCCCTTTTCTTGTAAGTATTTAGGGGCTGGGACACAGATTTGAAGCTCATATTTTCTAAAATTTTGTAAATAATGTTGCTAGAGCATTTCACACTGAAATATATTAAAAGCGTGTTTAGAAACTTCTAATAAAACTACAAATTTCGGGACATGTTTCATTGACACATATCCTTGCACTTTCACAAAGTAAACTTTATCCATATTACATAAGAAAAGTAGAAATTTTGTTTTGTATGAATGAAAAATATGAAAACTACTATCCAGAAAATTCAGAGTAGAAATGGGAGAAAGCAAAACCAACTCACCAGTACATGTATTGTCAGTCTGTGCTCAGTGATGTGTACAGACTAAACAAATTGAACATACCCGGTAAAACATAAACACTAACAATAACCAAGTCTGTGCCCTGTTTACAGACACAGGTGTTTGACGTGATGTTATTGTCATTGAATTCTTAGATTATTCATGTAAGTTGAAATCATTAAACTAAAGTTATTTTTGAAAAAAATAGACATTTAAAATTGTAAAGTTTGCATACTGTGTCCAGGCCCCTTTAAAGAAACATACTATTTTGTTACATATGAAAAATTCATGATTGATATGGACCAAGACTTTTTACAAAGGCATACTTGCTAGTAATTCTGTTGGTGTGGAAAAACTAACATTAATCACTGTGATATTTAAAATCCACATGTAGTATAAATTGAAGTTTGTTCATAGGCCCTGCCTCAAGATCTGGGTGCCCTAAAGTACTAGAAATCACCTGGTCCATCCAACACAATAACTTAACTTTTCACCCCCGAGACTTTATTTTGACCTCAAAGATGGTAAGATTCCTTCAGCATAATTTTTGGGTCAGATGTCTTTCTGGGTCAGATGTCAAAGGTCAGGTTCAAAGTACAATCACCATTGTACATTTATATGTACAATGTAATGCTAACACTACTCTTTTTTTATACTAAAAACTTTTTTCTTTAGAAAGAGAAATACTTAAGGGGTCATTTGATTAGATGTCAAGGTCAAAGTTTGACATTGATATTCGTCATGGTCATTGTGATGCAATAAATTGAAGGTTCTTGTAACTTTCACACTTCACATTTACTGTATAGGTGCAAAATGCCTTTGAAACAAGATAATTGATACAAGTACCATGCATGGCCCCGTATGATTTTTTCAGTGTCTGTACTATTTACAGGAAAAGTATACACCTATAAGTTTAATGCAAATGTCTTCATTTCCATTCTGTTAATCTGTGACTCCATTTCTAAGCAAAGAAAGCACAGATCACAATAAAACCCACTAGCTCTGATCATTCCTTATTCCATTATGTTTCACATCAAGATCTGTGGGGGTTTTTTTTGTTGTAATACACATAAAGTACTAGCATTCACATTCCAAATTTGCACAAAATCCATCGTACATTGCAAAATAGTTGTAAAAGGAAGGAAGTCTATGTATTTATATCAAGAGGATGTAAATCTTTCTTCACAGACTGGATACTGTTTTCACATCAACAAAACTAATGTTTCAGTTTCTTAAATCTTTATTGAAACATGAAAACAACTGTTGGTCAACCGAGAGACACATCACATTTTTAATTTAAATTCATTCTGACAACATCAGGATATAAGCTATTCATAATCAACCATTAACAAAATGTAAGCATGTGCCTTGATTTGCACAAGTGTAATATATACATTTGCAATTAAATTTAAAAGTATAACTTTTTTCCTTTAAGTGACAAAATTGATGCAAAGTTTTTTGAATGGTATAAAAGGTAGCACATTGTACATACAAATTCAAATACAAATATCTGTGCTTCCTAAAATAATGTCCATATGGTGTTCTTCAGCAACTGGCATTCATGCAAATGAAGAATAATTTTTAAACTACATTATTTATTTTTTAATGTAAGAAGTGAAAACATAGATATGTGCCTCGTAAATAAGGCATCAATGCACTAGCTTCAGCAATTACATTTGCTAAACACTCACAATTACACCAAGCAAATAAAAAAAAATGTCCATTCCCAGATTTCATTCATCTCTTAACAATTACATGCATAGGGAAATGTTTTCAACCTGAATTTAGAAAATAGCAAGTGTAAAAGAAAAATTCTAATAAAAATAAATGTTTACATTGCTACATAGAATTAAAAAGACACTTAAGAACACATACTTTGGAAATGAAAATGCCATAAACAAAAAAACATTTTTCTTCAAGTATTATATATAAAAATTTTCCAAGCAAAAATTACCCGGTAACTGAAGATTAAATTTTATGAGGGAGAATGGTTTACAGGTTACTGAAATATTTGTATGTATGAAAAAATAGAAAGACTAGACAATGTGTAACAATAGCAGATATATAACATAAATCTTGTATGATTTAATATAAATCAATTAACTTTGTAAGATATGCAAGGCTGTAAAAAGTGCACAGTCTGTAAGTGAATACAGCTGAGGCGCTGACATGTATTGTTGTTCACCAGTAGTAACTTCAGTAGTAGAAGAGAGTAACCATAAATGTACACAAAGGCTTTTCTCTAACCATGAAGTGCAGACACCAGATTCTTGATCAAGTGTCTGAAAAACAAAAAACCAGATGTGAATTTTACAGCAATTGTGCAAAAAATCTAATGAGTCTAAAGTTCAGATGAAATATGAAAGACAACTGTACAAATATAGGATTTAGGGTGACATCCACATAAATCAATGCACCTTTTTTGGTTACCCTAACAGCAAAGTGAGAAATAAATAACAACACTCTTAAGGATCAGTTCTGCACCAATTTAGAATACAATGCTTACAGGCACAATTTTTTTTTCAGAAAGACTTTCAACGTTGAGTTTTGAGGGTTACGGGTTTATACACAGGGGCCTTTGAGCGAGGTAGAGGTGGATTTCCAATGATGATATCCGCTGCTTTTTCAGCAATCATAATTGTAGGTCCATTTAAGTTGCCACTAACAACACTAGGCATTATGGAGGCATCAACAACCCTCAATCCCTCTACACCATACACTCGTGTACTGGGATCTACGACAGCCATGGGATCCGTCTCTGATCCCATCTTACATGTACATGAAGGATGATAGGCACTGTCTGCCATATTTCGATTATATTCATCAATCTGTTTGTCAGTCTGGACACTGTCCCCTGGAGCTAATTCTGGACCTCTGAAGGAATCAAACGCCTTCTGTTGGAAGATCTCTCTTGTTAGCTTTATGCTGTCTCTCATTTCCCGTATATCCAACTCTGTTGTAAGGTAATTTGCAACCAAACGGGGATGCTCTTTGGGATCAGCAGATTTCAACTTAAGGTATCCTCTACTCGTTGGGCGCATTGGTCCTACATGAGCTTGGTAAGCATGTCTATCTCCTGGTTTCCTTCCATGGTCATTGACGGTAGAGGGAAGGAAATGGTACTGAATGTTGGGATGTTCGACTCCTGGCTCACTCCGGATAAATCCTCCAGCTTCCAGATGAGCTGTTGCTCCATCCCCTGTCTGCCTGAGAAACCATTCAAGACCAATCTTAATCATCACATGAGGAAACTTCCATTGGGCCTTGTAAAGTGTGATAGGCTTTTTACACTCTTGTTGAACATAGACTTCCAGATGATCCTGGAGGTTTTCACCAACCCCTGGTAGATGCTGAACAACTGGAATATCCAATTTTCGTAGATCATCTGCATTTCCAATTCCAGACAGCATTAGTAGCTGAGGAGAATTGATTGCCCCACCACTGAGTATGATTTCTTCTCCATAGACTGTCTGGATATCAGAATGCCTTTCATATTCTATTCCTACTGCCCGCTTGCCATTAAATATGATGCGTCTTGAAAGAGCACTGTTCAGTGTAGTCAGGTTGGCTCTTTCTTTTAAAATAGGATGTAGATATGCTGCAGCAGAACTGCATCTCTTGCCTTTACCAATTGACATGTCCATCCATCCAAATCCCTCTTGTTGGAAGCCATTCATATCATCTGTGTATGGGTATCCTGCTTGAATTCCAGCTTCTATAAAAGCATTGAAGAGAGGGTTGTTCGTCTTTCCTCGGGATACCTGGAGTGGACCATCACCCCCTCTATAATCATTTGCTCCTAATTCATGGCACTGAGCTTTACGGAAGTATGGTAGGCAGTCAGCATAGGACCAGCCCTTTGCTCCTTCTTTTTCCCACCTATCATAGTCCAGAGCATGACCTCGGATGTAGACCATTGCATTGAGGGCTGAGGAGCCTCCCCAGACTCGCCCTCTGGGCCAATACATGACACGGTTGTTCATGCCTTTTTCTGGCTCGGTATGGTAATACCAGTTGTACTTGTCATCACATAAATTATACATTAAAGCAGCAGGCATGTAAATCTTCCAGGAATCCCAAGCCCACAGGTCACGAGGTCCTGCCTCCAGAAGGAGGACACTTTTAGCTCGGTCAGCAGTCAAGCGATTTGCTAAAGTGCACCCAGCAGAGCCAGCCCCAACAATAATGTAGTCATATTTGTTCTCCTTAGAGGATATATGATCCATTCGCTGACTAGATGTGCTAAAATATCTACGAGGCTGATGTAAATGAGAAGCTCTCGATGATGATGATGGAAAGCTTGAAGCAAATAATTTCCTACCTGCTCTCTGAGCTTGCTGTTTTGTGTTTTCAGTATAATTTTCATTTTGAAGAATAATATCAGAAATCCCTTCTATGCTAGGAATGATACTGTCTGCATACAGCTTCAACTGTTCCTCTGAACCCACGCCTGATAAAACTCCGATTTTCTGCTTGACGAAAGCAGACTGTCCCATCTGTAGATCTCCAACAGAATCTCCCACAACAATAGTTCTAGATGGACTAACATGTAGTTCATCACAAATCAACAAAGTGTTATGTCCTGATGGACGAGGCTGAGAAATTGGATCATCCCCACATATTAGCATATCCACATATTTAGTTAAACCCAAGTTCATCAAGTCTGAAATCACAAATTCTCTTGGTTCACCAGTATTAATGGCAATTTTCATTCCATTTTGCTTCAGTTCTCGGAACAATCCCTCAATATTGGAACACAGTGGTGATGGTTCAGCTTTCAGAATGACGTCTGCTTCTCTCCATATCTGGTTGACAATCATGATGGCTTCCTGGTAGAATATCCCCTCCCTCCTCAGAGCCTCTACCAGGGCCCCTCTGACCTCTGATGGAGTGCCCTCTGATAGGACCCCATGCATCACTCGAGTAGCCTCTTTATTTAATCCAAGTAACCTACTGACTTTTTCTGACATGTCCAATCCAGTCATTTGCTTCAATCTAGAAAAAAATTAGAAATATTTCTATTAAAAATTTATACAGTTTTAATAATTTCCAAGGCCAAAAAACGACCAGATTACAATTATCAAAAAAATAAAAATTATAACCGAGATGCAAAACTCCTGAGAAAAATGAATAAAATTACTTCAGTATCAGGAGGTAACTCTCTTAAAATTTGACTTCATTAACAATGTAACTTACTACTAAACAATTATTTTACCTAGAACAGAGAAATTCCACAAATTTGGGATATTTCCTATGTATACAGATGAGAGTTCCATGAAAATCAAATATCACCAAGTCTGCCGGGGCTTTCTTTGTGTTGGGTATAGGGGTATCCTGCTCAGTGGGTTCCACCAAAAACCTCTCATACTGGGAATAGGCGTAGCAACTCTTCAGGTCCTCTGAAGGTAAAATCAGGGGTAAAATATCCTCAATGTCATTGACTACATGGTCAGCATGAGGCAGCAAATCTCCTGTCTGCCCCACCCCACTTAGGACTCCCACACTCCACCCCAGCTTTGCTGACTTTCCTAGAAGCATGTCTGTTTTAGTATCTCCCACCATTACTGCATCAGATGGATCAATTCCCAGTTTCTCACAGATCTTCAATGCATTGTATGGAGCAGGTTTTGGTTCCGTATCGGGATCATCTCCACAAATGACATGCTCAAAGTACTTTGTTAAGCCTAGTTCCTGTAGCAAGGCATCTGTACCTTTGCGGTTGTCAGATGTAATGAGAGCTATTTTGACTTTGTTTTTCTGTAGGATTTTGAAGAGAGTCTCTAGATCTCCAAGCTTTTTCATTTCCTCTGGGTTTGTGACATTGCCCTCGGACCACACCGAGTCTAGAATTTCTCGTACTTGTGATTCTTCCATTCCCTCTCCAACCAACATCTTTGTCATTTCATCCTGAAGTATAAACAATCTTGTATATTTTCTGTAGTATTACCAATTTTTGTTTTGGAAGATAATATATAAATGATTTATTTACAAAAATAACCTTATCTATGACAACAAGATGTGTTGGTGAAACACTATGTCTCAGACATCAACAGATTTCCTCCATTTTACATTTGACCTTGAAAGGGGGGAGGAATAAGGGTCAAGAGATTGAGATACACTGTAACTGTCATACCTTGATCTCGCCAGATGTGGCTTCTGCCAGAAGTCCTGGCATCACCCTTTGTTTCTTGGTGCAAAAACCAAGGACATCATAAATCTTGTCCTGGATCCCTTTACGACCAGTCGCTTCTTCAATACTGGAACAGAAATAACAATTTATTCATACAGGTTCACTACAGAGTACCATAGTTCAAACAGAAAAAGGAAATCATGTTATTCTTTAGCTTTCTCAAATGGGACTTTTCCATAGCGTTTTAGTGTGACATCTGATTTTTTTTTTTCTTTTTCTATACAAATACTCTTAATATTGTAATCTGTTAACCTTTTGCATCTAAGTTTTCTGAATTATGAAAAAAAGGCTAACATTCAGAGACACTTTAAATTTACAAAAAAAAAAAATATATATATATACCTTGTGACTAATTTTTTGGCCCAAGGTGTCCACATTGAGTGAAAACATATTAGAGTGCCATCTTTGTCAAAAATGACAAGAGATGCTTTCTTAACTTTGTCTGTACGGCGTTTGACATTATTGACTGTAACACTGCCTTGGAAACTGGCTGCTGACCAAGACACATTCCTGGATTTCAAAGGCTTTCCCTGTTTATCTGTTTCAGAAAATATAATAATTAAAAGTACAGTTTTGATCAATTATGACTAATCACAATCTTCTGGATGTTGTTAATTAAAGCTTACATGATTTTCTTGAGATGCTGCATCCTACTGCAGTTGTATGAAGAGATCTGGACTGCACAAACCGCTGGGCTTGATAAGATCTCGTCATTACACGACGCAACAAATGTGTTCCTGACATCATGAAGTATCTGTTATCAGTTACTTTCCATCAGAAAACCTATGAAAAAAAAAAAGAAATTAACAAAGATGTCAATCTGATGAATGAGAAACCAGTCATCATGTGGCAACTTCCACTCCTCGTAACATTGAATCCTGAGTCTTCTATTCATATGTACACATCTGAAGTCTTATATGCCCAAAACTGAAGGATTCTCATAATTGAACGATTTTAATGCACAGACCAGTTAAGGTAATAAATTGTTAATCATCAATAATTTTGATGATGAAACTATTCATTGACAAGCGTAACAGGAAAGGAGAAAATGTATGGCTGGATAGGGAACCGAACACAGGACCCCTGCATCACTAGTCAGGTGCTCTACCGACTGAGTTACCCAGGTCGATATCCACAGCCGAAACCATTACATTCCTCCCTCCTTAAATTGTTTTCGAAGACACAACCCAAGTTCTTATTTGCCCCTGGCAGGACTTTCACCTGCAATTCCAGTGGTGGTCACAGGCACCAAATCAGTAACAGGAAAGGAGAAAATGTGTGGCTGGACCTCAAATCAAACCTGGGACCCCTGCATCACTACTCAGGTGCTATACAAGCTGAGCTACCCAGGCTGATATCCATGGCTCAAACCATTACACAAGTGTAAAAGAAGATAATTAAGGTATCAATTTGGATAAAACAGAATTATTGTTGGTGTAATGGTCTGGACTGTGGATATCAGTCTTTGTTGCTCTGTTGGTACAGCACCTGACTAGTGATGCAGGAGTCACAGGATTAATTCCTGGTCCCAGCCTTACATTTTCTCCTTTCCTGTT
The DNA here is from genome assembly GCF_033153115.1 of Saccostrea echinata. Lineage (NCBI taxonomy): Eukaryota > Metazoa > Mollusca > Bivalvia > Ostreida > Ostreidae > Saccostrea > Saccostrea echinata. Next base: position 27,444,634 of record NW_026889803.1, read on the forward strand.
ACAACCATTTGGTGCCATTGACCACCCTAGGACTTTCAGGTGAAAGTCTGCCAGGGGCAATTAAGAATATGGGTGGTGTCTTCGATGGCAAAGACAATTTAAGGAGGGATCGAGGAATGTAATGGTTTGGGGCATGGAGATCAGAAGCATATAATATATTTTATAGGCTTCAGATGTGTACAAGACAATTTAAGGAGGGATCGAGGAATGTAATGGTTTGGGGCATGGAGATCAGTCGGTAAAACACCTGACAAATGATGCAGGTGCCCTGGGTTTGATTATTGGTCCAGCCATAAATTTTCTCCTTTCCTGTTACATATTGGTGAAGAGCAACATAATACAGACGGTCCCAGGTTCGACCCCCAAGATGGGTAACTGCCTATAAAATTTAAATAAGAATATTACGTTTACAATTGTATTACAATGTCCATTTTATAGGTCTAATTACAACATCACTTACATGTTTATAATGCTAATGCTTCACATCCACCATGTAGTCGTACAGTCAGTTTAATGTTAAATTCTTACTGAATGACCATGTCTGTCTGACCTTTCCTTTATCTATTCATGGTCATCACACAGGGTTACCGAGTTCTTGGTCTACACCAGCATCACGTTAGTCTATCCCCCCCCCCCTTTCCAATAACCGGTCTTTTCAATAATCGTCAGATCTAACATTTTGATCAATTAATCCACTATATTGTCCATCACTGAGACATCGTACATAATGTACTGATGTCATTATTTAAGGCCTACCTGTAAATTTCTGTCAAACGAGTGCACCGGTTGATTTGTTGATACTGTAAACCGACAAGGCCTTGGAAAAAACACGGTAGTTTTCCAACATCGTGTGCTTTTCACGCTTCATTGATAAGATTCTAAATACTAAGTAAAGGCGGGCCAATCAGAGCTCATTTTACATTACAAATCATGAATAAACATATCGGAAATGAGAAAATACACGCGTGTTGAAAACATGCGGTTCTTTTAAGGTTTTTTTTTAAAGGGGGGTCTTCATTATGATATTTAAGTTAATCATTACAGTTCTTGGGGAAAAATCAAATTAAATTCGTTTAAGGACAGATGATAGAATAGAATAGAATATTTATTCAACCAATTTGGGCCCACAGTGGAGCATAAAGATGAACAATTAATGTCCGAAATCATATAAGTCATAAATAACAATAAACAGAACAAAACAAACAATTGTATATTGAACAGAGAGTTAGTCGTCAACTTTAAGGATGCATAAAATGTATACAAATAGTATATTCAATTTCAATTCGTTTATTGACCAATTAAGGGCACTCACAGGGCAAAAAGAAAGTACATTGTTAAAATGTATATAATGATTATGATCGTACACACGAAATACAATATACATATACATAAGAGGGAAAGAATTGCTTGATTGATAGAAAAGACATACAAGTAGGGGAATACCCAAAATATTTTATATGAACATAAGACTTGTTTTATAGGTATATACATATGGAGATACAGTACATCATATATATATATGCATACATTAATAAACCATATACTTGAAAGTATCATACTTTTACATAATTAATAATAATAATAAAAAAAAGTTACATTCCTTATGATAATGTTTTTTGGAAAAATCTTCCAAGAGAGTTTAGTATATTTAGTTCTTCGCAATTTAGAATCCAGAATAATTTTTGTTTATCAGGCAATTCTGTAAAATGTTTTACTTTGGATGAGATAAAGTTAAATAGGTCTTGTCTTTCCTTTGTAAATTTGCTACAGTGAATAAGGAAATGTTCTTCATCTTCAATTTGATTAAGCGTACAATTTTTACATATTCTTTCTGATCTGGGTGTGTTATTATATCTGCCTAATTCTATGAAAAGTCTGTGCGCTGATACACGTAATCTACATATTGGTTTTCTGTATTCAGGTTTTAATAAAATTAGATATTTTTCCAATCTAAAATTGTTCTTCAGAAATAAATAAGTGACAAGTTTGCCCTCTTTTAGTGTTTCATTTGAGTGTTGCCAATCAAGTGAGTATTTTTTATTCATGGATTGTTTTAATGAATTCATAAAATTACTCTTAGTATAGGACATTATGTTTGGGATATCAAGAATTTTTAGTAATTTTTCTATTGAGGAGTACCAAGTTGTTTTTTGGGCGAAATGAAGTTCCTTACTACATATAAATGCATCTTTTAGTAAAGGGAAATCTGAATTTAAATTTTCTAATCTGTAGCAATATTTAAGTAACATGTTGATAATATCATAATGTAAAGGATATCTACCTAATTCTGAAAGAGAGGCATGGTTCGTACTTTTCCTTTTCAAACCTAGTATAGTTTTACAGAACTTGATGTGTAAATTTTCTCCTGTAAAGTTTTTATAGCATAGTTGCATCAATATTTGATTAGATTGCTTTATTTTTGAATTATTAACATTAAATATTCCCCATATTTCTGAGCCGTAAAGTAATATAGGCTTAATTGTGTGATCAAAGACATTGAGGCTAGTGGATATCCCATTATATGTATAATGACTGTAATATGCCTATATTGTACTATGTTGTTTTCTCATTTAAATGTTGGCATAATATAAAACAACAAAGTTAACTCAGAATCTTCATTTGACATTATCCATGTAAATAGGTCCACATTATTAAGCAGTATTAAATTTGGAAAAGTTTTAAAGATTTTGTTTAAAAACTCTCCTCTAGAATCATTATACAATGGACATATTCTAGCAAAAAATGTATTTCATCCTCAGTTGGACTTGAAGTACAGTAACGACAGACTCTTTCACTCCTAGGAAGAATTTCATTTTAACCACATTTATTAAATATCCTTTCATATCTACCCGTCTCTACCCTTAAGCAATGATTACTAATTCTGAATTTTGTGAGAATTACCCCGATTGTCCCGGTTTTTCATATTAGTATTTTTCAAAATTGAATGACCTTTTATACTTAATCATGGAGGAGATTGTGTAAACACATCAAATAGTTTCAACAAGCAAGGATTGATAAAGTGTTGTGATGCTTTAAGCATTTCATTTGAAATATTGTCTAATCAAGGTGTTTTTTTTTTCAACTTAAGTTTAGAAAATGCTTCTTGTAAGACTGCGAAACATTAACTGGCAAAATTGGAAATATGCAGCTTACGTCATTTCCATCTGTTACACTCAAAATATTTAATGATAGACAATGAAATGGGCGATTACAATTCGACACGGACGTCCGAGAAAACATTGGATTGAAATTCTAGTTTGAAATTTATTTTCAGTCCACCTCAGCTACAGTAGAACGCACGGTGTTACTGATTGACCTAGAAGACAAATAATTTCAATTTCTGAATAGTTTGAAATTTATATTAATCAGAATTTTCTGTCCAGTGTTTTTAAATAAATATAAAGGGACAAATATTTGATTTCTGAGAAGGTTTGGTATGTGTGTGTTGGAGGGGGGGGGGGGCTAAACGATCTTGGAAATAAATAAGAATTGAACAACCCCTCCCTGTTTTTGTTTGTCAAACATTTTTCAGTGAAGAAGAAACAAAAAAAGCTCCTGTCATCCTAGAAATAAATATATTCTGTCACGTGAAGACATGATGTGACTTCACGATTTTTGACAATCCCTCTAGAATCAAATGGCTGTCACCTGAAAAAATAATGTCTGCATTCTAATACTTTTACGTGTCCTAAAAATTATAGGCTAAAAACCTCAAAAATATAAATTTCATTTCAATGTATTTGGGAATTGAAATTAATTGTCTTTTGGATCACACTTTAGGTTTGAAAATAGCTGAGGTGGATTGAAAATGAATTTCAAACTAGAATTTCAATTCAGTGTTTTCTAGGACGTCCGTGTCGAATTGTCTAATCATTTTGACGGTAACAGATGGAAATGACGTAAGCTGCATATTTCCAATTTTGCCAGTTCTGCGGTCTTAATTCCGTGTTTGTAATTTTTTTTTGTCTAGCATGGAAAAACTGCAATTATTATGTTCCATTACCTTTAGCTTTTCTCCTAAAGTATCTATAATTTTTTTTGCATATTATCTGAAATAGAAGTAAGATCTGAAAAATATTGGAACCAATTATCACCCTCGATGCAGTTTTGATCACCTATTTTTTTCATTCCGAATCTGGTTCATTAGGGACCAGTACTCTTTAGGATTATTAGACTCTAATTCATCAAGCTGGTTTAAAATGCTTTGTTTAAATTTTCTTCTCTTTTTTCCCCTTAGTTTTGAATATTGTTTGTTTAATTTGAAAAAAGGAACCTCGCATGTTCGGATCTTTAGGGAAATGAGACAGAGTTAATGCTTTATTTTGAACCAGTTTTTTTCTTCATTTTTAATAGGTCTTCATCAAACATTTCTTGTTTTCCATTTTTAACTTCTTCTTTTTCTTTAGTGAAGCTATACAAACTTTATTATAAATCATATGAACATTGTTAGTGGCATTATTTATTCCAAAATTAATTGTCTAAAGAGATTTCTTCATCTAAGAACTGTCTCATTTCCTTTTGTATTACAGGGTGTGCAAAAGTCTCTTGAAAATTTAATGCGTTATTTGCATTCCAAACATATCTCACAGGAAAATCATCTAATCTAGAATCATTATTCATACATTCATTATCAAAAGATGCTAAAATCTTAAAAGAGAGTTTACAGTGGCAATAAAAAAAATTGCTTTAAAATCTGATACACCCATATAAAGAATATCATGAAATAAAGTTTGTGAGACAAGCACATAATCAACTACACTACATCCATAAGACTTTGCCTGAACTATCAACAAAGCACCTTCCATTCACAATACGTATTTGGTTACTTATGCAAAATTCTGATAAATCTTGCCTCTAAGATCAACAACATTATCTTGGCTAACTCTCTAGATCTGTTCAATCACAACATCAATATTATAGTTATTATTGTTATATAACTGGAATGTGGAGGATACTGTCTCCTGCTATATAGTCTGCATCTGATCCTGTTCTGGAATTAAAATCACCATGAATATCTCCTAAATTCTTATATTTCTCTAAAATGTTATTTTCCAGTCAGGCGCGGATCCAGGAATTGAAGTTAGAGGGGGCGCCAAACGTAGGTAGGGGGTCTGGGGGCCACCTTGAGGCCCCCAGTGGGTCCAGGGTGAAGCCCTGGTTTGGGCTTAAGGGGTGAAGCCCCCGAAAGCCCCTGGATTCTAGAGATTTTGTAGGGTAAAAATGAGGTCTACCAAGTAGACATTTTTACATTTTCTCTAAGAAAATATGATTTACGCTAACTTTGACAATTTTAGGGGGGGGGGGGGGTCGGGCGCCGGGTGCGCCCCCCCCCCCTTAAATCCGCCACTGCCAGTAATCCTAATAAGTCAGTATTACTTTTTGGTGCATAATATACAATGCATAGATATATATCTCTCTTAAAATTAAAGTAATCCCTACACAATTTTATCCACTGGTATTCTGAAGTGCCAGCATTAAGGATCTTAATTCCCTTTTTAATGCTTTTACGTAAAGAAAGGATGCCTGGATTGGTATATATTATGAGCCTATTTTATTGTAAACCATCAGTGATGCAAATAATAAATTTCTAAAATATTAAGAAATTTTAAACCTTCTATGCTGTTCAAAATTCTACCTTTCTGCAACCATCCTTATTAATCTTTACAAATTTTTGTCACTTCAAATCCCATTATTGTGAAACTTTGAATGAAATACTAAAAACTATGCGGTTAAACTTGTTCATTTTACTTATATACACAGGACTCAAGTTGTTATTTTCAAATTTTTTGATAAAAGTTTGTTTTTATCACCTGTCCTTAAACGAATTCTAAAATTGTTATAACGATTTCAAAATTTGTTAAAACGAATTCTTTAATGTAATAGCGAATTAAATTCTTGTAGACGAATTCGAAATTCGTTATTTCGTAAATATTTTCTGACTATAGGCCCTAAATGTCGAATTCTATTCAACGAATTTAATTCGTTATAAAAAAAAATGAAGAAATTGTTTAAACGAATTTAATCTGTTATATCAATTTAAAAAAAAATCGCTTTCACGAACTCAACAAATCTTTCATAACAAATCAAGTTTAATTCGTGCTAACGTATTCGAAAAAATGCTATATAGCAAATTAAATTCGTTTTTAAAAATTCGAAAATTCGTTATATCGATTTCACAAATATTTTTTGATAGGTCCTAAATGGGCTTCTGTATGCATGAAAAAACAAGTTATTATATTTTAAGACTTCAATAATAAAAAGATTTGTTTGTCCAAGAAATTTTAAAGAAAAATTTACATTCTGAGATACTGGTTTCAGAAAGGTAAAGGCAGACCTGCATTTGATTTTTTTTCAGGTTATCGAATATTTACGTTATTCTAATATATACAAAGTATCTCATACATATTATCAGATGGACTGTTTGTTCCACTTTTTTTCTGTATATGAATTTCTTCAAGAGTTTAACATCATGACATCAGATTCTTACAACTGCCTGATCATATGAGGTTTGCCGAATTAATTTTTTTTATGAGGAAGAAGGGGCGTTGGAAAGGGGGAAGGGTTCTTTTCATGTATACTAAATCTCACAAAATAGAAGACCCAACAAAATCTAGTTGTGAACAAAATAAACGAACAATTATATAAGCAGATACACTGAAGGTTAAAAATTAAGGAACGGTAACGTTATGGCTTATTATGTAACTACAAGGCCAAACATTATGAAAACCGGTTAGTGGAGTATCTCTGATGTGTACAAAAACTTGTACCCAAAATTACTCAATGAGCAATGTCTAACATCGTGTAAGACCTTGCAAAGAATCATCTTAATATTGTAGATGAACTAGAATTTTGTACACACTTACAATAATAATCTTGAAACAGAGTTTCGTGGTGAAAATATGGATCACGTTTAGTGCTGATTTTTCAACAACCGACTGATTTCCGATTTATGGATTTCGACAGAATTCACTACTGCAAAAGATTTATTCTTTTATCACATTGGTGATAACAAATAAGTTTGTTCACTTTCCATGTTTACTGAGCGAGAAAGGTGGATGGGGGTGTCATCTCAATACATATATTGCTTATATTTTTACTGACATGATTAAGAAAATACGAAGAATATAATAGAGAATATCATAGACATATTGTCAGTCTCTTCATCAGCCCTCTGCCATTAACATTAGTCTGTTGTTTCTCTAGCCAAGCGTTTTTAAAAACAATCTAGAGGACTATTGTAAAGCAGACCCTCAAAAGGAACACAGTATAGGTACCTAGATGCATGTATTTTTATTGGTTTTAAGAGCCAATCTGTCTGAAAACTGTGCAAAAACAAAATTTTTGTGTTTTTTTTTTCAATTACATGTACATATTAGGTGGTCTTCCTATACACCAAATTTCATCAAGATATGGAAGCCTTCGATTTGGACAGTATTGCATGATGTTATGGCAGACCGGCCCCTAAACGAGCTTTAAGTAAGGGTCAAAGAATATTCAGCATCTGAAAAAGAGTGTACACACTACACCATTTACTCCTCAAACAAGTCATTGAAATAAATGATGACAAATAATATAAATATTTTATTTATACAATATGATTAATGTTAAAATGGAGTTTAAATGTCTTATTATTAATCATAATTTTACACCAATATTTTTCTTCACCAAAGGAGAACATTTCTAATTACTTACACATGTAAGTATCTCAAAAACTTAAAGATGAATTGGTGTCATTAAAATGAGTTATACATTTTATAAAATTTACAATAAAAAGAAGAGGAAGTTTAAAAGAAAAGAAATTTTAAAAACCCAATGCAATACAACTGAACATAGGAAAACTGATACACATTAAATGTCAACAATGTTAAATGACTGTACTGCTTTATTTCCAAATTGGAAAAAAAATCTTTAAAATGAGCAGAAATTGTACCAATAAAAGATGACCATCATCTTTGTTTTAAAATAATTCCAACATTTTTACTGTTGCTCTTAAATTATAAAAAAAAAATTCTGTGTTCAGTAAATTTCTTTATAAGACAATCTAACATTTTCAAAAATTACATACTGTAAATGTACATACAGTGTATGTAATTGCAGCATTTTTTAAAGACACTTTATAAAAAAAAATTATATTGTCAGACCATGTAAGATTGATAAATCATAAAACTGATTTAGGTAAATAAATAACAATTGCCCAATTGGCCTTAAACATCACTTGAATATCATTTAACAACTTTCATCCTTGTAAATTAAAAAGAAAATTACAAAAATGACAAAGGATGTAACTTTAATTGATTACTTAATTAATTTGGAAATTTTTAAATAAATACCAGGAAATTGCATTCATTTAAGCAATGACAGAAGATTAATGCCACAATTTAGATATCACCACATTTCAAGCACATATAGTATTGTTTTTGAAGGGGGGGGGGGGCAGCCAGAAAAAATATTTGACAATGGAGTTCCAACTTTTTCCACAAAGGACAAGGTATGGATACAGCTGAATTTGGCCCCCTATTTGACATAAAAATCAAAACACCTTAAAATTGTGATAGTTTGCAGTCAAGAACTTTAAATGATGCTTGTTTCAAAATCAGCACTAAATTTGATCAAAGCATACAAGGAGGCCACAAGAGGGTGCCAAAGTACAACATTTTACCAAATTTCTTCACTCCTGGTGGAATTTTGCCAAATTTGAAAATTAATGCTTTTCACTTCGGGAAACATAGAGCAAAAGCTTGCCTATCTGAGATTTTTATAAGATGCATGTGATACATGTACTTGTGCATGAAATATTTAACTTTGGTAGATAGGCAAGCTTGTGCTCTGTGTTTTCTGAAGCATAATCTGCTTAAAAATTGATGAAAATGTTCTTAAAATGAGACAAATTAAAATCAATATTCACTTTGAATCGGAGATGACCACAAGTTTTTTTATGATGAACTATTGCATTGTCCTTAGAGAAACCCCAAGCTAGGGGGCAAAAAAGGGTCTTAGTCTATCCTGTCCTTTATTAATGCATTATCATGGGACAATTTGACTTTACTGCCAAAAAAAGTGTGGGCCAACCTCCCTTTCAATGAAAATTGTCAACAGTAAAAGGTTATATTTGGAAAAAAGTCGGGGACAGCCCCCCCCCCCCCCCCCCCCCCCATGTGTCTGAAAATTTAATTTAAGATTTATTGCCAGTCTTGGTTTCATCTCAATTTGAAGTAGACGTGAATAATTAAGTAGGATATTTCAGTTCAAGACTGCAATTTACACTTCTTTTTTTTTTTTTTTTTTTTTAAGAAAAGGCTAAAGTATGGGAGTGGGGGTGGGGTGGGGTGGGATTACTGTTTAAAGAAAACTGTGTCTTTAATCTTCTGTATAAAAAGTTATTGCACAAATATAACTTCATATGATAAGCTTGTCACACAAGAGTGAAATGTTCAATGGATAATTCTGTCAGATGTCTCAGAATAGAAATCACATGCTCTTCTGAATAAATCTGAAAAATAGAAATATGAAAACAATAAACATCAATAGCACTAATGGAGCTTTTCTTAAATTACAATAAAAGCAAGGAAGTATCCCTATTTCAGCAATTACAAACTGAAGTGATCTGTAGATCACAGACTATTTACTGTAAATCCCTTTTTATTCACAAGAACTTCATTTTCAAGAAATTATGTGAGACAGTCTGCTCACCAAAATTATATTCTCACGTATATTTGTATTCTTAAAGATTATTTAGGGCAAAAACAAAAATTTGTGAATTTTTTGTCTACTTAATAAAGAGTAAATGACTATCTTGCTAAAATAAGGTGTCACAAAAAATTTGTTGATCTACAGTACAGACTTGTCGAAATTTTGAAATCACTGTCAGACATTTGGTCTGACAAAGTCAAATGTTCTGTCTGACCGGACGAAGTTTTGTCAGACCAGATACTTGTACCTTATTTTGACGCTGAGAAAGGAAAATAAATAACAGCACCAAAATGCCCTTTATCATTTTCAACAGCCTTCAATCTCACAAGTTTCTTTTCTTAGGATAGAGAGTCTTTAATAAGAGACATAAATAACATATTTTATGTCTTTGCTGTAACAATTTAAATTGACCATCGTCCCCATGCTGATCACACAGTCATCTTTTCTGTGTTTGTGACCTTCAGTTGCGCATCCCGATCTCGACTTTTTTAAAATTTGCATCACGCTCGATTTTTTCAAAGGGTCATTTGGACCGACGTTTTCTTAAAAGTTATCAGTCCAGACAAATTTTTACCAGCCCTGCCGACAGGACCGACAGATTTCGACAAGTCTGACAGTATTGAATAAAGTGCTGCCTACCACATCTATGTGAAATCATATTTTGGAATAGTGAATAAGTGCACTAAAGAAAGTTCACTTATATGTTATTGAAAAGTATTTCTTCTGCTTGCCTTTGTACTAAAGCACCTTAGCTCAATAAAAACTAACCTTTCAATTTACTGGTTTAATAATTACATGCTTAAAAGAAATCAATTTTAATTTTACTCTTTGTTCTTGGCCAGGATGGTAATTAAACATGATCCAAAGAAATACACAGTGTATATTTATAAACAAAGTTACATACCTTAAGTAAACCCTCTCTACCAATGTAACATAAGGAAGTACCAACACATGACAACTGCATTGCCTACAATGACCGATTAATCTATTAACCATAAGCAATATGAACAATTAGTGTTTCTTTTTACAATTAAACTTAAAATACATTATTAAAATTATGTCAAAATCAAGAACTTCATATAAAGAAGAGATCAAAATTATCAATTGATTCTCAGCACACACAGAGGTACAGAGGATGAAAACTACAGATAACATATTTTAGTCAAAATGGGATGATGACATGAACTGTTAATTTCAAAGGTACACAACTTTGAATAAACTAGGTAAACTTCCCAGTCAAGTCTTTGTTAGTATTTTTTTTATACTTGTACTTTGTACCAATATTATTACTTTTGGAAACAAGTATCCTCTCTGTCACATATATGTGTATAAATCAAATTTCTTTCCTATTTGTAGTAGTACATCACTACATGTAGTAGTAGTACTAATAGTACATGCAAAAACAAATGTACTTTTTTTTCATTTATGAAAAGTTCTTGTCTCTTCTCACAAGGACATCATTTTTTTGAAACACATTACAACAAACATATTACATCATAAATGGCTATTAAAATAAGTATTGTTTTAAAAAAGAATATCATTTAAAAACTCACATTTAGCTTTATTCTAAAAAGCGAATAAAAATGTTCCTCTAGACACGAAAGGAAAGTTGTCATCTCCTCTTCTGTGAACATATCTGATCTGTGATCATGAATGCTGGAAAATGTTACAAACATCATTGATTATTGTACTGGGGTAAAATTATGAACTTAACTAACACTGTAGTTATACTGATATATTTCATAAATAACTAGAAATCTGACCAGTCAGCAAGGGCCCCGCTGAGGGTTAGAAATATTAGGGTGCAGATTAGGGGATAAGAATTTTACTTGATTCCAAAAAATTTCAAAATATATAAAGAATAAGCAACAGCAACTGCTAAATATCCAACAATCTGTAAATAGTATCCTTGTATTTACATAAGGCAGTAAAAAACATCATATCTATAATAACTCAATTAAATGTATATTTAAAAATGAATGAAGCATGTGTTTTCTAAAATGCCAGCCTTCAGTGAATGCAAATATCACCCAGGCTTGACCTTTACTTCAAAACAAATATCAGTTGCAGACAAAGGTGTTAATTAATCTTAAAGTGACAGAAAGATAACCCTCTAAAATATTCTGCAAACCAGCAAGATAATCAAACCCACGGGATTAATTATACTGCTCTCTCAACCTTTTCTTCTAAGTTTACAATAAGAACTTTTTCAGCAATGATAGAATGAGGTTATTATCTGAATACCTGTCAAAATAAATAGTATTCTTGAATTTACATAAGGCAGAAAAAAAGAAAAAAAAGAAAAAGAAAATAATAATAAAAACGATATCTTTATCTATATCTTGTTTTTAGAGTTCAATAAAATCATAACTCATTTTGTATTTTAACAAAATAAAGTATGAACATTATTTAAATCCACATTTCAGAGAAGGTAAACATCATTCAGAATTGACCTTAACTTCAAAACAAACTTCATTTGCAGACAGAGGTGTTAATTAATCTCAATGTGGCAGATAAAGATAAATGCTTTGGATTTTCTTCAAGAGGAAAGTTAATTAATCCCAAGAGACTCATTGCAGCGTTTCATGATTTACAATAGAACATTCTCAGCAGTTATCTCTCTTTGCCCATTCACTCTTATATAAAGTTAAGGAATCTACCCCACCACTCCAGCTCCAAACTGGATGACATAGAGAACCAAACTTAGCATCAAAATATGTCTTACTGCCTACTCAACCAACATACCAAATTTGAACTTAATTGGTCAACCCTAAAAAAAGTTATTAGAAAAAAGCAGAAAATTTGTGGACGGAAGAATGACAGACGGACAGACAGACAGACAGACAGACAGAGTGATTACTATAGGGCACCCGCAAATCCTTGCGGGGCCCTAATAATACAAATAGAAAACTGAATTCTTGCTGGAACAGAAATATCAGAATTTGTTTAAATAATCACAAACACAAATGAAATAAAAATAAATAAAATCTGTCAACAGTATTCCTTTCGTGTAAAAAAAAAAAGATATTCTATTTTGATGATCAACTGCAGATGACGTTATCGTTGATAATTCCAAGTTTACATCAGTCATTTAATCAAATGGAAAGATTCAGACTTGAATTATTCATACAACCCTTATTTCTCAGATACATTCAGTCCAAATGATTCAAATCAGTACCCCTGACATTACAAGTACCTGTTCCAAACTTTAAGACAATCTTCTGCTTCTATGGTGTATGTGACTTTCTTGATTCCCTCACATTCACTAGGCACCTGATAGACAAGTTCTACAGGCTTCTTCTTACGACCTGAAATAATGGAAAAAATTAAAACTGATGCTCAGTTACTTTAATTCAAGAAGGAATAGTTCTCAAAATATAGGAATAACCTGCCTTTAAAATTTAGTTCATAAAAAGGGGGGAAAAATCCAATTAAAATCAGATCCTTTGATCTATGACATAGATCGCTACACAAGGATCAAGTTCTCATATCAAAGGATCTGATTTTTATCAAAAGGATTAATTTTGAAGTTGCATGGTTTTCAAAAGAATTGTTACCAATACAATGCATAACATCATGAGCTATCAATAAAAATTGTCCTAATCAGGGAAAAATAAAATAAATAGCACAAGTGCTCACAACCTTTACCATATTTATGTCTCCAAAAGAATTTGTACCTGTATTTTCAAATCCTTACTTGTATTTGCCAGAGCTCCACTCCACATACCAATCATCCAGGCAAGATGTACAGGAGGAAAAACCATTGGGGTAACTTTGCAGTCAAAATGCATCTGGAAATGAAAAGAATACATTCAAAACTTGTAACTACTGTAAACCAATTATTATTCGCGACAACTTTTATTTTTGATTTATCAGTTTGAAACCCATGCTCGAGGATTAATGATCGTGACTGGAAATATATTCTACATAGATACTCAATTAAATTAATAGTTAGCTGTGAGAAATATTCAGGAGTAAAATATGGTCATAAAACTCATGGATATATCTTGAATGCGAATAAAAATTGGTTAACAGTATTCCCTCTGACCATCTTACATCCAACTTTTTCCATTATGGGAAAATTTCATGACTTTTGTTTATGGATTAAGAAGTGGATACCAAAACATCCAAACAAATATAAAGCAGAGATGCTTTATCTAAACCATACAAACAAATACATGTATAAAGCAGAAATGCTTTATCTCTTGCTTTGACTACTCCCGTTGAAGTCCCAACCCTGAATTTCATATTTGTATAATGTCTGCAGGTATGCATTTGTCTATGGTGAAATGGTACTCAATAATGTAATAGAAAACATGCTTATAAATGATACTGCAGCTTTCTTAAATACCCTAAAGTGGAAAACGTTCACATTCAGTCAAAAAATAAAATAGCAAAGTTTAGAATCTAGTAAATTGATTTAACATTATGATAGACATTTCCATACTTAATACTTCTGATTTTTACTAAAAACACCAACAGTTTACTGTATGAAGGAAAATGTTCTACCTGGAGCCAGGTGATAAGGACATCAGTGAGGGCTACAGTAGATTTCACAAGGAGTACAGGGTAGTAGGTAAAATGGTCCTTCACATCTGGACCCAGCTGTTCCCCCTCCATCTCCACCCCACAGAGTGTGGCTGTCAGCAGGACGGTGTCTGTAGTACCTTCAACAGTGACCACCACCAGAGGTATATGTCAATATTTACTTAATATACAGCGACCAGCCAATTCAAGAGGTAAAAAACACATCACGCAAAACTAATCAATATAATGTTTTTAAAAGTAAACATGATAAAATGAAGCATATAATTTAAGAAGAATTGCTCAAAAGGACCACCATTACACTATCTTAATAATGCTCAGTGTTCCAAACTAAGATTCAGAAAATAATTTATGACATCAAAGGAAATGAGAAAGTTTAATTTAATGAAAAATTTAAATATATAATTTCTGTTCAGAATAACATCTTTGTATTTACTGTAAGCCATGTTAACTGATATGTCAGATAGAGACTGCAAAGTCCTTTTTCTTAAAAGGATCTAACATTTACTATTAACTTTACCACACCCATGTAAATCAATTCCAATAAAAAAAAAATCAATCCCATAAGTAACATGTTAAAGACAATGGTAAATAATAACTGGGAAAAAGGTGAAAAATCAATTCAAAAAATGAAGGAGGGTGTGACAATCTAAGCACAGGAGTCTGAAGTTTTTATTGTTAAAAAAATATATATTGGGAAAAAAATTCCATCCTTACCAAGTGGAGGGGTAGTAGAGAGTGAAATATTTTTTTGCAGTATTTTTCTAAAAATAAAAACTTCAGACTCCTGTGATCTGAGTAATATACAGCCTATAAAATACCAAACAGTAACAATCAGTTTGATTATGGTTACCTTTTCTTTTAATAAACGACTTCTTTTAATATTATTGTGTTCTTTCAGTATTTACCTGCACTCCTCTTTCCTTTTATCAAAATTTGTACAGCATCAGGGTCATCTGTAAGAATTTTTTTTTTCTTTTTGGTAAGTATGGAAAATGTGCATTACATGTAAAATCAAAATTCATTTCCTCATTTTGATAACAACCACATCACTCTCCAAATCTAAAAATATTGTACAATAATGTTTAATAACACAATGCAAAGTACATATAACTTGTTGAAATAAAGTTTTCAATCTAAAACCAAAATTCATACATTCACTCTTTTTCAGTCCGTCTTGGATACAGAACAGTGCCTTTCCAGAGATATTGTTCTCCACAAACATTCCCTTCTGACTGGCCTGAAAGTGAAGTAGATAGACTTCATCTAATATGTAACATACTGGAAATGCATTTCTACATGAACAAACGTGAAAGTTGCTATGTTATAAGGTCAGCACAATTCATGTGTATACACTGTATCAACAGGGCTAATTAGCCTGTCAACAAGTCTGATAAACCAGAAAAACTTAAAGCATTGACTGTTGATCACATTGAGAAAACCATATCTACATGTATAAATAATAGACCATATGCATGTACAAAACATGGATACAATTATAATGATTAGTAGACCCAATGATGTCATTAGATACATGTATGTAACTTGGTTGAGACTGATAAAACTAAACAAACGAATAGAAAGTAAAGAAGCTTCTCACCGCTACTACACAGGAAGACAAAAGCTGGCCATATCGCTTAAGGTCTTTTGAGGAGCTGCTGAACTTGTACAGGGGAGATAACTTGAACACTCTCCATGTTTTGTTGGTGAACCCTGTTAAGATAATTAGTACAGGTACTAAATAAGAAATCATTGTAATATATATTTTCAAATAGATGGCATAATATTATTATATATTGTATACAGTCAGGGGCATGACTTTTGAAATTACTTTTCTAAATAATTAAATCATATTATTATGAATTATCTATCCTTGACTGTATTTTGCTCTACGAACTTGTTGTTAACCTACTGGTATCTGAACAGCTTTATACTGAACCATTCACAAAATTCTAGAAAATTATTCAGTCTTAGAAAAATTACAAGAATGTGTGTAATTGACCATTGAAATGTTCATAAAATACAAATAACACTCTATTCAAAGAATATCATCTTTACTGTTTAGGAAATGAAGTCTGTCATCTGAAATACATGCAACTCCCTTAAACTAATATCATCATGCCTCATATAGGATTAGTTTCAGCAGAAAATTTTAAATTTTGATGTTTTGATAAAGAAGAAGTTCTGGTTTTTAAGAATAACTCTTATGGATGATTTCTTTGCTTCTTCACAAATACATGTCAGTCAAATAACTTCAGTGAGTTAAAAATAACTTGCTTCCATTACCCCCCTGACTGACATATATTTGGAAATTTGGTGTTTCAAACCTTTGAACTCTCCCGATTCAGCAACACTCTCAGATTGGGTTTTTGATTTTGCTCTGACTGTTTTCCTTTTGCCTAGAACAAATTATTTCTACATTAAACATCTTTTCAAAGGAAAGTGTGCAGATATTTGCAAGTTTTTTGGCTCTGTTTTATTCATTCTATAAATATCTGCATTAATTACTCAATAATTGCTTAATATAATTGAAATGAAGAAAAATATATACTAGGTCAACTAGATATAATTAATGTAAAAAAATTAGCTCAAAATACTGAAATAAAACAGAATTCATGAGGACATCCAAAGGACACTGCTGATATTCTTTAACCTTGAGTGGATGGTAATACTGTTGCAATCCTCCGACTCTGTGGGGTTCTCCCGTAAGGGGTAAACCTCTTTGGAGTGAACCTCTGTGACAACCTTGACTTCAATGTATTGCCAAACTGTGGTGTGGTGTAGTTTTCTGATGAGCGCTTCTGTTGTGTAGCCATTATTTTACCTAAAGGCAAAAAAAAAGAAAAAGAAAAAAAACTCTGTTTAGTTATCGGGTCTGTTCACATAGAATATTGGTACATGTTCAACTGGGAAATGCTTGCTCAGGGTCCCTTCGTTCCAGTATTGCATAGTATAACTGGGAAGCAAACATAATTAGATTAATTAGATTAGTAGTTCGAATTTTCTCGAATGTCTCCCAGGTGTCGCAGTGCGAGCAGCTCTGCGCTGCTCGCTTTTACATCACATTTGGGAGATTTGTCCCAACCTGATTAAAGGAGGCCTAGGGGCATAGAGTCCATTTTCATCCATCAATACTTCTTACCTTGAATGGAACTTTGATATGAAGTTGATATGAAATGATGCATGATGAAGTTGAGGAATTTCAACAAATTGAGTTCAGAGAAAACATTCCCACCGAGGGCCGAAATTTCAAGTATAAAACAGCTCTTTAAAGAAACTTTTTACTTACTCGTAAAAGAATTTACTTACAATGAATAGCTGCTAACATACAATTTCATTGCTTTAGATGGATCGTTCTTCGAAACTACCGCCATAATGTATAAGCGGAAATGCTGATTGAAAGGCTATTAGAAAGAGCTTTCATGAACGACAACGTTTTTCCGGTGCTTTTACTAAACTGTTTCATCTTACTGTATAAATAAAAAGAATACTTCCTTTTAAAAAATGATAGTATCACATTGTACTATATGTGGACCGTCAAATTAACATTAAATTCAAAGAATTGGAGATATCTTTAACTATTGATAATATCATCCATTCAATATTATTTTACTGTTGCGCAACTTTTTGATGAATTTTATCACGGAAAAGTAGCAAATATCCAAATAAATGGGACAACGTGTCAAACTAAATGTATGCTTGTAAATAGACACATTTGAAATGCGAGTACTTTATTTCTTATCATTTGAGCTTTAGTTGGTTAGTTAATTGATTATATGGATTATATGTACACTTTTAATTAATGATAAACATTCGTTGTAACACGTTTCCCCTGCAAGTGAATAAATTCAGCCACGTTATCATTCCATAAAACAGTCATACAAGTACTGCATGTCTATTTACTTAAAAAATAAAATGAAAATAAAAATAAGAAAAGAAAAAAAAATAAATTTAATGCGGCATGCTGATAATTTATATCTCTGAAGCAATGTGATTTTTAATTCAATTACATTCGTGTTCTGCAAGTTATTTCCACTCTCCTTCTGTTCTTCTCTTGTAATGGAAACTGTTAAGAAGTTTTAACTGCCACTTGAAGGGGTGAATGGAGGTTTACAAATGTTGGAATCATAGAAAATGTGGTAATAAGATACATAAGCAAACATGACTGAAAAAGTTTGTTTTAAAAAATATTTAAGTTGCAACAAAATTTCTGTCGTAGAGTATCGGTTGCAGGGGTTTTTTAAGGTCTTAAAATCAAGGGACTGGACCTTTCCATTTGGGAAAAAAATAGCGTCATTTAGTTAAAATAGGGAAATATCATAAATCACATTTTTCGAGATAAATTCAAATAGGAGCCATTTTTTGGATTTGAAAAGCATTTATTGACTAATTTACATTCAATAAATCTTTATTGAAAATCAGCTTCACTTAATTGTTTGCTGTTCTGAAGTTTTATTTAATTTAAGTTTAATTTTTTTTCTATTATATTTAGAATAACATTAATGTCATGTTTCGAATTGTCTTTTGGGAATTTTCTGCAATGAAATTGGGAAAAACACACACTTTTTACCATTGGGAATGGAGCCTATTACAGGCCCCCTACGACCCCTAAAAAAATCCTGAAGTAGCAAGTGTAATGCGAAAGTTGAACTTAAGGAAGCTCTAAACACTAATATTCAAATGTTTTTTGGACTTTGAGACAAATATATCATAAAAAAGTGCTCATATTGAGTGTATCTAGTTCATTTTCACTATAGATTATCTGCCTTATTTCTTCAGGAAAAATGTTGAAAGGCAATGAACGATTTGTAATCAGAAATCACTCACACTGGGAAAATTAATGAAAATAATGTATTCAATTACTAAATCTCCGTGTTATATAACGTTAAGAATACTTTAATTAATTACAAATTGTGTCATTAACTATAGATTCCCATTTATTCTATTTTTCTTCTAAAGGCAGATGTCACTCCATCTGAATAAAACTACCCTACAAACAGAACTCTTTGGTGTGCAGTGTTTATAGCTTCCTTAAATTCAAGTACATATACTAGTAGTTTGATCTGCCCTTTGATGTTAAGTGGAATAAACGAAAATTTTCATCTAATGACGTAACTTGAAATCGAGTAAAGTATTCGTAACACTATATAACAACAAAATTTAAGTAATTGAAAACATTATTTTCATGTATTTTCCAAATGTAAGTAAACGACAGTGATTTCTAAGTGTTATCTATCACTTCAATACTTTTGATCATTTCTCCTAGAGAAATATGGCAGGTAACCTATTTTGACATAAGGGCAACATGTACACCATTTTCTAGAAATCTAAAAAAAAAAAAAAAAAAAAAATAGTGTTTATGGTAAGGTTAAATTATTTTTTCTTCTTCACAATACATGTATCAGTAGCACATTGCACAATCTTTGCATAATTTGATTTACAATCCCTTATAATAAAGTTAACAATTTATTGACACAATCTTTGACGGAGGGAAAGGCGGAATTAATTATTCCGTTTGGTGTCTGTTTCATTATTAAGTTGACCGGAACTTGTTTACTTAAATATTATTGTGCAAAATATATTCCTTATCTAAAATATATTTTGAAACTGATTACTTATTCTTTATGAAGTAAAAATAAAGTTAAAAAAACAAAAACAACATTTATACTTAACAATAGGTTTAATTAAGTTCTTTATGTCCAGCGCCAAATACTGCTTTCGGAGCGATAACGTGTAAAAGGAACTTCCTCCAAGATGGATTCCAATGAGCGACGTGTAATGAGAGTCGTAATGATGCTGAGGTTGACAGTGTTTATCGCATTTGTTTTTCAAGTGAATGGACAAGGTGTAGGTGTTAGGAATGTTCCAACTGTCTCATATAAACAACAAGACATGAAATTACAAGACGGCAAGCTGGGACAACCTGTTGTTCATCATCAACAGGGACTCGACCCTGGAAAAGAGAATATGCAACAGAAGCATGGAGCAGGTGGAACAGGGAGACAGCTTGGTGCTGGGAAACCAGCAGCTTTCAGACTTTCAGAGAGCAGGGAATGTGCAGATGATATTGTTAAGCACTGTAACCCTAAAATATACAAAAATAATTTCGCCATTCTGGATTGCTTACAGAATGACATTAAGGTACCTGCATCTTTGCATTATCTAAATTTGTTTTAATATGTTGACGGTGCGACCGTTGGGGCGAGCGCATTTTTCACTTAATTTTAAGATCCGCCTCTTCAAACCGCACGAGACATTTGCAACGTCTAAACTGTGACGTCACATGACGTCGTATGTTAGCTGCATTTCCATAAACGAAGTTTGAAAAAGTGCTAAAATTTTAACAAAAAACGTTTAATCTACTATCTGTTTGCAATATCCATTAAATTAAGGTGAGTTTATTTTTTGTGAATTTTTAGTTGTTGTTAGCGCGCGAACGAAGTTAGCAGCGAGAACAAGAAGCGATGCATTGTGGGTCCAGAATTACTGCGGAAAAAAATTCTATTGAATGAATGTGCAGTAGTCTAAATTTTCTCTTCGCCGAGGTGTTGTCGTTAGAGCTCGCAGTGACGAGCTTTGCCGCACTTTGTGCCGCTCACTGCACTCGCTATGAGTATAGAAGACAGTAATAAACATATGTTGACGGTGCGACCGTTAGGGCGAGGGCAGATGATTTACATCATCTGTTCAAACTGCACGTGTCAATTTGGTACGTCTAGACTCTGAGGTCACATGACGTTGTATGTAAGTTGCAAAAACAAATCTTAGCCTGAACAGCGTTAGTTTTTATGAAGAATGTTTAATGTACTGTTTTTTCTGCAATATCCATTTAATAAATCAATGTAATTTTATTTTTTGTTGAACTATTCAACTTTTGTTGCTACCGTGAGAACGTAGTTTGCGGCGAGATGCAATTTGCAAAGCATTATGGGACCACAGGTTAATGCAGAAAAAAATTCGTTGAAATCAATGTGCACAGTTTGAACTTTCTCTTCGCCCAGGCATTGCTTTAAGAGCTTGCAGTGATGAGCGATGCTTTGCGCCACTTGCTGCGCTCGTTATAACGTAACAATAATAGCATATGGTGACTACAAGGATAAAAAATGTCAGTGTAAAATATAACTTTTTTTTCGGGGGGGGGGCTACAATTCCTGGTGCAGGAATTAGTAACTCCCGCAAAAATCTTGGCTCAAATCATAATTTTGTGAATATACATGTATTTCATTTGCATTTCATACCTGAACTCAAAAAAATGTAGCCATGCAGACTATAATATATAAATTAATCCAAATCAACTGTCAACCATATTTACTGACCTGATTTATTTATTTTGGAATATCTGGTTAGAATTTGGGAAGGGATCTTTTAACTAGATATTGGAATCTCTTGTTTGTCAACTTTGCAACTTGAATATGTCCACCTTGTTTACTGACCTTCAGGCTTATTTTTTTTTTCTTTGGGACATCAAGATTAGAATTGGGGAATGGATCTTGTAACTGAAAATTAGAATCCATAATTTTAAGCATAAGCATTATTTTTGTATGAATTTTGTTTACTTTGAATGCATTGATTAAGTGATCCATACAAAAACAATTGTATATCTACACCAATATTTACTTTATCAAACCTAATCTTAATTTCAAGTAAGTCTCAGGAAATCAAGTGAGACATGTCATGCCAAGGACAAAAATAAACATGCTGCTGTATTTTAATCTGCGAATATTGAATAGAGGGTTAGGTTGTGATCATGAATATATTCTCTCTTATTTGAAGGAAGTTTAACTCAAGAGCAGTTTAATGTTTATTTTGCCAGAAGTCACCCTCAGTAAAACAAGAAATTTTGCACCATTATGGGGAGGTCTACATTATTGCAGCTATAAAATGTATTTATCTATAAATTGTGCAGTACCCTAGGTATGGTGTGCAGTATCCAGTAGTTCACACAGCAGACTTGTAATAGTGTAACATTGTTTTTATTAAATCAAGTGAACTTTTCCAGATGCATGTCAGACATGTCAAAAATTTGAAGCCTGGCCATCTTACAAGTCACTTGGCCACTGATTGATCAAAATTAGAAAGTCCTGTCGTCAGACTAAGCTTCAATGTTTCACAATTTTGAGAGATGGAAATGAGCATTTAATTACATGTCTAGGATGACAAAGTTCTCTGTAATTAATTGATGATTTTCTTGAGGAAATATTTTTTAATGCACTTAACTTATTTTCTTACTTGCATCAAAATTTTGCAAAATTACAGACCATATCATTTTAAGTTTGTTCAATTTGTGGGGTCAAAATAGGGGATCAATGTTGAAAAAACATTTCAAGAACAAATGTTCATAGTTAGTCATATTAGTATTATTATAAATATTCTCATGTAGTGTAGATTTAAATTTGTGAAAATTTTGGTCCCAGAGGTTTGGGTGAGGCTTAGTACAATTGAGGATCAAAGTTTATGTAGGTATATAAAGGAAACATCTTTAAAATTCTAATTCTTAAGATCTGAGCAGGGTCATAGTTAGTCATTTTAAATTGGCAGCATATGTCAATGTAGTGTAGATGCAGATATGTTTAATTTTTGGCCCCAGAGGGTTGGGCCACCATATGCGGTTTTATACAGAAAGTATATAATTTCTGCAAGAAGACCAAGGTTACAGTTTGAAACTTTACATCAAGCTTCAATAAACTGTAATTCTCAGATCTGACAAATTGCACGTTGTCCTTGAACCCAATCAATGTTTTTTGTATATATATTGTCACTCATTGTAGACAGTGAAAAAAAATAATAGTTTATAATTAAAATTAGACCTCCATTTTTTCAATGACAGTAATGTTTTTGCAAGAATGATGCTGCTATTTTATAGTCTTGTACACCTTACCCGAACTATGACATAGATCCTTGTGGTGATTCAGATTCTTTTTTTTTTCAGATAATATGAGTCTTAACAAAATACTTGTATTGAATTGTACTGCTTTTGTAATAATTTCTGTGGCAAACTTTGATGATATCATCATGTTCTTGAGTGTAATGAAAACACCTAAATAATTTATTTTACCAGCAGCTTTTGTGAAACTTTTACTGCTTTAAAGTAATAGTGAGTATTTCATCTTCATTTAGGATATGTAAACCATAGTACCTAGTACCCACCCCCTCCAAACTAAGAGCTTTGTAGTTTTTTTTTTATGGATAATTTCTTTGTGTAGTGAGGTAATGAATGAAGTTTTAAGGGTTGTATATAAAATTACTAAATTTTTATTACAAAGACTGCAAGAAAAGTAATTTTTTTTTTGACAGAAGATCTACAGTAAAACACACTTATAATGAAGTGCCAGAAATGAACAATTTTGATAAATTATTAATGAAACTTAGCTTCTATCATGTATATGTTTCATTTTCGTATATTTTCAGATAATGGAAGATTTATCAGAAGTGTGTCAGCATGTAAGTAATCTACACAGTTTAGATGAATACAGATATCTTTTGACATGTAGATAAACTTTCAGACTTGTCGAAATTCGTCGGCCCTGTTGGCAGGGCCGGTAAAAATTTGTCTGGACTGATAACTTTTAAGAAAATGTCAGTCCAAATGACCGTTTGAAAAAATCGAGCATGTCGCAAATTTTAAAAAGGTCGGGATTGGGATGCGCAACTGAAGGTCACAAACACAGAAAAGATGGTCGTGTGCGCGGCGTAGTGACAATGGTAATTTTAAATTGGTACAGGAAAGACATAAAATATGTTTGTCTCTTATTAAAGACACTCTATCCTAAGAAAGAAACTTGTGAGATAAGTGAAGGCTGTTGAAAATAATAAAGGGCATTTTGGTGGTGTTTTTCCTTTCTCAGCATCAAAATAAGGTACATGTATCTGATCTGACAAACCTTCGTCCGGTCCGACAGAACATTTGACTTTGTCAGACCAAATGTCTGACAGTGATTTCAAAATTTCGATAAGTCTGAACTTTGATTTTGAACATTAAAAAAATGTTTCAGTCTTTTCACTTTTCAGTTTATATGGAAATACAAACTAAATTTAACACGAGATGACAGGTTTGACTATGCAGCTGGAGAGGTGTGTAAGCAGGAACTGAGTCAGGTATACATCAATAAATGTGGGTATTTTAGTGAACATTACTGTTAAAGAATGATAGGTGCATAAATTATTGGAAATGTGAAAGAGAACTGAGAGAGTACAATGGGTATTGAGATCACTTGGTCTAATATTTATGAAAGCATATTACATAGCCCTATGCATTTAGCTTACAAATAGATTATGTTTCTAATACCATTATCAAATTTATTGCTAGGTGTACCATAGTGTACCATAGATAACATTGAATTGTAATGATTATTGGTAATTCTTGTCTCTGTTCAACAGAAATTTAGTATCTAATTAATTGACAGTGGTAGACAACAATCTTCTATAGACTTTCTCTTTGTTTTTAGCTCACCTGAGCTAAAAGCTCAAGTGAGCTTTTCTGATCACCTGTTGTCCGTCGTCCGTCCCTCTGTCCGTCTTTCTGTCCATCCGTCTGTAAACTTTTCACATTTTCAACTTCTTCTCAAAAACCACTGGGCCAATTTTAACCAAACTTGGTACAAAGTATCCGTGGGTGAAGGGGAGTGTAAATTGTTAAAATAAAGGGCCAAGTCCCCTTACAAGAAAAGACAAAAATATGATGAGTTCATTAAATAAAAAATCTTCTACTCAAGAACCACTGGGCCAGAAAAGCTGAAACTTATGTGGAAGCATCCTGGGGTAGTGTAGAATCTAAATTGTTCAAATCATGACCCCCAGGGGTAGGGCGGGGCCACAATAGGGAATCCAAGTTTTTCATTGAAATATACAAGAAAAATCTTTAAAAATCCTCTTCTCAAGAACCACTGGGCCAGAAAAGCTGAAACTTATTTGGAAGCATCCTGGGGTAGTGTAGATTCTAAATTGTTCAAATCATGACCCCCGAATGTAGAGCAGGGCCACAATAGGGAATCCAAGTTTTACATTGAAATATATAGGAAAAATCTTAAAAATCTTCTTCTCAAGAACCAGTGGGCCAGAAAAGCTGAAACTTATATTGAAGCATCCTGGGGTAGTGTAAATTCTAAATTGTTCAAATCATGACCCCTGGGGGTAGGGCGTGGCCACAATAGGGAATCCAAGTTATACATTGAAATATGTAGGAAAAATCTTCAAAAATCTTCTTTTCAAGAACCACTGGGCCAGAAAAGCTGAAACTTATGTGGAAGCATCCTGGGGTAGAGTAAATTCTTAATTGTTCAAATCATGACCCCCGAGGGTAGGGGTCTCAATAGGGAATCCAATTTTTACATTGAAATATATAAGAAAAATCTTTAAAAATTTTCTTCTCAAGAACAACTGGGCCAGAAAAACTGAAACTTATGTGGAAGCATTCCGGGGTAGTGTAGGTTCTAAATTGTTCAAATCATGAGCCCTGGGGGAAGGGCGGGGCCACAATAGGGAATCCAAGTTTTACATTGAAATATATAAGAAAAATCTTTAAAAATCTTCTTTACAAGAACCACTGGACCAGAAAAGCTGAAACTTATTTGGAAGCATCCTGGGGTAGTGTAGAATCTAAATTGGTCAAATCATGACCCCCGGGGGTAGGGCGGGGCCACAATAGGTATAGGGGGGAAATCTGGTAAAGAACAGCATGGCCAAAGTTACTCAGGTGAGCGATGTGGCCCATGGGCCTCTTGTTATAAAGCATATACATTATACAAAAACCAGAAGTTCTTTTATTTTAAACAAGATGAGAACAATAATTCCATTTCATTTTAGAATAAAGAATGTTCACAGCTGGAGAAAGGCAAGGGACTGATTATACCTTGCCTGGTGGACAACATTGTAAACATCACAGGAAACTGTCGGACATACCTGGAGAAAATGGCCCGGATTGTGTTCAGTGACTATAGACTGATTTTCCATTTCGTTGACCAGTGTAATGCAGATATTCAGCAGTTTGGCTGTGGACGAGTCGCTCCATTGGATGAAAATGTAAGGAATGGACAGAGATGGTTATTTGTAGGATGATAAGGAAGTACTGATACTACCTTGATTTCAGAATTCTTTACATTGTATTTTGCCGATCTTCAGAAATTCACTTTTGCTTATATGTTGAATTAAAGGGTCTCTAATATAAACTACCAAAATTTTTGTTGGGTTCAAGGTATCAAAAAATTTTTTTATTTATGATATGGGATTGAACTCAGGATGTGTTGCTATTTGTATATATCAATGGGACTGACAAAAAGTATTTCAAAACATCCAAGGGTTTGAATAACTTGTATCAAAGATGATATATGTATTCACAGTGTGGTTATTTGGCACTTTGGGATTTTACCGACCTACTGTATATATTTGAATGTTTATGTCCCTTAGACGAATAAAATCAAAATTTTTAAATCTTTGGGTTTTTTTTTTAAGGATGTTCATTCTCAAGGAAAAACACTAGAATGTTTAGCAGACAAGATTGGTGATTTACATGATGGCTGTCGGAAACAGTTGTTGAGAGTGGCAGAACTACAGGCGGATGACTACCACTTGGATCGCCAGTTGTACTACGCCTGTCGTGAGGATAGAGAACATCTGTGTGCAGATGTACCTGCAGGAGGAGGGAAAATATACGAATGTCTTTTTAAACACAAGTTCGATAACACAATGTCAGCAAAGGTATCCTTTTAAGTTTAAAATTTCTTTTTATACAATTTATCACTGGTAGTTACTTTTGTCTTCTGCTTACAACCCCCTTTAGTTCCAATGCACAAACTTCTGAATTTTTAGCTCACCTGAGCCAAAGGCTCAAGTGAGCTTTTCTGATCACATTTTGTCCGCCGTCCGTCTGTCCGTCCGTCCGTCCGTCTGTCTGTCTGTCCGTCTGTCCGTCTGTAAACTTTTCACATTTTCGACTTCTTCTCAAGAACCACTGGGCCAAATTCAACCAAACTTGCCACAAAGTATCCTTGGATGAAGAGGATTCAAGTTTGTTCAAATGAAGGGCCACACCCTCTTTCAAGGGGAGATAATTAGGAATTAGTGAAAAATTAATGGCATCATTTAAAAATCTTCTTCTCAAGAACCACTGGGCCAGGAAAGATGAAACTTATATGGAAACATCTGCAGGTAGTGTAGATTCAAATTTGTTCAAATCATGACCCCCGGGGGTAGGGTGGGGCCACAATGGGAGATCAAAAATTTACATAGAAATATATAGGAAAATATCTTTAAAAATCTTCTTCTTAAGAACAGCAAAGCCATGATTGGTCATATTTATATGGAAGCATCCTCAGGTAGTGTAGATTCAAGTTTCTTCAAATCATGACCCCCAGGGATAGGATGGGGCCACAATGGGAGATCAAAAATTTACATAGAAATATATAGGAAAATATCTTTAAAAATCTTCTTCTTAAGAACAGCAAAGCCATGATTGGTCATATTTATATGGAAGCATCCTCAGGTAGTGTAGATTCAAGTTTGTTCAAGTCAAGACACCCCCCCCCCCCCCCCAGGGATAGGATGGGGCCACAATGGGGGATCAAAGTTTTTCATAAAGTATATAGAAAAAAACTTGAAAAATCTTCTCAAGATCAGCAAAGCCATGATTGGTCATATTTATATAGAAGCATCCTCAGGTAGTGTAGATTCAAGTTTGTTCAAGTCATGACCCCCCCCCCCCCCCCCCCAGGGATAGGATGGGGCCACAATGGGGGATCAAGATTTTTCATAAAAGTATATAGAAAAAACTTGAAAAATCTTCTTCTCAAGATCAGCAAAGCAGTGATTGGTCATATTTATATGGAAGCATCCTCAGGTAGTGTAGATTCAAGTTTCTTCAAATCATGACCCCTGGAGGTAGGGTGGGGCTACAATGGGTGATCAAAGTTAACAGAAGAATATTTACGAAAAACTCTCTTTCCCAAGAACAGAAAAGCCATGATTAGTCAAATTGATATGGAGGCATCCTTGGGTAGTGTAGAATGAAATTTGTTCAAATGAGGGCCCCTGGGGGTAGGGTGGGGCCACAATGGGGGATCAAATGAATATATGGGAACAAATCTTCTGCTCAAGAACAGCAAAGCCATTTGTTATATTGATATGAAAGCATCATCAGGTAGTTTAAAATTCAAACCACCCCCGTTAAACTTTTCAATACTGAACTGATTTTTGCTTTTTTTTTCCTAGCCAATGTGCTCAGGTGAGCGATGTGGCCCATGGGCCTCTTGTTTTATTTTTAATAATCTGAAGAATTGAAAGGACAGTATTTTTTCCAAGAAATTAAAAATCTCAAAATCAAATCTTGTAAATTAATTAAAAAATACCTTTGTGTATGATTGCTGATTGCAGTGTAAAGAGATGTTAACGGTGAGACAGCAACTCATTGCCCAGGACGTCAAAGTGGAAAAGACATTCTACAGTGCCTGTCGCCGTGACATGAAAGAGCACCATTGTTTTAAGAAAGACACAGAGGAAGGGGGTGACTTTCGCAGAGCCAATATTTTACTGTGTTTGGAAAATGCTATAAAAACAGGTATACATGTTTTTTTTTTGCAATATTATTATTTGAAAAAAATTCATCTTAAGTGGAAAACGTCATTACAAAGAGCATATGAAACAGTCATAGGATAACCAGAATATCCAAGAAGTCATTTGGTGTGCTCTACTGTTCTTTCCTCCTTGGCATTCTCGAAAAATTCCTGTTTTAAACTATAATATGTGCTCTTAGTATTTCCTGGTTTCATTTATTTAAAAATCATTAATATGTTTTGCAAAAGAATTAGACGTCGATTTACTTTGATATAGAGAAACAAATAAGTCCAGAATGCCAAGCAGAGATGGCTGAACTTCGACAGGAATTGATGGAGGATTACTCGATTAGTCCTGAGATTTTAACAGACTGTAAAACGGAGATAATGGAGTCGTGTGACAAGGGCCTAGAAAGGGGAGGCAAGACTATTCACTGCCTGATGGATCTGGCTAGGCCAGCCAGGGATCAACGATCATACAAACAGCAAAAAACAATGTCGGCAAAATGTCGCAGAGCGGTAGGTCTGATTTCTGTTTGTTCTTAAGGGTGCAACGATAAACCGTTTGATGGTATATCGCGGTATATTTTTCCACGGTTCAATTCCTGATACGCTAAACTGATATCGCGGTTCAGTTCAATCGGTCCAGAATTATCCGTTTTGACCATTTTATTTCCTTCTTTACTATTTCAAAATGGCTTCTGTGCAAAACGTGAGGTCGCCGATAACGCATTTACGTCATTTAAACTTATCTCCAGCATCTTACAGACCTCAGATTTAACACGGAGAAGGACTTGATGTGATTATAAGTTAAAGATGTTAAGACAAATGATAAACCCTTTAGATCTAAACGTATTCTTTGGTAATACACAATATTCCATCGCGTGTGTATTTTGATGAAAATTTGATGAAAATTCACTGTCTTGTTGACTAAAACGTATTAACACGAGAAATATGACAATTGGGTTTTTTACGTTAATTAAAGGAATAAAAGAATGAATGTCTTCCTTTTTCATTCCATTTTAAAATGGAGATTATTAGGGAGATTATTAGGAAAGGTCCCCGTAGTTCCCTGTAAATGTTCATCATTGGTTTAGAATGTTGTCACAACTCAAAAGATCTACATAACAATCCAATTCAAGTTAACAAAATGTTATTTTAATTATTATTATTAAAAAATACAAACATTTTGTATAAACCTGTCAAGTTTTAAAAAAAATATGATGACAAACTTGAAAGACTTTTTAACCTTGTCATGTATCGTGATACGTATCGTATCATGAACTGAATACCATGATACGTATCGTATCGTGAGGTTAGTGTATCGTTGCACCCCTATTTGTTCTCCTTGAAGAATTTGTGTTATTTCCTTTGCAACAAATGTAATGTTTAGATGTAGAGTCAAATCTTGTTATCACAGACTCAATGGGACCAAAAAAATGCTGCTAAATATCAGAGGATTAATATGTTTATAGCGAAGTGTCAGGGACAAAAAGTTTGATTCGTTATAAATGTTATTTGTTATATCCATTAAGTTCAAAATGCATTTGAAACCTTGGGGAATGAAAATCAATTCACTGTAAGTTTGAAATTGTTATACATGTACTGCAAATCACTTTTAATTTTGAGAACTTTATGTTCGCTTTATTATGCGAGACTGAATGCTGCGTAAATTTTATTCTCACATATATTTTTATTATAATTAAAGATTATATACAACATGAAAATTTTGTCTCGCTTATAAACCCTAAATATACGCTCTTTCAAAAATAAGGTGTTGCAAAAATTTGGTGATTTACAGTAAACATTTTCGCAACTGTGTTTTCTGTACATACTTGTAGTACATGTAGAGGAAAAAGTAGTAGATACTTCCATCTCACTTCCACATAAATATTGATGTTTGAAATACTGAGGTTATTCTCAAATAACAAAACTGATTAAGTACATGTTATATCAAAATTTAGGTGCTCCACAATGAACAAAAATTGAGTACTTTCCAACATAATTTTTGAAATGGATGTATTTACCACATTGGTAGGGGATGGTTAAATGAACACATCTGTAAATTATGATGTTACTCAATTTTAGTTCAAAAATAAAATTATTAAAAAAGCAGGGTCCTGAGTTGTCAGTTTTTGATTATTTCTGTTCTGAATCAATATGTAAATGGACATAGAGGCTTCATTGGAGTCCTCAGAAATGTTGAAAAATATCACTGTAACAGTTGTGCATTTAAATGTTTAATATTCTTTGAAGTGAATCTGTATGATGAATAAACAAACAGCCGATTTTGTATGTATTTTCTTCAGCTGGAGGCATTAATTCAGGAGGCTGATCCCGCCAGTGATTATAGAATGGACAGGGTGTTACAAAAAGCGTGTGAACCTGTCGTACAAGTTGGGTGTAAACATGTTCAACCAGGAGATGCGAGGTTAGTATTTATATTTAATCCAGAAGACTCCAGAACTTTCAAATATCGATACAGTTGTACCATAGGTAAGTTACTGCAGCAAAGTTTAAATTAGCTCTTATTATAAGTTTGTGACTTTCATGCACTTGCAAGTACACTGTAAATTGTTATTCATTTATCAAAACCCAAAGTGTTACAGTTTTTTGTATTTTACCTACTTGCATGTATACAAGTACATGTACCTGGTTGTACTAATTTTGCACTATGAGAACTTTTTAAATTTTCAAATTATCTATAGGGCTGGGACGATACAACTTTTTCTATATATCGATATGTTTCACAATATTTGAGGCACATTACGATATGTATCACGATATGTTGAATTGGTTATAAAATTTTTTTTTGTATTGAAATGAACGAAATATTTCTTCACAAATAAGAAAAATTTATTCAAAGAAGTTGTATATCTGTTGTAAAACAAAATAATCTTACCCAAGTGGTATTAATTATTATGTATTTCATATTTATATATTTAGCATATTTATTTTATATATTTAACCCAAAATGTTAAGTAAGCAAAGAAAAACATAAGTCAAAATTTTTTTGTGATATTTCAATATTTCTTCACATGTATCGATATGCGTATCATCCTCACATTGAATCGATATCTCAATATATCGTCCCAGCCCTAATTATCTACAGACACCACAATATCATTTTGTGAGTTCAGTGCTCACAGTACCTCTAGTTTTACAATGATGACGATTTCAGTTTGGCATGATGTTGACGATGTTTGGGCTTTACCTTGTAGAGTGATCAGCTGTTTGATGGACCACCTGGACTCGGAGATCATGAATGACGAGTGTGAGGAGAGACTGATGGAAATACAGTACTTTGTGGCCAGAGACTTTAGGTAAACTCACTGTTAGGTACATGTCGGGTTAAATTAAATGTTCAATATTGAAAGAAACTCAACTCCACATGAAGTTTAATTTTCTCATTAAAATAGGTCCCAGTTTCTAATTTTATTTTACTGATTGATTTAAAGTAAAATCTGAAAAAAAAAATTTATTGAAACTTGATACAGATTAATAAAGGAGTTTGATTTTGAATGTTTTGTCAATCCTATTAATTTAATTTATCTAAATGTATATCTTATTAATGCTAACATAACCATTCTATCTAAAGTTTCATGTCCTTCACATAAGTACATGCACTTTAGAGAGTTTGTGATATAACCTTTTTTATAAGATGCATTATGGACAGATTTTTTGTTCTTTTTATTATTTGCAACAAAAATATCTAGTAACCAATTTCAGATATCAGCTGGTAAAGAAGTTAATTTCGATTAATGATAAGTGCACTATAAGTAAATTAAAAAAAGAAGAAATTCTTAATGTTTGAATATAATTGTGATCTTTATATGAGTTTTGTCAGCTCTTCAGCATCTCTATGTTTTTAACGTGGATAGTAGCCTTCCTCAGTTACATTACCTGTTAGCTTATTACATTACCAGCCATTGTAAGAGATTTATAGTTTTGTACGTGTATCATTGGTTCTGATCTCTCCATGTAGAATAGGAAAACTTTTGCTTGCTTCGATGATTTCACAGTTCACAATTCTTACTGCCTTCTTTAGACTAAAATCAGAGCTTTGTTTGAATATAATATTTTTTAAGTTTGATTTTTTTCTTCTGCTTTTTGTTTTTTGTTTTTTTACAAAGTCTAATTTTATTCTTTTTTTTTTGTTTAACTTCTAATATT
Source organism: Saccostrea echinata (assembly GCF_033153115.1). Taxonomy (NCBI): domain Eukaryota; kingdom Metazoa; phylum Mollusca; class Bivalvia; order Ostreida; family Ostreidae; genus Saccostrea; species Saccostrea echinata. The sequence continues at coordinate 27,477,585 of NW_026889803.1, forward strand.
CTAATTTCTATTTTATTTTCTTGCCCATAGTTAGCATATATTCACCCACTTGAAAAATTTCCACAGTAATAATATATGTAGTTTAACTTGTAGAAGAGGAATGCAAAGAAGCAACAACTTCTTTCCATTCTTCCTGAGCCACTGCATATACAAAACACTTAACCGCTATAATTTATAATCTTGTTCTGTTATCTCAAAAAATCATTCGTGTTATTCATTCTATATTCAGAATATTCTAACATCCTTTCTAAACAATGTAAGCATATGTGCTTTCAATGCTTCTAGAACATACCCAGTAACAATGTGTTGATACACAAGACAAAAAAAAAACAACCTGTAGCTCTATTTTCTGCCATTGTACTCTCAATACATTTCTGAATAATGCAATCATAAGCCAGGTGTTAGCCTATTGAATTAGGACATATTCACAATATTTTCATATAAACAAGTGATCAATAACTGCAGCAAGTGTAATTGATATCTGATTTGAAGACTCGCAAGCTGTTCTGATCAATTTGTTTGCCTCAGTGGTCAGATTTCCAACGTGAGCACTGGGAATTGAAACAATTTTGTTTGTTTCCCTAGAGTTGTTGCACGCCAAGACTAATACTGCCACAATTTAGTGAATTTCCACATCACTTTTGATGCAGGTCCATGATTAATAATTTATTTTTCTGCATGAGGAATATACATTGATTTCTTTTTCTCAATTTTTTTTTTGTTAAATTCGTGTGAAGTATTCATTGTTTTGAAGTATTCTGCTCACGTTAATATTTACTCACATGAAATTCTATTATTCTACACAGATCATGTATTGATTTAGTCACTTAAACTTTTAACAAGAAGAAAGATTAAAAAAAAAAACCCACAAATCACAGAGGAAAGATAATGCACACACATAAAAAAATAATAACAGTTCTAGCATTTTACTTCATTTCCAGAATATTTTGCTGATATTTTCATTGATTACAATCTTTGCACTTTTATGCTTGAACAATTTTAAAATAAGTTCAGAAATAGTGTACAAATTAAAGTGTTTTACAATACCAATTGTTGTAAACATCCCATGTAAATATTTGATAAAGTAGTAGAACTGGTATATCCGAGAAGTTTCAGCCAATTTACTAATCTCCAAGAAAAAGTTGTTGAAGTGATATGGTAATAATTAAATTCAGGAAATGATTGAATAGTTAAGATTGAATAGTTAATTTTTAATGCCATGGATTAAATATCTCAGCCCGGCCATGTGTTTCCAGGCTTGACCCAGCTCTGTACAAGAAATGTCATAAGGATGCCCAGAAATTATGCTCTGCCCCCGAGGACTGGGCCAATCCGCAGTCAATGACCCCTGATATGGGACCCCTAGTATTGCCCTGTCTTTATCGCCACATGAAGCAACAAGATGAGGGGCCAAAGGTGAGGTGCCACCATGTAACAATTGTACAGTGTGCTGTGCAGTTCTGACATCATAGCAATTCATAACACTCTTTGAAAACATTGAAAAACATATGTTAAAAGCTGCATGATAGTTTTCAGAATGTATAGTATCGGAATGTTGATATGATATTGACGGATGAATAAAAAAAAATTGAAAAAAAAATGTTTTAAATGGATTTCCAATCAGTGAGCTGAATTGTCATTGTAAACCAAATTTGGGAGGAAAAAAAAAACAAAACTAACAATACATGAATTTATGAAATTGCTTTGGTGTCATGCTGTTCAGATGTCACTGTACTAGAAACTGCATCTCTCTTTGCTGGATAGCAGGGTCTGATCCTATTTTTACTGTTGGGTATGTTGCTTTACCAACCTGTGTCCTCTAACAGCAGTTGATGTTCTTTTCAACCATTACAAAGCTCTTTCATGCAAGTTACTACCGTCAAAATTGTTTAAGCTTAAATTTGACTTCTAAAACTCTTAATACTGACAGAATAAGAATCTTTTCAATATAAGACCTCTTGTTTAACATTTAAAAGTCTATAAAAGAAAGTTTTAAAAAGTTATGCTGTTAGGAAAACCGGGGACTTTGTGTATTTTTATCCAGGCACAAAAAATGAGCTTAGTACTTCTATGCTTCTGGAAATAATTGAAATAAGATTCTTATGATATTTAAAATTTGGCTTTTTTGTTGTCTTTAAAAAATTTTTTTCTTTAAAATTGAGGACATTAGAATTACTTGAAATTCCAGATAATTGTTATAAAAATAAATCTTGAACATCCTGAGCTTTGGACCATTTAGAATATGTATCTATATGTGTATTAAACCTATTTGGTCTTTGAGTCTAGTGGAATTAAATGTACATGCATGATAGAAATTGCACCATTGTCTTGATCTCCTGACCCCTTTGCATATGCACTTTTGCTTTGATATATATTTGCTTCCTTAGCTGCTTGCATGCTTTAACTAACTAACGTAAACTACAACATCACAAATGGTTCACCACAGAGACAGTGTTACAGAGGAAGTCATTTTCAAGGTCAGATAATGCAAATCTAGGATGTTTTACCCTTCAGATTGGACCAACAGTTATTCAAAAAATGTCGCCGCCCTGCCAGGGAGCTGTGTGGAATCAAGGGCGACTGGCTCGAGAGTCGACACAAAGATGACAAGAAACCAGCATATGTCGTCGCATGTTTGTTCAGAAATTTTAAGCAAGAAAAAGAAAAGAAAGGGAGAAAGGGGGATCCAGCTAATGCAGAGAAAGGGGTACAGGTCATTGTTTATTGTTCTCAACTTGTAGCTTCAGCGTGTTTTAGTTCTAATCCAAATCAAATCTCATTCTGAAGATCTAATTCTTAAACAGGGATCTGATAGTAATGCTTATTAATTCTTTTCTGAGGAGTGCCAACAAAATTGTGTGTGCTGTTTTAGAATTACATATGCATCACCTTGTGATTCTGAGTGAGGGAATTTCTGTGATAAGAGGCATACACTGTAGAATTTTTTGGACAGGTGTATATAACAGGTCTTCTAGTATGTGTTTGCAAAAGTTGAAAAAGAGGTTGAAATATACTCAGCACTAAGTATTAACTAAAGTTGAAAGAAAGCTTCAAAATGATCCTTCTAAAAAATGTTGATGCTTAATTAATCTGGCATTTCAGGCTGCTTCAAGTAAAAAAAAATTATGTAATAAATGTGCTGTTTGTTCTATCTGCTAGTACTTGAGTAAAAGAAGCAGGTATTTATTGGGGATTTTGAACAAGCAAGGACATCTACACTGCTTCTAAATATGGTGTTTTTAATTGGTTTAGAGTAATTTTTTTTCCAGCTTAGTCTTACCTAACAAAATTGGTCTTTCTATCCCCTTATGTGATCGTCAAGGTTGTATTTTTGTCGTTTATATTGCTGCATGGTGGGGGACAAGTTTGAAAATGCATGCTTTGTTTAGATGTGGATTTATATTGCAGTTGAAATTGTTTTTAAAAGATGAATGTTGCACACAAACCTCAGCTTTTATATGTACATGTATGTGATGGTTGATAAAATTTGTTCATTATTCATTTTGTCAATGTTTTAATCATACTTAAACAAAGAATAAAGATGCTTTATTTGGTAGAAATTTTATCCTTTGTTTTGCTCCCCTGTTAACATGATCAAGCTTTCATCATCTAATCATTCAGCATGTGTAATTAAAAAAAAAAATACTAATGATTTTTCAAATTAATTTATAGAGAAAAATTTGTCTATATTGCTGTCAGTATATTAATCTAATGAGATTTAGAGAACATTTCTGAATTGTATAAAAAGTTCTAACTGTAAGATTGTGTAGAAACGCAGTTCTTATACTCATTATAAATTAATGACACAGGTATCCAAACAGTGCAAGAATGAGATCAAGAGAGTAATGAAACAGCGAGCCCAGCGAGTTCAACTGAAGCCTGAGATCGAGCAAGCTTGTCTCAGAGATCTCGGAATGCATTGCTCTGAATCTGATGATCCAGGAGCAAACCAGGTACAGATGTACTTAGGAAATATAAAGTTGTTTTTTTTTTAAATTGTGCTGTAATTGAGGAAATAGCCTAGTTTGTTGGTTGTAAACTTTTGTGGATTGCTGATATGCCAGTTTCATTTCAAGGTAATTTAGTGGGTTCCTATTTGAAACAAGAACATTTTTTCTTTTGATTCATTCATCAACTGTTTACATGTTTCAGTAAGGGATATCCTTAAAATATGTGACATATAAATACCCACACAATTTTATCCCATTGTATTGTGGAAATTAAGATTCACAACAATCTAGTGAATAGGCATATTTAAAGCAGATGTCTTTTTTTAATCATTTGTGTAAAAGAAAAAAAATGAATTTTCCTTATATAATCAACACATAAACAATTTAGACATTCATCTGAAGAAACACATGAAATTCTGTGTATGAGTTGTTTATATGTTTGTTGATTTATTCATTAGGAAATCTCGTGTTTACAAGAACATTATGACCAGTTAGACCCTGAATGTCAGGATGTCATAGGAAACTTCACAGAGGATGAAGATGAAATGCCGGAGCTGGATATCATTCTGATGAAAGCCTGTACCCCCATGATCAACAAATTCTGTGATGCGGTAGGTATACAGTGTCATACTAATCAGACCTTATTTCTTTAAAATAAATATTTATTTTAAATGGGATGCATAAGGCCTGTATATACAGTCAAACCTCATTATCTCGAACTCAATGGGACCGAGAAAAAAACTTTGAGATATCCGAGGATTCAAGAAATCCAGGGTAAAATATTCAAAGAATAAGGGGTTGGGACTTCAAAATCACTACAATATAACTATGGTATTCTAGATATCTGCGTTCGAGATGCCTAAGTTCAGCTGTATATTGCAAAGATGTTTTTCTATTGAATTTTCAAATCTCCAGTTTTCATCTCTTCATTTAAGAAATTAACAGATAATGATTTTTTTCATAAAGAGTATTTATGTATGCTGAAAGGTAAATGTTAAAAAAATACTTTTTGAATATTTCAATTGCTTCATTTTAAAAGATGTGTAGTGTTTTGTAGATGTTAAATAAAGTTTGGTGATCCTGTATATCAAGTATTGATGGATGTACATCAAACTTTTCCAAAAAAATAGGTTAAAAATCGATCCAGTGATACCTGGTGTTTGTTTTTATTCAACAGGATGAAGAAGTAGATGGAGATGACACAGATGATATCATGGAATGTCTGATAGAAAACAAAAACAGAAAAGATATGAATGAGAAATGTCGAGCGGGCATCGAGCATCACCAACTGGTCAGTCCATTCTGCTTTTCTCTGTTCCTGTTGTATTTTGTTATAATGACTTCAGTAATATTCAATTTACATATAGTAATTGAAAACATATGGTTGAAATCATCAGTAGCAATTGAAAGAATTACTTAATTTTTAAAAATGTTACAAAATACTGGTATGTACTTGGAATCATCATTGTTGTTTGGGGACCAATGTTTGTGGATTTTGTGGGTCAGTCACCCTTACCCACAAATTTACATCCCCGCAAGCAATAACTGTCAATGTGTTGGTTCATTGAATCTCCATGAATTTACATTGTACATCCTTACGAACTAGTAAAATTTTCATTACCTAAGAACATTGACCCCCCCCCCAAATTAAAATGATTTTACAGTGCATTTGTAACAAATTTTGTTCCATAAATACATTTTACTATTGTAAAATGATAAAGCTAGGTTTACCTCTTATGTAGCAGTGGTAGATTTCAATATGCTTATAATTTATAAATTTTACTGTTTTTTTCCCGATTTAGATATCAATGAAGAATTTCAGATTTGATCACAAGTTCAAGGAAGCTTGCAAGCACTCAGTTTCAAAGTTCTGCAAAAACAGGAAAACAAAGTAGGGCACTAGATTTTCTATTTCATTTATATATATGTTCACGTTTATTCAATTAAACAATGTCTTCAGTGCAATATTGAAAGTAGTATTTTGCATGAAACAAAGTCCTGGATACGCACCTGTAAATAATGTTTGTTTTCTCTTGTCAGAAATGAAGTGATTTCCTGTCTCAGCGAGCATGTTAGGAATGACACCTTGTTGGATGAGAAGCAGCGAATTGAAAGAGTTTGCAGAAAACAGCTTCGTGTGGAAGTCTTAGAGAGGGTAAGAAATATCAAACCTACATGTAATGCTTAATTTACATATGAACAATGTTATATTGATGCTTTTGTATGGTCACGAAACTGAAACCTAAATTCTTCTTAACAACAAAGGCTGTAATTTATTAAATAAAATTGTAAGCATCTTTATGAAGTGCTGATTAAATCAACTATTCTGCAGATCAAGACTAAGACAATTATGAAGGGAAGCTTTGATTCAAATATTTGTTATAAATTATGATCTACATATAATATGTACATGTAGGTAAAATCCTTTAAAGAGGAGCAACAAAGCTACACACTACAGTTATATGTCATATTGGAATACAATTATGGTGAAGATGCTAAATTAAATTTTTACTCAACTTGATGTGGGACCATGGAGTTTTTTTTTCAGTAAGAGCAAGTTGTCGGGTGAGAGATGTGGCCCATGGGCCTCTAGTGAAGCAGATACTTATTGCAGTTAGCACCACTCTTTGAATCTATGATATCTATGATAATGTGTATAAATGAGACTCTGTCTCTGTCTACAGGGTGAAGATATCCACTTGGATCGTAAACTTGAGGAAGCCTGCCATGATGACATTAAGCAAAAATGTCAGGGTGTAGACTCAGGAAATGCAAAGGTACGTTTAGCTTTGTTTTCATAATTTATGATTTCAGTTAGTATTTTTAAGGGAAAACATCTTTTTTGGTTCAAGTTTTCAAACGAATAGAGACATCTTTATTCACTGAGGGAGGTTATGGCATTCACTCTAAGTTTCTCGGTATTAGTAAAATTGGAAAACATTTCAAAAGTACATTTCTTTGAAAGTTACATGCATATACATTTTGTACCACTCTAAGAACTACACATATTTTTAGAAAGTACATGTATGTGTATTTTTTTAATGGTGATGGTGAGGTCACATGAAAGTACATGTAAAGGGTAAGGGTAATTTCTAAAATAATTCTCATTAGTTCAGACTAGTTTTGAAATTCCTAAACTAACAAAAAAGGTTGTAAATCATTGTCATAGAAAGAAAAGAACTGCTTTGTGTAAACATATATTATATATTAAATGTGTTGCTTGAACAATATGAAGACATTAAATTATACCTTTTCTATTTAAAATTAGTTGTAAGCATCATGCTCTCTTTATATGAATTTTACGTTCAGGAAGATTCAAAAAACACTTGCTGCTTTTGTAATTTGCTACTCTGAAAAAATTAAATCCTATGGAGTTATTTCAGATTATGAAAATATTTTTATTCCAGATGATAGAATGCCTTAAGAGTCATCAGAAAATGCTGTCCCCTAAGTGTCATAAGGTTCTATTTAAGAGAGAGGTATGTATCATATCATTCACATAAAGTGTAAAAATACTGATATTTTCTGTCAACAAAAATATGTGCATGACATTGTTCAGTTTTAAATAACAAAGCAATTTTATGATTTGTCAGAAAGAAGAAGCTGTACTTGGTGATTATAAAGTACATTCAGTGTGCAAGAGAATGATCAAGGTGAGAGGGTTTTGAGTATGTATATGTAAAACCTGCCAAATATAAGGCTTTAAATCTAATTAGAGAATTTTTTATTGTTTGGTAAATACTAAGCCTTATGCATACTTGGATATTACTTTTCCATTTCAACTCTGGCAGCTGTAGTTTTGATAAGTCAGTCTGGTCTGTTTCACTCTTTAATGTTTGGTAGATGAACTCTAGCTTAATGCTCCAAAAGTATGTGACAGATTTTGTTGGGGGCATATTTGTGAAATCTGTTTTTTTTTTAATAAGAGGTACTTGTAGCTATAAGAACGCAAAACTAAGACATGCTGATGAATTTTCTGGTCATAGATATGAAAGGTGATAACAGTGTACAAGCAATCATATAGATTCAATAATTTGCTGATAGCTATAATCTAAATTACAGATGTTTTGTAATGAGGATGATATGGAGGAAGATGAAATTCTGCCCTGTCTAAAGAAGAACAAAGATAGGCCTGAATTCGATGAGAAGTGCCATCAGCTCATTGTGAAGCGAGAAATAGCAGAAAATAAGGGTTTGTTTCAAAATAATACCATTGCATCGAACAGAAATAAGTACTGGTTAAATACATGAAACAATCTACATGTACCCCGGTATATTTAAAGTCTTCTCAAGCTAACTGTATATATTAAAATCTTTATGTTCTTCAATTACAAGAGGGAGAGGGGGAGAGAAGCCAAATGAAATATTTGGTAGATAAGAAACACAAATCCATTAAAATGTTGTTTTTTTTTTCATAGATTATAGATTAAATCCAGAACTACAGAAGAAATGCCGTCTAGACATTCCTAAATTCTGTTCTGATATTCTCAAAACTCAGAAGAATGATAATGAACTTCAGGGCAAGATTGTTACATGCCTGAGGAAAAAATTTGCGGTGAAGGTATGAGACATTATGTCACTGTAACGGAGAATAACATAGAGAATGAGGGAAAATATTTTTGGTTTTCAGAAACCAATGTATTACATGATAGCTTCAAAGTTAATATTATTTGATATTTAAAAATTTAATGGTGATGCAGATTCAGCATTTCAAATGTATCGATCTTTATGTTATAGAAGTGGAATTAAGATCTGAGAATGACAGTTATTGATTGATTGATTGATTGATTTGCAGAGACTGTCCAGAGAATGTAACTTGGTCATTAGAGACATTATCAAAGATTCCGCTCACAATTACATGGAAGATGCAGTTCTGGCTTCAGCATGTGAAGGAGAGGTAAACAAAATTAAACAATAGGAAAGGAAATAAGTTCATTATTTCCAATTCCTAAGGTAGAAGGATTTCTGGATAGTTGAGTAATACGGTATATACTCGCCTATAAGTCGGTTGTATTTTTAAGCTTAAATTAGAGGGATTGAACTGCTAAAATTCCAATCTATTTATAACTTGCATATAAGACAGATAAAGAGTTTTGGACCAAAGTTTAACTCCCAAAAAACTGACTTATAGGCGAGTACATGTATTTATGGTAATTACATAAAATCTCAAAATTCTTTGCTAAACGAGATGTGACAAAATTAATGAGGTACAGATTGCTGCATGGTGGCTTAGTTTATGGTGCATTCATATAAACGATTATTTGCATATCTCAGTAGACAGTGTTTTTCATTGGTGTGGGTCTTCTTTTACAGATCATTAAATATTGTGGGGATGAACATGAGATGGCAATGAAGGGAAGGAACTCTGAAAGCAGAAATAAAGTAGAAATGGTGCAAGTCCAGGACGGCAGTGGAAAAGTGGTGGAATGTCTGAAGCAAAAATTCCTTAATCGTATCATCACTAATACTGTTTGCAAACAGGTAAAGATTTACTTGTACTTGTATTTCTTTCAAGTTTCAATCAAGTTATTCAATGAATTTTTGGACTTCAATGAGAAATTGAGGGTAATACATGCAATGCTATAACAGGGTTGTTTATATTTGTGGAATTTTTTTTAGGGAATTAGAAATATTCAAAAGATTTGATAAGTGTATTTGCAGTATTACAGAAAATTTCTTGGTTACACAGTTATGGATATGTACTGTAAATGGACTTCAATTTAGTGCAATCTTTCTTATTAACTGATTAGTATAATCTTAAATTGGCATTTCTATATGCATTTGTTTTAATCATATATTACTGTGTAATTGCATTAGCGGACAAAAAGCAGTGCTAAAATGTGACTATTCCTAAATTAAGTACATTTTCAGTATCCCTAAGCAAGTTGAATAATTACAGGAAATTGAGAGAGTGATTCAGGAATCACAGATTGATATTAATGTGGACCCACTGCTTCACATGACTTGTCAGCGTGACCTTCAGAAGTTCTGTGGTGACCTTGAACCTGGCGAAGGACATCGTAAGTATAAGAATAAAACACTTAAGTACTGATAATGCATGACAGTTCAGAAACTGGTGGTTAACAGTGGTTTTAGTAGATTCTCCCAACCACAGTAGCATTTCAAACATGGTTGACATCCTTCTGAAAATTATTTTCTGAGCTAATTGTCATTTTTACTTCCAGGAATGGCATGTTTGCTAGCAGAGCTTGAGGATCATCCAAAACAAATTTCTGAGAAATGTTTAAAAGAATTGGAGAAGAGGAAACTGTTATGGGAGTTGGCAGCTCAGGTTTGTACTACTATGTATAACTGATACTGAAGGAAATGGATAAGGGTTTGGTTCATTAAGAATTTAAGTGTCATTAATCTACTAGTGGTGCTTACTGTGATTATTTTGAACTGTTTTTTTGTTGTCATTTGAAATTGACCTACCCAAAATATCATAGAGGTTCAAAGTCTGACACACTCTGATACAGTTAATCAATTCTAAACATTGTGAATGGATTAAAATTCTACTTCCCAGCCAAATTTTATCTCTTCAATTTATGGCCAACAGTAAAGGATATATTGATTTACCTTTCATAACAACATATTCCAATATGAATATAATTTGTACGTTATATTGTGGAAAGTGTTGATCATTTAAGATCGTCTATTATGTGACTGAATTTAGTCAGTATGAAGAATGACTACCCGGTAGGCTAAAGTCCAGTAATAATTGGTTACTTTTCACTTGATTAAATGTGATGTCATTCAGCAGTAATTATTGGTCTTGCATTTCCATTTTGGTGCCAAGAAAGGTTTATTGACCCTCTGATAAGAGAAATAACTCCTACTAGAAAAAATGACCATTATTCCTTTGTCAAATTGTCATGTTCAAGTCCTTTTCTGTCAAAATTTGCCTTGCAAGGTATGCTGAAAATGTGAGCATTCTACAGTCAAACCTTGTTATTCTCGAACTAAGTGGGATCCAGAAAAAAAAAACTATCTGATGGTTTGAGATATCAAAGTTAAAATATATAAAGAAAAAAGCAGTTGGGACTTTTCCATCACTTCAATATATCCATGGTTTTCGAGATATCGAAGTTCAAAACTGTAATTATAAATAAGATTAGCATATTTTATATGAGTGAACAGAGACTAATGAAACCTTTAATGATTAAATATGTACATTTATTTCTCAGGGTAAACCAATCGAGGGCTTTCATGATGTCTACCAACAGATTGTGGCCTCCCCTTCCAAGAACTATCTCCTGTTTGTCATATGTAGTATTATAGGTGTGTTTTTCCTTGTGGGTATTACCTGCGGGAGGGTCAGCAAGCGAGTAGCCAAACAGAACAAAATGAAATAAACAAACACATTCCACTACATGCAGCTTCCAGAGGGCAGAGACCAAGTCAGGCGATTTATGAAAATATAATAGAGGTTCATAAATTTTAACTTTTTGTTTGAATGAGTTCTCTACATTCAATTGCAGTCAATTTATACATACATGTAAGTACGTAAGCCATTATATGTTATGTAGTAATGTATCAAAGACAGATTCTAATATCTTCGGTCTTGTATTTAGGTCTTGTCTTATATTAGAAATTTTTTTTTTTTCTAATATGCTCAAAAAAAAAGTCTCCTTATAAAAACAGAATGTATTTTTTGTTTAAATCAAATTTATACTTTTAAATTAAAATGATTTCTCTATTTTACTTTATGGTAGACTGTTTAGAAGTTGCTCATATCTGTGATTCATGTAACATTTTACATACAAATGTATTAAGACATTAATACGATTGTCCAGTGGATTCATAGAGATTATTTGCATTTCCAATTTATTGTAAATATTTTTTCGGTGTGAAAGATTTGATTATGTGTCATATATGATGTGATGATATGATTGTTGATGAATGTTAATACATGTAATGTGTTTCATAAAATGTATCCCCATGTATGTCTAAAGGTGGAGATTCGTCACTAACCTAAAAGTACCATGAAAATAGTTTTAACCAAAAATTTGTGTGGAATGTAGCAGAAAGTTTTGATTTACATGTATATGATCTTGGGGTTGTTTTTATTATTTTTGATGACTAAGGAAAAAAAATTATTTGAATTTGTGATTAGTCGCAGTTTATATTGCTTTAATATATATAAAGTAGAAATCAGATATAAAATGTATAATGCTCTTACATGCCAGTTAAAGAGTCAAATTTTAACATGGTTTTTTAATGTGCATAATCAGTGAAGCCTTGATGTAAATTAGTCCGCAAATGATGCAAGGCTCTGTTCACATGTTGTGAAATACTCAAGATTCTACAGAGAGAAAGAAATACACGAGACATATGGTATAAAATGAAAGTGTGTGCAAGCAAAGACCAGCTGTAGGGAGATAGTCATCTAGCATTAATGCATGTATGTGTCTTGTGAATACTTGTCATAAAATATTCTCCACAATCAGATAATCAGAAATGTCCAAACAATTGTTCATTTGTATTCTTAATTTTCTTTGCAATTTAAATCTTCATCAGGTGAATATTTTGGTTAATTATCCTGATTTGGACATTTTCTGTGTTTCTGTTTTTTGAAATACACCGGTAATGATGTGTATGAGTTACCTGCATGTTTGTATGCTAGATGCCTTATTTGAAAAGTATAATATTGTCTTTTTTTTTGTTGAATTGGATCATTTGAAGTTGTAATTCTTTTCACAACCAAAAAATTCTTAGTAGAACTGAAAAACATGACAGTAAAGATATAAAATAAAACAAGAACTAAAGTATATTTCTTCTCATGCTGAATAAAAAATCTATAGTAAATTAGGCCTATAGTTTGCTGAAGTGTTAGGTATGTTGCCGTACCTTGTTTTTGTGGGTTTGTTTCCATTCCCGTAGCATGTGAACAAAATTGTCTTGGTGCTTTAACCTGTTTGCATCCGAATGATTGATGTCAACTTTTATGACTAAATCACACAGTGAACATAATCATATGTTGTACGTTAAGAACATGTAATATAAAAACTTATTTTTGTGCCCTTTCATCTAGCAGATCAGATAAATCTCTGCAGGGAAAACAATTTTTTTTTTCCTTGTACGAGTTGGATTGATGGTGCATTATACATGTATGAACATTTCAAATGTTGCCCAAATAGACTGTGTTAAATGTATAATACAGTGAAAGTACTTGTTATTTATTTTGTATATTGTTGCTAGAGTACATTTTATATTTAAAAGTAGCTTTAATATTGTCTCTTATTACATTGCATCTTTTATTTTTCTATTGAATTTATACATACAGTGTATATTTCCCTTTGTTTGAAAGTTGAAAAATTGTAAGTTCAAGGTCAAGATTTTGGAATATTTGTATCAATCAGTGATTAAAAAAGACTTGTTTTAAAACATCATTAAGACATAGTTCGAAATAGCAATAAAGCTGTTGATTGTTGAAAAAGGCTGGTTTAAACAGAGAACTATAATTTTTGATGTACAAATCATGAGAAATTGAAATAACAAAGTGCAAATATATGAAATTCATTTCATTCTGTAGCGTTCCTAGTCATACAAGTGTGAAAATCATGTAGATGAATAGCCTTCCATGAAAATCATGTACAAGTAAACAATTAATTTCATAATAAATTCCAAATACTAGTACATGTGCTTGCTTTTAACCACTACTTCAAAACCATGAAGTGGCATTTCCTATTTAAACGACTGTGTTAACATATACATATTTTAAGGGTTTGTGGTTCCTGTTCAAGTTTTGTATTTCTGGTGTTTGTTCTTCTGTTTTGTTTATTACAAAGTATGCATTGATGATTTGTTTTATGGAAACAGAGAAGAGTTTTTAAGATCTTTTTTTTCCCTCTCTGTTAAACGGTACATACTTTATCAAATATTAATCATTAAAAATACTGGTTGAGGTTTCTACCTACACTTACACAGATTTCTATTTTTGTCGTGTCTGTATCATGTATTTCAAAAAGTTAAGTAAAAAAAAAAGAGAGAGAAAATTGAATGTTAATGTCCTACATCATGGCTTTATGTTTGTTTCATGTAAAATTAACTATTTCAGACATAGTTAATTGTTTTGATTGTGAATTATATTAAATATATATATACTGAATAAATTAATGATAAGTTTATCAGTATTATTTCTGTTGTGTTTCCCTCTACCATTGTGGATAAGAGCATGAAATGAAGGAACCTCTAAAAATAATAAAGGGGGGGATTTTACCTGTTTTTCAACAACATGATGATCTGACATCTCAAGGATATGTAACAAATTATATCTGTAATTATAAAGTTCTTGTAATTTAATTTGGATAAAGATTGTCAGAGTAGTTTTTTTTGACAGTGATAGTTCATCATTTGTGTACTTTATTGATGTTATTGATTTCTCCAAAACCATTTGGCTTAATTTCAAATTTGCCCCGAAACCATTAGGCTTATTTCAAATTTACTCCAAAACCATTAGGTATATTTCAAATTTGCTGCAAAACCATTAGGCTTATTTCAAATTTGCTGCAAAACCATTAGGCATATTTCAAATTTGCTCCAAAACCATTAGGCTTATTTCAAATTTGCTCCAAAACCATTAGGCATATTTCAAACTCCAAAACCATTAGGCTTATTTCAAATTTGCTCCAAAATCATGAGGCGTATTTCAAATTTGCTCCAAAACCATTACCAGTAGGCTTATTTCAAACAAATTTTTCTTGGAGCATCATTTAACAAGGTGAATAAAGGTTTATCAGAAAGTAATTTCTGGTGGGGGCAACTAAACAAAAAATTCTTGACAAGCAAATAAAGATCATCAGATATTATGATTGAGGGGGCACAAATGTAAACTGGCATAGGTTTTTTTTATATAGTATGTTTGCATTTTGGTTTGCACACAAGTGCCATTTCCTAGCCTTTACAGAAAGAAGGAAGGAAAAAAAGATGATGCTATGTGCTATTCAATTATTAAATTGCAGCAGAAATTATTTTCTGAGTAATAAGTTTCAGTATTTTTGAAATAATATGTGTAGTAAAAAGTCTAAAAGAAAGCATGAATTTAGCATAATTTAATTATTTATGGAAATTACCATGAAAAAGGGGGCATAACTCTGTAAATCCATCCAAATTTTTCCAGATATTTTTTCTTTCAAAATAGCGTGATTTGGTTAAAAATATTACACACAGATACCATCAAAATGAAACAAATGTTTTGAATTGAATTTTATATTTGTTTCATCATTTTTGGAAATGTTAATTAACTTGCATGTATTAAAAATAATGGTCAGTGAAAACAGAGTTTAGGAAAGAAACAAAACATAATTTCTTTTGAATTATGCAAAAATAAATTCATTTAGTGTCTTACATGTATTAAAAATAATGGTCAGTGAAAACAGAGTTTAGGAAAGAAACAAAACATATATTTCTTTTGAATAATGCAAAAATAAATTCATTTAGTGTCTTAACACTAAATGCAATGAAAAATAAAATGCATTAGGATTTTTTAAAGACCAAATTTGACATATATTATGATAATATTAAATAAAATAAAATTTTATTATGAAAAAAAAAAACAAATACAGTCCAAAATCATTAAGAGGGTTGAAATACATGTAATAAACTGTTTGCTAGGCAAAACAATGTTCAATTACATCTAAAAATGCCATTCTATAGAGTTTACTTCACTTCTCTCCACATAGACAAGAAGTAATGACAAGAGTTATACCCCTTGTTTTATGGCACATCTGTATACAAAATTGATGTTTCTCAAAATAAAGCTTTCCATTCTTCAAATGTTGTTAGATTTTTTCCAAATAAATTTTGTGAGTACTGCAATTTATTTTTTGGGAAAAAATCTGTTGCAATATAGCTTTGATGTTAAAAACATGATATTACCTTGTACGCTTGATAAATTAGAGTTATCTTTCATAGTTTATATAGGTGGCGCACATAATGAGGCGGCGAAAATTAAAAGCGTAAACAATCAAGGATTTCAGAGGTAGTTCGATTTACATTTTTATGCTATATGTATATACAGAAATGATTAAATATTTTGAAATGAACATAAATGTTTAAAAATAGATAGCAGTTACGTAAATTAATAAGTCTAGCATATAGTAGTATGGTCAAGAATAATTTAAATTAACCCGAGTTTCCTCTGCTTTTTAAACGTAATCTTTTGTTCTGCTAAATTTAAAGAATATTCAAAAAATAAATTATTGAATACGATAAAGTATAATTTTAAAAGAAAGTTGCTTTTATTTTCGTAGACATTTAAAGAAACTTTTGTATTTTCTCTATAAATCGAGACAAAAGCTGAAAGACAAATGGATGAAACGTAATGGAATATACAGACGAAAATAAATTTTCATTAACCTCCATCAGGTATTTATTTTTTATACTTTTTTTCCGAAAGTCATACATTTTAGTTCTTTATGAGGTCTATTACATTTAGCTACATAGCTTGAATTACCCATGTAGCTTTAATATGTTTACAGCTACTCAAAGTAGGTTATTTGATCAGCTTTTTCACAAGTTTGCTTTTTATTAAAATAGAAAAAAAATCTGCAAGTATGTCACTACTAATGTCTGTACTATGGACTTTGAAAAAAAAAGCAAACCAGAGCAAAGGTACTTTAAACATTGCTTAGGGTGCGAATAATGCACTGGTCCAGTGACAATTGGATCAGGACAAGTGGATGTCGTAATCGTCTTGTCCCTAGTGACCAGTAGAATTTTTCCGTGATAATTTAAATAAACCAAAACACTTACACAAATTCAATGTTATATTGTATTTCACCAAATTTAGACTGTTAGACAGCTAGTATGTTTGTTTGCTAAAAAGATCACGCTCGTTACATATACAAATTATCCAGTCTCTTCTGACTGTAAGTTGTTGTAAAAAGAACTTTTGGTTGCATGAACAAGACTATCAGTGGAAATCAATAATAAGTAAAATGCAAACTTAATCCGAAATAAAGCAGACAGTCTTAACACTAAGTTGAAAGAATTTTCCACTTAAATTTCTTTATTTTAGTTTGTTGCATTGTTTATTGCAACAATTTAGTTTTGAATGTGCTTGATAATTCCATGGAAAAACACATGGATGCATTTATCATTCCAGGAAAAGTTTGGGGTTTTTTTGGGTTTAATTTCAACAAAATGAAACAAACTGCTTTCAAACTTGATATGAGACCCAGACTCTTTATAATAACATATGAATATCATATGTACACGGGACATAATATGAATGATAAAGATATCTGAAATGTGCTTTGATCTTTTAAATTAGAATGACTTGGCTTATATAAAATCATCATGGAGACGAGTGGTTATGATTTCATACTTGCCACCTGGGACGAGTGGACACTGAAATTTCTTTCTCATCCTGAAATTGCTGCTTTTAAACATTTTGAAGCGAAAGATGAATTTACATTGTTTGAGTAACTGTGCACCACCTTGTGTGCAGTGAACCATGGATTATAAGTATAAATATTATTACTTCACATTGTGTTGAAATATTATAAACTATTATCAATTATCAAGTTTACCAGAATTGATGGTCTTTCTTATTTTATTCAAAAAGTGACTGTTTGGTCACAGATCAACTGTTGTATATATAACCCCAAAACTTAAAGAACTTTGATTGCGATTTCTCTGAAGTAGACACATCTTAGAAAGCAATTTTTTCATGCATTGTTTTCAGAACAGTTGAAGGTTGAATATTATCACTGCACCAAAGTGCAATTTTTTACATGCTGAAAAAAATCCCATATAAGAAATAAATGTCATTTAGTAGCTAAAGCTATTTAAAGTAGCTGTATAAAGATATATAGGTAATTCAAGCTACATAGGTAAATGTAGTGTTTGTACAGGACCTGTTTATTGCTAGTATTAAAACATGCAATCTTGTTTCTTTCTCAGGATTCTTGTTTGTTTTAAAAATGAATCATAAACTTGTGTCTCGCATAATTGTGGTTCTTAAAAGTTTAGAAATTGAAATTTCATTTTACTTTGAATGTGCAACTTTAGGTATTTCTAGCTAATAGTTGACATATTAAACTTACACTTAAAATCTATTGTCTTTTCTTGACTTAAGTTAGTGATTTGTCAATTCATAATTGCTAACAGTTTACAGAATTAAATAACAAAAACATTTTAAACTTCTGTTAATAAAAAAAAAATCCGTAACACAGTGGAACCCACAATATAATGAGAAATGAGTATACTAAGCCTAGCTAGTATGCTGGCAGGAAAAATATATCATTGTGAAAAAAAAAAACATGTTTATCAAATTCTGATTATAGAAAAGATGGTTCAGAGTGCAAACATCATAGAAAATCTCACAGAAGATCTTCCTCAGTAAGTAAACAGATTTTGATGCTCCACACATTGGTGGCTTGATGTGTAGTACATGTACATACAAAGTTTATACATGGATTATCACTACACTTCTTTATAATTGTAATAATGAATGACTTAAGAAATTTAGAAATGCCTCTTTCTTTATTGATAAAAACAATTTTTAAGGAATCAGAATTGAAAATGATAAATTTTGAATTGCAGATCCTAAAGATTCCACAGTCAAAGCTGCCCTTGTCAGATCTTGATCCAAATCAGCAGGTATATTATTCTTCTTGCTTAGATTGAGTTGATTGTAAAACTTGGTGCATCCATAATTTTTACAAAGTTTTATATGTTCTGTGCTCCATTTCAGAAATCAGATATCAAGCTGTACATTTTTTGTACTAAGTTGGGGGAGCCTATGTAATACCCTCAGCTTCGGCGTCGGTGTCGGCGTCCCAGGTTAAGGTTTTTAGAGCAGTTTTCTTTTCAAGTACTTCTATGGCCTATATTAGTCAGAGATGCATGGAGGATGCTTCTAGTGTGTTTCATTGTACCAGTCAAGGTTTCAGATGCTGCAGTTTCAGCTAAAGAATGACCAGGTTAATGGTTTTGGAGCAGGTTAAAGTTTTTGGAGCAGGTCTCATTTCCAAGTAACTATAAGCCCTATATTGACCATACTTGCATGGATGATACATTTAAGGATGTACACTACTGGAATCGCTTCGGATGCTGGATCTGACCTACATTTTCCGGATGATTGACTAGGTAAAAGTTTTTGGAGTAGATCTCATTTCCAAGTAACTATAAGCCCTATATTGACCAAACTTGCATGGATGATACATCTAAGGATGCACACTACTGGAATCGCTTCGGATGCTGGATTTGATCTATATTTTCCGGATGAGTGACCAGGTTAAAGTTTTTGGAGCAGATGTCATTTCCAAGTAACTATAAGCCCTATATTGACCAAACTTGCATGGATGATACATCTAAGGATGCACACTACTGGACTTGCTTCGGATGCTGGATCTGACCTAGATTTTCCGGATGAGTGACCAGGTTAAAGTTTTTGGAGCAGATGTCATTTCCAAGTAACTGTAAGCCCTATACTGACTAAACTTGCATGGATGATACATCTAAGGATGCACACTACTGGACTTGCTTCGGATGCTGGATCTGACTTAAATTTTCTGGATGAGTGACCAGGTTAAAGTTTTTGGAGCAGATGTCATTTCCAAGTAACTATAAACCTTATATTGACCAAACTTGCATGGATGATACATCTAAGGATTCACACTACTGGACTTACTTCGGATGCTGGATCTGACCCACATTTTCTGGATGAGTGACCAGGTTAAAGTTTTTGGAGCAGATCTCATTTCCAAGTAACTATAAGGCCTATCTGAACCAAACTTGCATGGATGATGCATCAAGGGATAAACAATCTCAAATTTGCTTCGGATGCTGGATTTGACTTACATTTTCTGGATGAGTGACTAGTTTTAAGTTTTCAGATAAGTCTATTCCCAAGTAACTGCAAGCCCTATCAGACCAAAATTGCATAAATGTTGCATCTAGGGATGCACACTCCTAGATTATTAGTTCAGTGTGGGACTTTGCCTTACTTAAAGACAACATTCGTTGAGGTGAGCTCTGTAATCTCTGATTACCTATGTTTATACATGAGTATTTACTACACTGTATTTTTTACCTGTTTGTATGTTTGTCTCTGATTTTCAATATTTTTTCAGTGCAAAGGTCAATGCATCATATTTCATGGAAGTTACCCTATTTAGAATTCATTATAATTATAAGGTTAAATATGATTTTGTCACCACATTTTATTTTATTTGCCATTGTGTACATCATGTTTGAGGACAATTTTTTTCCATGTACATGTAAATCTGGTGTGGTCACTTGCCCACGTGGCTCAAAACTTGATTTTTTATTAATTTGATTTTCGATTTTACACTGATTAAATTTCTAGGATGGCTGTAAATTTCCTCCCGCCAAGAAAGCCAGGAGATCAGAGAACAGAAGAGTTAGTTTTGCGGATACTTGTCAAATCAAGTGAGCATCATTTACACATTACTTTCAAATCTATTTTGTCAATGCCTTCGAAAATCCTGGCAATTTAATTTGCAATGTCTTGGTAAAGATAAGAAATCGGCATTACTTCCAAATGACATAAGTTGACTGAAGTTGTGTTAACTTGTGCATGCTGATTTTCTAAATTGCAGAGAATTTCCAAAGGACTCTCCAGGGGCTTGGCATAATGAAAATTCAAGTGCAGGCAAGTTTAATTCATTTTAATTTTGCAATTCCCCATGTTTGTACATAAATATGGACAAGGGACATTTTAGATTTAAAAAATAAAAGCTTTAAATAAAGTTTTTCTACAATACATGTAAGAATATTTTTTTTATCTGGTACTGTACAAAATAGATGAATACCAGTATGTATAAAATGTTAACACTAATAAACATATAGAATTTACTGCTACATCATTGACAGAATTTTCTAAATTATTGTTTTGGCTGTTAATTAAATAATGTGTCCTTTTCATATTTTAGAGAATTCTCCAGATTTAGAAAAGTATGTATTCTTCTTGTGTGTGTGCGTGTGTGTTCTTTGATTTTGTTGAAACCCAAAGTAATATTAATTTTCAAAGTTTAGTTTAAAGATACACCTTCGCTCATACAGTACATTGTAGGATACCATGGATAAATGGTTAAAAACATTATTAATATTAAAATCTATGACCAAAAAAAATCAAAACACTAAATTTGATTTATAATTTTCAGCACCATAGAACAGGAAAAACCAGAGATTTCAGGTATTTTTAACATTCATAAACAAACCTCTTATATTAACAAGTTAAAAATTAAATGCTGTCAGTGATGATGCAAATGAATGTAAATATAAAATTTATATAGACGCACAGTGTTATACATTTCATTGATCAGTTTAACTATTAAGCTTATTTTACTGAGACACAGAAATATGCATGGGATAACCAGGTACGTACATGTGAAGGTGGCAATAATTTAAATCTGTTCTCTCATGCAGTAGAGATACATATGCCTATTCTTGTTTAAAAAAAATGCACTAAATTTTTGGTTATAGTTCCTTTTTATTTTGAACACACTTTTTATTTTCCAGGCCTGGACAAACTTCTTACAGGTTCAATACAGCATCCAGGTTTCACTAATACAGATGAGGTAAAACTTCATGTTTTTTAGTTAGTGTATCAAGTGTTTTTTTTTTCTTTCTTTTTCATTTTGAATAAAAGATACTGTACATGTATTTATTGTATTTACATTTATTAATACCAGTAAAAAAAAAAACAATTATACATGTATTAACATGTCATATTTAAAAATAATGTATACATGAAAGGAATATAAATATATACATGTACATGTATTTAATTTGATATGCTGATTTCCTTCCTAAAATGACATGAATTGTAATTTTTTTTTTCTTATCATGTTGAATGTTAGTACAAAGCATTTCTCCTCTTTGATATATTGACTTAAAATACATGTATTAGCTGACATCACTTGCAGACATTCATGAAACAAATCTCTATCTTGTTAGTTTGTATATTTGTACAATGAATTTTTTTTTATTAATCGTCATGATCATATGCATCATTCATGCAATTAAAGTATATTGTTATGTACTTCCATTGAGTTGAAGTATCGGGTTTTTATATTCTTAGGATGTACAGGAAATCCCCTTTGAGGAGGACCAGCCCCTTGGAGTCCCTGTAGATCCCATCAACCACACTCTGATCACGAACGATGAGATGGAGCTGACTGGATTAGTCGGATTATCCAATGAACCTCCGGATGACTTTGAGGAACTGAAAAGCAAGAGCAGAGTGGATCACAAATTTCTCCAAAGTCTGATTTCATCTGAAAAGAGGACAAAAAGGTAATGCTGACTGCTTCTAAAACATATTTAGGGCCAATTAATTTTTTTGTTTGGTACCTTCTGCCCATGTTCCAAGATGAAAATCAATCATTAAAGATGTCAGCATTTGTGGTTGTAAACTACAAATTTATTATGACTGCGAATGAAAAAGCTGAAGATAACTATTACATGTACTTCTAACCAAACAGTGTGGAGACCAGTATTGGTCACTGAAGAAATTAGGATAATTACATGTATGTAAATGTAAAAGATGACAAATATAATATTTAACTTAATAGTAAATCAATTTTTTAAACCAAAAATTCAAGTTTCTCACATTATGCATTTACATCTTTGCAAAACATCAGAGTTTGATGAAAGATTTTTAATAATATTCATTAAGAGATAAATCATGCACTTTCAAGAGGGAGGGAGACAATTTCCAATGAAAGCAAATTTTGAATGTTCAAACATGTATATCTTGTTATGTGAATTTCCTTTCAGCACCAGTTTACAAATAGAGACACCAGAAAAGTTGTTTCATGCCAAAGCACAGGAGGACCCTGATACATACGTTTACACAACTATGAATCGTTACAGCTGCTCTATGCAATCCACTATGTCCAGTCTCATAACAGGAACCACAACTCTGTCAAGTCAACTGAGTGTAGCCAAGAGAGCACCTCTAACATTGGTGCCATCCTCTCAGAAACCAGAGCTTCTTAACTCAGGAACTGCTGAAAATATGACAGCAGATTTAGCAAGTGAACTTGATGTCCTTTCTAATTTAGAGAAACCCAAAGCTACAGGATTTCTTCAGTCACTCCTAAAAAATCAGAATAAAGATAAAATTGAAAATTTACGGTCAGCTTATTCTACCTCAACTGAGTTTGAAAGAACCCAGGTCTTCACTTCTGGAGATGGCATGGATGAAACAGCAGTTCTGGACAGCACTATATGGACTGTGGAAAAAAGGGATCTGCACAGGTTAGACACATTACAGAAAAGTCATGATGTAGTGGAAAAAATTCATGTTGAAAGCAACTCTGAAGTGACACAAGTCTTTCACGGAGGCGATGCTATGGAGGAAACAAAATTAATTTCAGGGGGAATTTGGATGGAGGAGGAGATTTACAAGCAAGGAAGAGAGAAAACTCAAATATTCAGTACAGATGGAAACATGGAAGAAACGAAAGTGCTCAAGGGAGAAATTTTGACTGGCTCAGATAGAGATGTTGAGGTGACAGTCAATAGTCAAGCAGTTGAAAAACACTTCCAGCAAGGATGGGAGGAAACAAAGATATCTGTAAAAGATGATAACATGGAAGAAACTAAAGCTCTGACTGGAGGAATTTGGACTGGCATTGAAAGAAGTGTTGGGATTACAGGTGGAAAGAGCTCATTAGAGAGTCAATTTAAGCAAGGTGGGGAGGAAACAAGAATATTTGGAAAGGGGGACAATATGGAGGAAACCAAAGCTCTGACTGGAGGAATTTGGACAGACCTTGAAAGAAGTTTTGGGAAGACAAACAGGGAAAACTCATTAGTGAGTGGTTTGAGAAAAGGGGAGGAAACAAAGATATTTGGAAAGGAGGATAGCATGGAAGAAACTAAAGCTCTGCTTGGAGAAATTTGGACTGGCTCTGAAAGTGTTGGGGTGATAGGAAGCAGAAATCCAGTTGAGAAGTGCTTTATGCAAGGTGGGGAGGAATCACAGATTTTTGGAAAGGATGACAATATGGAAGAAACTAAAGCTCTTACTGGGGGAATTTTTACTGACCCTGAAGCAATTGGTGGCAAGGCAGGCAAGGATGATTCAATCATGAATTCCTTCAAGCAAGGTGGGGAGGAAACAAAAAAAGTAGCAAAGGAGGACAACATGGAAGAAACTAAAGCTCTAACAGGAGGAATTTGGACTGCCGAGTCACAGTCAATAGAGAGGACAAAAACTGTCAACTTGATGGAAGAAACAAAAGCTCTAACAGGAGGAATTTGGACTGCTGAGTCACAGTCCATTGAGAGGACAAAGACTGTGAACTTGATGGAAGAAACAAAAGCTCTGACAGGAGTAATTGAGGTCGAGAGTTCAACACAAGTGGATAGGAAAGGAGAAGTAAATAGAATGGGAGAGCAGACAGAGAAGTCTGAAAAACATGTTCAAGATGGGGATCAGAAAGATGTAGCTTCATTATGTAAGAAAGAGCATGAAAGCAAGATGTCTGAAATGGAAGAGGCTGATTCTGATAATGATTCAGAAATCAGCTTTAATTTCAAGAAAACTGAAACAGGAAATACAACATCTCTGCAAGCTGATGATGTGTTTGAAGCAAAGAGAACAGAATTTTTGGTTGAATCCACTGTCACAGAAAAAGAATCGGAAAGATGTGGTGAGGAGGTTATCAGTGACAAAGGTGATGGAAACACTAGAACTTTGGCTGATCTGAAGAACCTCCTCAAGGAACATACTAGTAAATTTGATGACATATTGATGAACCCAGTGGAGGGCTCAACACTAATCAAGGAAAATATCATAGCAAGCAAGAATGAGAATATAGAGACACATGGAGAAAATAAAACATTGATGTTCAGCAATAAAAGTGACTGGCTGGAAGAAACAAAGATGGTGACTGCCAATATCGAGATTGGCTCCACGCAGAACAGCATATCCAAGAATGATATTTTAGATTGGCCCAGAGTTGCAGAAAATAAAACAGTTTTATTTGCTGATAAAAGTGCAGCTATGGATGAAACAAAACCAGTCACTGCTAACTTGATAAGTGACAATGAACCACTGGCTTCTGTTCCTGGGGTTGGTGCCGAAAACAAAATTGTTTCCGAGACTGTTGAAAAATTGCCAACTTTGACTGGAAGTAACATAACACTTACGTTTGGTAACAATAGTGGAGCAATGGAAGAAACCAAAATAAAAACATCGCTTTCAACTGTGCAAAATAGATTAGAAGGAAAAGATGTATCAACTGTCCATGAACTACCCCAATTAGCTGAAAGTATCATGGCAGACAGGAAATCCAATATCAATTTAACTGGGACTCAAAAGACAGATGATAAACAATTAAGTATGTAATATATTTTTCAAACCTCTGCAATCATTTTCCTTTTACTTAGAAAATGTGTTGTTTATATTTTTGGAAAGGAAAAAAAAATTTAGAAAACTCATGTAGATGTATATTCATATACACCTGTTTATAAATTTATAATATAAATACCAGTAGTGTTTATAAGAGTAAAGCAATGATTTTCTTGAAAGCAATTCTTATTTTCTTTTATCCTGATAAGCACACAGTGACATGCATGTATTTGATCATGCTTAGACTTGAAGATTTTTGTACTTTGTAGGTCTTATGATGGAAGGTAATATGGTGGGACTTCTTGAGCAGGCTCCACCTGAGAATTTGTTTACAGATGCCACATTGAATTCCACTGTGACATCCTTTAGACCTGAAAGTACCTCAACCTTAGGTAAAATATGTTGAATTTATGAATTAAAATGGGACTGAAATTAAATTCATTTGTCTCTTTAAATCATCATCATGATCTAGGTAAGAAAATTATTCTATCACAGAATGATATTGCAAGCATCCTCATAAAATTTAGATTCAAAACTGTTCCACTCAAAGTTGGCCAACAATAAGGTTCAAATTGTTTCATAAAAGCACAAAGGAAAAAACGGAGAAATTCTACCAAGGAACAGCAGGCTGGAATCTTTAATTTACAGCTACAGTATTCAAGTATCCTTATTAGGGTCGATTTAAGTTTGTTTAAGTCATGGTTAGTGGTTTGCATAATAGGTTATTTAAAAAAAAAAGTAATTGTGGCTATTACTTTACAGCTTCACCCATAGACTCCACTCAGGCTCTTCTTAATAAAGACTGTGACAACATCACCATGCCCCCTGACAATATAACAGCTGTAGAAGAGTCCCTCATTTCCCAATTATCCATCAACAAGACTGCAGTGGAATGTGACATCACTCAGGTATGACATAAATATCTTGAAAAAGGTTAATTTCAAAGTAGTATTTTTTCCACACGTTTTCCCTGTTTCCCAAGCATAACCAAAAGAAAATAAAAACCAAGTAACTTCATCTCTTTCTTGGGTACTTAAACATTATTTCAAATTCAAACATGGGTTTGTATGAGAAATAAAACTGTGCCTTTATTATTTATGACACAGGATGATATCTGGACAGGCCCAATGACAGCCTTGTCTCTATGTGATTATCTCCAGGTCGTCAAGCCGTCTTGTCTCAAAGCTTCCAAACTTTACGAACTACGCAGAACTAGATGCAGCTTAGTTCAGGAGGAGGTAACTCTGTTCAGCGTTTATGCATTTATTGCCTGTGAGCTTGCAGCTTTTGAACAAAATCCTTTTTTGAACATATATTTTCTGAAGTTCTTGTTGCATATTTAATCATGCTTCTTTTTTCTCATCAGGAAATACCTTGTGATGACCTCAAGAGTAAAGTTTTGGCTGATTTAACAGTGAAGTCCCATATTGAAGCTCAGATGGAGATGAATGCTCAGATGATGGCAGAAGTTGACAAGTATGAAATATTAAATTACTGAGAGTGAATTTTTTTATGAAAATTTTCTTTTAGTAGCAGTGAAACATACATGTACATGTATGTGTTTTTGTGTTAGAGTGCAAGCATGGTATTTTCATAAAGGTAGCAATTGTTTGACAATCTTTCATACAGCACTCTTTTGTATCTTGTTTAATACTGTAAAACACTTTTTATTTGCAAGAATTTTATTTTCCCGTAATTGTGCAAGACTCTCTTAAATTTGTATTATTGAACATTTTATACAACAATAACTAAGTTTAATTAGGGCCCCGCTCTGCGGGTGCCCTATAGTGATCAGTCTCTCCATCCATCTAGCTGTCCTTCCGTCCGTCTGTCCGTGCGAGATCTCTTGTCCAGAGCATATTTTCTCTCTCCTTGGCCCAATCTGGCTCATACTTCACCCACAGTGTGTCTTTAGGTAAAGGGTGTGCAGTGACTTTGAACTATGTTTCTAGGTCTAAGGTTAAGGTCATAGCAGAATTATATGAAAAATCCTTGTCCAGAGCATATCTTCTCTCCCCTTGGTCCAATGTGGCTCATACTTCACTCACAGAGTGCCACTGGTCAAAGGATGTGCAGTGACCTTGAATGAAGTTTCTAGGTCAAGTGTCAAGGTCAGAAATAGCCTCTCTGTTTAAATTTTTGTCCAGAGCATATTTTCTCTATCCTTGGCCCAATCTGACTCATACTTCACCCACAGAGTGCCTTTGGGTAAAGGGTATGCAGTGACCTTGAACCATGTTTCTAGGTCTGAGGTGAAGGTCAGAGCAGAATTATATGAAAAATCCTTGTCTGGAGCATATCTTCTCTCCCCTTGGTCCAATGTGGCTCATACTTCACTCACAGAGTGCCACTGGTCAAAGGATGTGCAGTGACCTTGAACAAAGTTTCTAGGTCAAGGTCAAAAATAGGCTACCTTACATTTTTCATGCTGAAAGCGGGGCTCTTTGAGATGGCCACCATCTCAATGATATCTAGTTAAAATTTCTTCTTGCTTTTAAATACTAAATAACTATCTTGCGAAAATAAGGTATCACAAAAAAATGGTGATCTACATTAAGTAACAATTTGCATGTCGTATATACACATTATAGGAATACTAAACCTCACTTATTATCAGAATAACTTATTATAGTATGTCCCCAAGTTAAAAAAAAACAAAATTGCATTGGTCAACAATTGTTATTATGGATAATGAGGAAAGAGATTTCATTTGAACATGAATGTACAAGAAATGTCATGTTTGTATGGAAACTTCTATTTAGATTGATTTTTGTTGAGAACTTGAAGGATAGAAATGCTGAATGTGTAAAATACATGTAATAACCTTACAGGAAGAAAGTAGAAATTGAGAAGTTGGAGGAGAAATGGTTGACAGAACCACCAGAGATATTTCACTATGCTCAGACCTGCAGTCCAGCTCAGGTATATATGTACAAAATCAGTGTATTGTAAATGTGGGAGATATATATATGTGTACTTACTTGTTGTCCTAAGACATATTTGTATTAAACTATTGATTCAAGTACATATATACAAGATTTTATTGCATTTTCTGATTTGTGTAAGATTTGATGTATCCAAGAAAAGGTAGGTAAGAGACCCTTTATGGCCTCCCTTTTGGGATGACTCTCAGAATAAAAAAAATATTCATAATCAAACACCTTTTATTTTGCATGCATTAAATTATAAGTCAAATGAATGTATACACAAATTTACTGGAATCGTACATTTTCTTCATTCATTTAATTTCAGTACTGTAGTATTTTCAAAGAGCAAGCTGGCCAATTGGCCAGTCTTATGTACTGCATGCACTAGTGATGAAAACATCTCATGTTTGAAAATAAAAGCTAGGCTCACTTGAGCTATTTTTTTCCAAATCTGATCTCAAATCTTATGAAAAGAGGAGATTTTATAAAAAATGCTCCAATTCTTTTGACCTCTTTGATTGTTTTAAATCAATATCAATGCTAGTTTTGATGGAGGTGTCCTTTTATTGCTTAAAAAACAGTTGGAACTGATTTTATTTTTATTTGAAATTAGGGACCAAATTCTGCCCTTACCTTACCAAGTTCTTTGTTTTGGATCTGCTTAATATTTGTTGTTCTTGTACTGAAAATTGTGCTAATATCATTTCACAGAAAGTAGAATTAAGGGAGAAAATGGTAGCAATGAGTAATGTGTGTACCAGGCTTGGAAAAATTGAATGGAAAAAGGCCTCAGTACAAGCAGCTGCTTTAGAGTTACAGAAAATTCAGGTCAGTGTGCTACAGTAGATTATTCAATGCATCATCTGTGAAGTATTACTGAAAAATAGAACATCTGTGAATTAGAAGCAAGAATTTCGCGTGGGATTGATTTCTGTGATAGCCAAATTATATAAGTTTTGAAAACTGAATAAAATGTGTTTAAAGGTGTTGGTATGCAGGAGGATATTTATGAGAAAGCATTCTTATCGTGCATTTAGCGTAAATTACCCCCACACTTAAATTTCCATGTCTACAGTATTACAGTGTACATAATTTCAAAATATTTAAATACATGTATATTCTGAATACAGTAATTATTAATTTTGTACAGGTACTTTTCATTAGTCTATGATGTGTAATTTTTAGTAAAGTTTACTCTGCTCAATTTAGAAAATATCAAAATATATTCAAACCATATGACTGATATTTTCATACATTTATATCAAAAGTTAAAAGTGAAATGACACTATTTTCTCCCCTTTCTTCCAAACAGGAAGG
The DNA here is from genome assembly GCF_033153115.1 of Saccostrea echinata. Classification (NCBI taxonomy): domain Eukaryota; kingdom Metazoa; phylum Mollusca; class Bivalvia; order Ostreida; family Ostreidae; genus Saccostrea; species Saccostrea echinata. The sequence continues at coordinate 27,507,116 of NW_026889803.1, forward strand.
CAACAGGAAGCTTAATTTAGAAGTGGGAGAAATCCTTCAGATGGCCACAGATGCTATGCAAAACATAGAAGTTGTAAATCAAGGTAAAAGAAAACAAGAGAAGGAGACTACATATTGATTTATAAATTTTTGCAAAGAAATTCCAATGCACAGTCTACCTCTCCATCTATAATTCTTCAACATGTGTAGCTATGTACTGTAGGTGAATATGTTTGTTTGAAGACATGGAATAAATGAGTACTGTGTATGGAAAGAGCTTTAATTTTGTCACGTCATGGATCTTTGTTTTGAGTAAGGCTAAATTAAGAGGTTTAAAGATTGCCATAGTACAAATAGAAAGGGATGCAGGTTCTTGTACCTTTTGCACTACATAAAACTACACTGTAATTTACATGTACATGGCTTATATTGCTAGCTACAGGAACATTTTAATGATTTATAGATGACACATGTATATTTTTGCAAAAGTTTGTCTCCTATTTCTTTTTATATTATTGCAGAGTTGGAAGAGATGGATGAAGAAATATTAGAAATGAAGCAAACTCCTGTACCATCAGAGCAGGAAATCCAGGAGTATTTAGCAGAAAAGGCCTTTATAGAGAAGAAACAAGCAGGTAAGTTTCCTAGTGCATGGTGCTTCCAATTGGCATACATGTACAACTTACAATGTCTCAGATCTTTAAGAAGTTAATGAAGGTATGGAAATTTTTAAGTCGGTGGTGATTCCAAGGTTTAACTGCTTTAAGATTTTTAAAAAGTGAAAACTGAAATTCTTGAAAATGTTCTTTGTAGAAAAAATGGTAATAAAAAGTATATGTAGTAGTTGATGGAATGCTGATTGTGTAAACAAATGAATACAATTTTATTTTTGATGTGCACTTTGGCTTTAACCATATTATTGGCCATAAGGCCAGATAATAAATGTATGTACTGTATATACAGTGTATCTGTATGTACACTGTATATGGTATGTACCGTATATGATATCAGATGGGTAGGTGTACATGTTTGAACCGCTTTTGTGTTCTGTTTACAGAGTGTTTGATTTAATTAAGTTTTGGTAACTTTTCTTTTGACAGATTTAACAAACATGAAAAATGAAGATATAAGTATGGCTGAGTAAGTTTATATAATAAGCTCTGCTAATTCAGACTTGTACATGTGTGTGTTTGAGTGTGTGAGATTTCTGGACTATTATTCTTGAAGTGCTGAAATTATTAATTGATCTGTGAGATTTTAATCAATCACTACCTTTTTTCTTTAGGGTGATGTAACAGTTTCAGCTGATGTAAAAATATCTCTTAAGTTTAAGGCCCTTAGAAAATTCTGAAAAATCCCCCAAAAATATGACATGAGAGAACACACAATATTATTGTTTTACATGTAATTTCCAAACTTTATAAATATTTCTGCATGTTGAAACTTTCTTTTAATGTATTTGACCAGTAGATATAGCAGGGTGCCAGTTTTGATCAACTTAGGGCTGATTTTCAGTGGTTCATGTATTTTGGTCAGATAGCCTTTGGGTAGTTCTATTCTAGAAAATATGGTAGTACCTTTGGAAAGGTTTATAAAGAACAGATTATTTTAGCAAAGTTTGGGCTTACAGCAGGCTTACCCTGGGATGTGGGAGAAAAAAACCCTGATTAACTTTTTAAAATTTTATAGCCAAGCATTACATATACCGTAGCTTCCATTGTGAGAGATTTATGGAAAACATTTCACACCCGCTATACAAATTTATGCATGTTTTATCAGAGAATCCATTTTTCCCCAGGACTAATAGAAGGCTGTCTGAGGAACATGCAGCTCTGGCTGAGAAGTTGTCATCAGATGTCAGACAGGAGTCACAGAAAGACAACATGCAGGAACTTCAAAACCAAACACAGAAAATACGCAATGAAATTCAGCTTTTATATGGGTCTGTTTTCAAAATAGAAATCCTTTATTTCAGTTTTTTAAGGGAATTTATTAAAGGAATTTGTGAATATAAACGCAAAGGACTATATTCTGTGATGACCAATATTTGCCCCCAAAATCAAACTTTGATGAAAAAATGTATACCCCCGGTAATTAATAATGTTATAAACCAGGGGGATATTGGCAGACGTCAAAGCATTACCTTTTTCCATCAGTCATGACGTCATATGTTAGATATGAAGTCAAGAAGACAATGTAAATTCAAAATTTTAATGATTTTAAGAGGAAAATTGTATTTTACTTCGATATTCTGATTAAAAGTCAATGAGCCTAGGTCTACTACAGCTCGATCTTTTGATACATTGTATATTGTGTAGAATGATATATGTAATACCAATGAAATTAGTGAATATCATACTGGAGCAGACTTGCACTCTTGAAATTTTATGGTCAAACTAGAACAAATTTTGTCCTTTTTCTTAATAGAAAATCCAAACAGTTTGTGATGTTAAAGAAACAAGAATTTCTGATAATCTACTTTTAATCTAAAATATTTTTTGTTAATTCAGATTGTTTATACAGTTTTGTACATTTTCTAGAGATTTTCAACATTTGACTTTTATGGGAGCAAAGAATATGCTTTTACCATATAAATTTCTTCAACAGGTTTACATGCATTTAATGTACACTTTTTCTTATGGGCTTTAAAGGATTTACTGTGTCATTTCATCTGGTTTGTGTCATAAGAATATATTTAAAACTTAAAAAAAAAAACAACAAAAAATTTTATTTTGATGTATTGATATTGCAGAATGAGTGGATGGTATTTTGAAGAGTCTAGTTTCAGAACTGGTCATAAAACTTTTATGTTCAGCAGAAGGAAATTAAGACTAGAAATAAATCATGAAGAGGAAAGGATATCATCCATAGAAATGATGGCTTGTGACAAAGGTATAGGAAGCAGATATGAATTAAAAAATTAAGGGAATTCTCATGGAACTCATGATATTTGTTGCTATTATACATGCACATGAATTTCTTCTAATGAAATGCTGTTTATTGCTGTTACAGTAAAACTTGTCTAAACTGGACACCACTGGTTCCAAAAAACAAACAGATTAGACAAGTTTTACTGTATTTGAAGGAAAAGTGGGTATCGTTAAACGAATGTTGTGATACTTGTATTGTTTTTCGCAGGGTTATATTTTTATGAGGTTTGTACCGCTTCTTTCAATGTTACACCTAATATTTGTTTACCATCACATATTGTTTGCAGATGTTCAGTGTAGGAGAGAACAATTTTGTTTACGTTTAGCTGAAGAGGCTGTAAATGGGGTGTACTTAAAACAAAAGTACTCTAAACTAAATGATCTTCCTCAGGTATGTTTTCAAACGAATTTCATACCATTTTCTCAAATGTAATTCAGTCTTACAGTCATTTTTCAGAATTAATATACAATTTCATAAAATGAATTTAACGGAAATTAAAGATTCCATGTGTTAATTTCTTTTGTTTGAAACAAAATATTCTATGAATTTAAAACACTTTTTTTTAATTTATGGGGTTTCTGTAACAGTATGAAACAGTGTTCTATAAAAAAAAAATGTTTTTTTTTTTAACAGATATTGCATGAGGTTGGAACTTTGGTATTACAAATGAATGCCCTGCATAATGATTTAATGTTCTTGGAAATGGACCACTACATAGCATACAAATATCCCAGGTAATCAATTTTCCCATACAGTCCAGCAATGGACACAAATACCTTAGGTAACTCACCTCATCTCCCTTCCTCACAGACCTGCAAATAATCTTTCCATGTTTTTCTATGTCTTTACATGTACAGGACAATTCAAACATAAAAATTATGAAGACAATTTGTAGAAAAAATTGTTTTCAATGAAAATGGTTACACTGAAAACCTCTTTGTAATGAAAAATGACAGTGAAGTTTATTCAAAGTGAGATATTTGACTGTGAACCAAAATGAAATATTTATATTACACAATAGTTTTCCCTGGAAACTCTCCTCTAACTACATGTATTTCACATTTCATGTGTAAATGAGACTAGATATGGTGTAGGTGATAAATGTTATGAGAAAAATAAATTATGAAGTGGTAAAAAATACATGGAGATACTCTATGTGATTTTTGGCATTTCATGGTACCATAAATTGCAGTTTTTCAGAATGTGCCACCACACAATGTTCAGTTTGTAAGCATGTGTGTGTGATTCATGTCATTGTGAGATGGGGAGAATTAAAATTATTCAAGTCATGCATTTAACTAAGAAAGAATTTTTTGCTATGATTGTTTTTGTTTGTAGGTCAATCAGTTCAATACTTTTTGCTTTCAGTAATTTAAAATTCATAATTCCTCCTTACATTTTGTTGATACATGTACAGAATTTTCTGTATAGAAGTCTAAACTTTTTAAAAGTACTACCAGGGTATATGTACACTTTGTGTTACAGAATACACTTAGAAGTTTGGTCTCCCAGGAAGAGATGTGTGAGTGTCTCGTTCCACTTCCAGTTTGTAGAGAGCTCTCTGATTTGGAGCATTGAACCCTCGTTGGATGTTGAGTTTGGAATTGTTAGGTAAATGTGTTTATATTTACTGGGAAGTACACGTATACTGACATGGGTCTTCTGGAAGAATTCCTGGATCCACCCATGTGTGCATGTATCAAGAGGTACTTGTCAATGCAACATGTGAAAAAAAATGAAACAATTATAAATCCTCCATACTGACATGCTGTGCTACATAGAAATTTTTGCCTTTTAGGCTATCTAAAAAAGGTTTTGTCCTTCAAATAGGCTTCGTAAAAATGCATCCCATATCAAGTCAAATAAAAAGTGAAATCAAATGAAAATGCAAACCAAATTGACACTATTTCTGCTGAATAGAAATATTTTTATACCCCTGCTCCGAAGGAGAGTGGGGGGTATACTGTTTTACCCTTGTGTGTCTGTCTGTCCAGCTGTCTAGCTGTCTGTCTGTCTGTCCGTCTGTGTGTCTGTCCATAACAAATTTTGGTCACAGTTTTCTCAGCAACTACTCATCGCAGATGCTTGAAATTTTACCACACTCTTTGTTTAGGCATGCCATATGTTGGGATTCATTTTCGTACGAATCCGATGTCAACTTCCTGTTTATCCGTGAGTCTGTCCATTCCATACATAACAAATTTTGGTCGCAGTTTTCTCAGCAACTTCTCATCACAGATGCTTGAAATTTTAGCACACTCTTTGTTAAGGCATGCCATATGTTGGGATTCATTTTTGTACGACTCCGATGTTAACTTCCTGTTTATTCGTGCGTCTGTCCGTACCAAACATAACAAATTTTGGTTGCAGTTTTCTCAGCAACTACTCATCGCAGATGCTTGAAATTTTAGCAAACTCTTTGTTTAGGCATGCCATATGGTCGGATTCATTTTTGTATGAATCCGATGTCAACTTCCTGTTTATCCGTGGGTCTGTCTGTACCATACATAACAAAATTTGGTCGCAGTTTTCTCAGCAACTACTCATCGCAGTTGCTTGAAACTTTAGCACACTCCTTGTTTAGGCATGCCATATGTTGGGATTCATTTTTGTACGAATCTGATGTCAACTTCCTGTTTATCCGTGTGTCTGTCCGTACCATACATAACAAATTTTGATCGCAGTTTTCTCAGCAACTTCTCATCACAGATGCTTGAAATTTTAGCACACCCTTTGTTTAAGCATGCTATATGTTGGGATTCATTTTTGTATGAATCCAATGTCCACTTCCTGATTATCACTGTGTCTGTCCATAACTGAACTTTATATTCACATCAGAGCGGGGGTATTATTAGTGAGCATTGGCTCACAGACTTCTTGTTAAAAATCTTAATATTGTGAAGTTTGAATCATGATTTTTCGGTTTTGTACACACAAGTAGGGAATCTTGTTTTTTTTTTCTAATTAATTTTTTTTTCAGGAATGATGCAGCGTTATCACAGATCAAACAAGTGGAACCAGGAGACTCCTACCTCAACAGAATGTGTGCTGCCATTGATCTCGACTCTCTTCCTGAGGACACTAGCAATAAATGCCCAGTGTGTGGTTTACATATGCTTCAGTGTTAACATCCATTAACTGAGTGACAGATTTTAGATGTTGCAGATTTTTAGTAGTGTATTTATTTGAACCATGAGCCATATTTTCAGATTTGTGGACTGTCATCTTTTACATGGCAGAGAACTGGTCTGATATATTCTTAGAAGAATGAAAAGTCTATAAACTTAGATTTTCAATGACTCATCTCAATTTTTGTGATTTGCATGATTAAGGCAGCTTTTTATTTTATTTTTAGCTCACCTGATGCAAAAGCTGAAGTGAGCTATCAATAGTATTGACTTGTGACTGCAGATTCATAAACCAAGGTTAATTGAATACTCTTTTTATTCAAGTACACTGTATATTGCATCTGAGAAAAATAAAACATAATTTTATACCATTTTTTGTATTTTACCTACATGTACATGGTTTTATTACAGGAAAAATTATATTTACAAAATAGAGAGAGAGAGAGAGCACTTGCTTAAATATAAATGAAATTATACATACTTTGGGAAAAAAAATCTATTACTTGTAATAAAAATCATTTATCATTAAATGCCTAGCAGAGTTAGCTTCATGAGAGGTACTTCACTCATGGGACATAAGTATTAGAAGTAATTCAAACCAAAATCTGATTCTCATATGTACTGTGGAATCATTAGAAATCATGGTGGCTCAATATTCGTGGAAAATTCGTGGATATCCCTCATCCATGAATTAACATCTACCACAAATTAAGAAACTTGGGCTTCAGAGTCATCTTTCCTTTTGTACAAACGTGTGAACACACGGAATTATGTCCACATGGACCTGAAGACTATGCAATCCATAAATAAATAGATAAATCCAAAATTGGCCACCATAAATTTTATTGATTCCACACTGTGTGTGTATATATACAGTTGAACTTCGGTATCTTGAACATGGATATATACCATAGATATGTCGAAGTGATTGAGAAGTCCTAACCATGTATTTCTTAAGTATTATATATATATATATATATATATATATATATATATATATATATATATATATATATATATATATATATATATATATATAACCGGGTATATATATGAAATCAGAAATTCCATGTCTTTTCTAAACCCTCAGTTTAAACATGTACAGTTGAACTTCAGTATCTCGAACACTTATATCTCGAATACCATGGATATGTCGAAGCGATTTGGAAGTCCAAACTACTCATTTTTTAAGTATTTTACTCCCGATATCTCAAATCCTCGGATATTTCAAAGTTTTTTCTCGGTCCCATTGAGTTCGAGGTAGCGAGGTTTGACTGTACATGTATTTACTGGCTGTTTTAGGAAATGCATTTTACACTTTTTAGCTCACCTGAGCTGAAAGCTCAAGTGAGCTTTTCTGATCACATTTTGTCTGTAGTCCGTCTGTCTGTCCATCTGTCTGTAAACTTTTCGCATTTTCGACTTCTTCTCCAGAACCATCTTCACTAGCCAAGGGTTTCTGATCCGCTACTCTCCTCATAATCCATAGGCCTATGGTGCTGTCAAAAGTTGGACCTTTTTTCTCGAGTTGTGATTGGAGTTGATATAGATCGACCAATCAGCAACTGTTTTTTGTAAATGACGATATCTGCGTTTGGGATATATCTTGACTCTTTAGTCTTGGAAATGAAAAACAAACTAAACAAGGATCCGTAAGATAACATATCATTCTATAAATAGTATGGTGTCATCCAATCTTAAGTTGAAGTGCAAATAATGTGACCTGGAACCTATATTACAGATGTAGATTTGCACCCTAAATAACAAGTAAACATCACATCACCTTCTTAATAATTCTCTAAAAACTATCATGTTTAAATTTGCTTTTTATTTCTATCGATAACGCAATCTGTGCGTGTGTGGTAAGATTCGAGATCATGTGAGGTAAACATCCCGTCTTTTGACAGCACCATATGCCAAGGGTTTGTGAGGAGAGTAGCAGATCAGAAACCCTTGGCTAGCGAAGATGCTCCAGAACCACTGGGCCAATTTCAACCAAACTTGCCACAAAGCATCCTTGAGTGAAGGGGATTTAGATTTGTTCAAATGAAGGACCACACCCTCTTTCAAGGGGAGATAATTCAGAAATAGTGAAAATTTGGTGGCATGTTTTAAAAATCTTCTCAAGAACATCTTCGCTAGCCAAGGGTTTTCGGTCCACTCCACTCCCCATAATGGGGAGCGGAGTGGACCGAAACCCTTGGCTAGGTAAGATGTCTCAAGAACAACTGGGCCAAAAAAGTTGAAACTTATTGGAAACCTTCTTTACATAGGATAGTTTCAAGTTTGTTCAAATCATGACCCCCGGGGGTAGGTTGGGGCCACAATGGGGGGGGGGGGGTGGTTTAAATAGGAATATTTAGGGGAAAAATCTTTCAAAATCTTCTCAAGAAAAGCAAAGCCATGATTAGCCATATTGATATGGAAGCATCCTCAGGTAGTGTAGATTCAGATTTGTTCAAATCATGGCCTCCGAGGGGTAGGGTGGGGCCACAATGGGGGATCAAAGTTTTACATAGGAATATATTGGGAAAAAATCTTTCAAAATCTTCTCAAGAAAAGCAAAGCCATGATTAGCCATATTGATGTGGAAGCATCCACAGGTAGTGTAGATTCAGATTTGTTCAAATCATGGCCTCTGAGGGGTAGGGTGGGGCCACAATGGGGGATCAAAGTTTTTCATAGGAATATATTGGAAAAAAATCTTTCAAAATCTTCTCAAGAACAGCAAAGCCTTGGTTAGTCATATTGATATGGAAGCATTCTCAAGTAATGTAGATTCAATTTTGTTCAAATAAAGACCCCCGGGGGTAGGGTGTGCCACAATGGGGGATCAACGTTTTACATAGATTTATATTAAAGAAAAATCTTTCAAAATCTTCTCAAGAAAGCAAAGCCCTGTCTAGTCATATTGATATGGAAGCATCCTCAGGTAGTGTAAAATTCAAGCCCCCCCCCCCCCCCTCCTCTGTAAACTTTTCAATGCTGAAGTGATTTGTGTTTTCCTAGCCAATGTGCTCAGGTGAGTGATGTGGCCCATGGGCCTCTTGTCTACTTGACTATTACCCTTATGAAAAGCAAGATGACTAAATATATGATTAAAATATTAGTGTATAAATATGTATGCTTTTAAAACAACACATTTTACAAGGATTTTTTTTACTACTAAGCTGACATTTGTCATACACTGATTTCCGATTCGTGGCATGACTTGTTGCAATGTCTGTCTAAAATTCGATTTTTTAAAATTTTTTTCTTTCTTTTTTTTTTTTTGCAATTGAAGTTTGTCAGACTTATCATTTTAATACCAAGTGTAGAGCTCCTTGGTGTAAAACCTCCTCCTCATCAACCATTTTAAATGGAAACTGAGTCTGTTCAAAACAATGGATGTACAAATTATCAAACAGTACTCACTGAGTATAAGTGGGTAAGGTAAACATTGGATTTACTGTACACCATATTTTATGATTCATAGTTAAAATTATCTCACCAAAAACGCAGTCAGTAAATATGTGTAAAAAGGATTGAAAAATTCAGTAAATACATTCTAACTGATATTAATATACCTATTTCCAAAGCAGAATAGAAATTTCATATACAGTAAACTTCGGTATCTCGACCACTTATACCTCGAATACCATGGATTTGTCGAAGTGATTTGGAAGTCTCAACCCCTTTTTCTTCAAGTATTTTACCCTGGATATCTTGAACCCTTGGATATCTCGAAGTTTTTTCTCAGTCCTTTGAGTTCGAGATAACGAGGTTTGACTGTAATTCAGGAAATACATGAAATTCATGTTTACACATATTTACTGTAACATATATCATTACAGCTGTATGTATCATGATTTAGTTTTACCTATGTACCCAGATTTCTTGAAAACGAACAAAAAATGGAGGAGTAGTGTTTCTGAAAAAAAAAGTAACTTTATCAAGTCTACATCTGAATGAAGTTTTATTGAAATTCGACCAAAACTGTAGGAGGAATAGCATTTTGAGAAATCATTTATGACAAAACATAATAATAGACAGACACCTTATAAAAGCAAAATCACTTTCATCTGTGACCAGTACAATTGAGGAAAAAACTGTATTGTAAAACATAAAATCACTGAGACTTTTTTTTTAATGGAAAACTCTGTTAATTAAAGAGGCTGGGGGATTGTGGCCATTTTTAGACTATATTGATCTCCTTTAGAAGAAGAGCTCCATATGAAGATATAGAAAATGATCAAATTTTAAAACTAAAATTTTTGAAATTTTTCTTTGCCAAATGATAGTTGACAGCTTAAGATATCATATCTAAAAAATTAAGTTAAATCTGGTGGTTAATTTGTGGTTAATTTG